>NW_021703772.1:22271675-22616582 GCF_005190385.1 Monodon monoceros
AAATATTTTCTCAGTCCCTTTCTTTTTCTCTTCTTCTTCTGAGACCCCTATAATTCAAATGTTGGTGTGCTTAATATTGTCCCAGAGGTCTCTGAGACTGTCCTCAATTCTTTTCATTCTTTTTTCTTTATTCTGCTCTGCAGTAGTTATTTCCACTATTTTATCTTCCAGGTCACTTATCCGTTCTTCTGCCTCAGTTATTCTGCTATTGATCCCTTCTAGAGAATTTGTAATTGCATTTATTGTGTTGTTCATCACTGTTTGGTTTCTCTTTAGTTCTTCTAGGTCCTCGTTAAATGTTTCTTGTATTTTCTCCATTCTATTTCCAAGATTTTGGATCAACTTTACTATCATTATTCTGAATTCTTTTTCAGGTAGACTGCCTATTTCCTCTTCATTTGTTAGGTCTGGTGGGTTTTTATCTTACTCCTTCATCTGCTGTGTGTTTCTCTGTCTTCTCATTTTGCTTAAGTTACTGTGTTTGGAGTCTCCTTTTTGCAGGCTGCAGGTTCGTAGTTCCCGTTGTTTTTGGTGTCTGTCCCCAGTGGCTAAGGTTGGTTCAGTGAGTTGTGTAGGCTTCCTGGTAGAGGGGACTAGTGCCTGTGTTCTGGTGGATGAAGCTGGATCTTGTCTTTCTGGTTGGCAGGTCCACGTCTGGTTGTGTGTTTTGGGGTGTCTGTGGCCTTATTATGATTTTAGGCAGCCTGTCTGCTAATGGGTGGTTTTGTGTTCCTGTCTTGCTAGTTGTTTGGCAACGGGTGTGCTGCACTGTAGCTTGCTGGTTGTTGAGTGGAGCTGGGTCTTGGCTTTGAGATGGAGATCTCTGGGTGGGAGATATTTGCTGTTTGATATTATGTGAATCTGGGAGGTCTCTGGTGGACCACTGTCCTGAACTTGGCTCTCCCATCTCAGAGGCAGAGCACTGACTCCTGGCTGGAGCACCAAGAGCCTGTCATCCACATGGCTCATGATAAAATGGAGAAAAATAAGAAAGAAAGAAAGAAGAGAGCACCCAAACCAAAAAACAAATCCACCAATGATAACAAGCACTAAAAACTGTGCTAAAAAAAAAAACAAAAACAAAAAACAGACAGACATTACCCTAGGACAAATGGTAAAAGCAAAGCTATACAGACAAAATCACACCCTGAAACATACGCATACACACTCACAAAAAGAGAAAAAGAGAAAAATATATATATATCGTTGCTCTCAAAGTCCACCTCCTCAATTTGGGTTGATTCGTTGTCTATTCAGGTATTCCACAGATGCAGGTACATCACATTGATTGTGGAGGTTTAATCTGCTGCTCCTGAGGCTGCTGGGAGAGATTTCCCTTTCTCTTGTTTGTTCGCACAGCTCCCGGGGTTCAGCTTTGGATTTGGCCCCGCCTCTGCGTGTATGTCACCTGAGGGTGTCTGTTCTTCGCTCAGACAGGATGGGGTTAAAGGAGCAGCTGATTCGGGGGCTCTGGCTCACTCAGGCCGGGAGGAGGGAGGGGCACGGAGTGCGGGGTGAGCCTGCGGTGGCAGAGGCCGGTGTGACGTTGCAACAGCCTGAGGCGTGCCTGTGTTCTCCTGGGGAAGTTGTCCCTGGATCACAGGACCCTGGCAGTTGCAGGCTGCACAGGCTCCCAGGAGGTAAACCTGTCTTTTGAAAGTTCATTGTCTCTGTATTCCCCGAAGGGAGGAAGCTAGTGTTTTAGAATCGAACCTAATTGTGAAAAGATTTGTAATTCACAGCTTGCCTTTTATCTTTTTTTTTTTTTACATCTTTATTGGAGTATAATTGCTTTACAATGGTGTGTTAGTTTCTGCTTTATAACAAAGTGAATCATTTATACATATGTTCCCATCTCTCTTCCCTCTTGCGTCTCCCTGCCTCCCACCCTCCCTTTCCCACCCCTCCAGGCGGTCACAAAGCACCGAACTGATCTCCCTGTGCTATGCAGCTGCTTCCCACTAGCTATCTACCTTACGTTTGGTAGTGTATATATGCCCATGCCTCTCTCTCTCTTTGTCACAGCTTACCCTTCCCCCTCCCCATATCATCAAGTCCGTTCTCTAGTAGGTCTGTGTCGTTATTCCTGTCTTACCCCTAGGTTCTTCGTGACATTTTTTTTTCTTAAATTCCATATATATGTGTTAGCATACGGTATTTCTCTTTCTCTTTCTGACTTACTTCACTCTGTATGACAGACTCTAGGTCTGTCCACCTCATTACAAATAGCTCAATTTCGTTTCTTTTTATGGCTGAATAATATTCCATTGTATATATGTGCTACTGGTACAGCCACTATGGAGAACAGTATGGAGGTTCCTTAAAAAACTAAAAATAGAACTACCATATGACCCAGCAATCCCACTACTGGGCATATACCCTGAGAAAACCAGAATTCAAAAAGAGTCATGTACCAAAATGTTCATTGCCTTTTATCTTGACTCATGTGTGTGCCATCATAATATTTTACAAAGCAAATGTTAAAGTAAAGGTTACAAAACCATTAACTGTTACAATACTTGTGGCTTTAATATTGGGGAAAATCTGCATATTAATTCACACCATTATTATTGGTTTTTAAATAGGAAGAAAATGTTGTGTGTCCAGGATAATTAATTTAGATATTATGTTAAATTTTGGGGACACCAAAAATATTTCCTGTGTTTGGAAGATTGGCTGCATTTATAATAACTTTGATTACAAAAGAAGACATGTACATTGTGGGAGAAAATAGTTAATATACAGTCAAATGAAAGTAAACAAAGTCATTTGAAATAACCACCAAGGAAAAAAATTCCTTCAGTTTTTTATTTTTTAAATTTATTTATTGTTTACTTGGCCATGCCATGCGGCATGTGGGATTTTAGTTCCCTGACAAGAGATCGAACCCAAGACCCCTGCAGTGGAAGTGTGGACTCTTAAGCACTGGACTGCCAAGGAAGTCCCACTCCAGATTTTTTAATATACTACATATATTTATATATTTTTTTTATAATTATGGCTATTCTGGTCATACTGTTTTCTGATCTACTCTTTTTAATAAGCAATATGTTACAAATATTTTCCATATTATTTGACAACATTTTTATTGGCTACCTTGTGTTTTATTATATGGGTACACTGTGATTTATTTTTAAAACACTCTGGCAAACATTCTTGCAGCTATTTCCTTAGAATAAATCCCAGGAAGAGAAGTTTGTGGGGCAACAAGCATTTTAAAGTCTTTTGATACGTGGGGGACCCAAACAGTCATAATGCAGAAGATAATTTCCCAAAACAGTTACTGCACTCCTTTCCCTTCCCAGGCAAACATCACAGTGATCTAATTATTGTTTGTTTGTTTGTTTTTAACTTTTAGGTTACCTTGCACCTCGAAACCTTCCTAGTACCGGCTTCTTCCCATTGCTGCAAACCCTACTCTGTGACACAGACTCTAGATGCAAAGACACACCCTATGGGCCACAAGATCTGCTTCGTAGGAAAGGAGTTGACGATGCACAATTTAAAGACAGGTAGGGACACTTCCAAGTGTGTTCAGTTGCTTTGAGAGATCAGACCTTGTTTCCTTATGAGATATCCAGGAAGCCATCCTAGGTTAGGTATACAACTTTATTTTCTGTGTCTACGAATGTGATGATCTAAATATTAATGAACGAGGTGGGTACAAACTGGAATTACCATTTTTACGTAGGATTAAGCATAATCTACTTTGATGAATTACTCAAATTTTGCCTTTTAAAACTACTTACGGTTACCGGAGGATGGGGGTGGGGATAAATTGGGAAATTGGGACGGACATATACACACTGCTATACACATAAAATAGATAACTATTAAGGAGCTACTGTATATCACAGGGGACCCTACTCAATACTCTGTGATGGTCTATAGGGGAAAAGAATATTACAAAAAAAAAGGGTGGATATACGTGTATGTATAACTGGTTCACTTTGCTGTACACCTGAAACTAACACAACATTGTAAATCAACTATAACACAACATTGTAAATCAACTATACTCCAACAAAAATCAAAAAAAAAAAAACAAAAAAACCCTGGGTTGGCAAGGCAGTCCTTCTTAACTTCCCTCAGAGATTCTCTATCCTACCTCAAGTTGTCAGTGACATTGCCCTAAGACTCGATCACAAGCATAAGATATAGGGCGATGTCAGGGATATTATCTCCTGGAAGAATAACATATTTGTCTAGGTCTATGTGGAACTTCTAGATATAACAGGAAATGCAAATAAGGAAATTAAGGGTCTAGAAATCAAAGTAATAAAGTTGAAAGTATTCTTAACTAAACAGCAATCTTTAAATGAAGTTAATGTGTATGGTGTGAGAAGAAACTGAAGAATAAAGATAGGGAATCTAGACCACTTACAACCGCAGTTTTCCATCCTGAGATTTTAAACCTAAAGAGACACCCAAGAGCCCAACTGTCTGTAGAACTGAGAAAAACATTGTAACCTGAATTGACCATGAGATTATCCTGGTAGAGATTTTTTTAAGTGTCTCTCAAGAAAAGATTATATTTATCTATAATCAGAGATATTTGGTTCCAAAATTTTAATTTAAATTCCTTGACATGTAGCACCATTTCTCCTTTAATATTATCTTCGTGATTTTGATCATCAGATAATATGGGAGATACTTTAAGAGAGTTACTAACTATAAGCTGCTTAGCATAAAATATCAACATGTCAAGAATTGTCCTGGGAAATGACTTGAGACACCTAATTATTGGGTTGCTAATTCACATTGGTTTTGTGAACCAAGCAAATTCTCTCCCATTTTGTTACTTGCATTCTAATGGAAAAGTAAGCAAAAAAGCAATAAAATAAATAAATAGCATAATTACTGATAATAAAATGTACTAGCAAGAAAATAGAGCAGGTTAAGAGGTAGAAACTGAAAGGTGGGAATTTAATAGGGTAGCAAAAGAAGGGCCTCTGCTAGAAGGTGACATTTGGGTAGAGACCAACAAGGACATGGAAAAACCAGCACCAGCATGTGAACATCTAGAAGATAAAATTCCAGGCAGAGAAATAGTCAGTGATTCTGAAGTGGGGACAAACCTGATCATTTAGAGGAACAGAAAGTCGGCTAATATGACTAGAACGTAGTGAGGGATAATGAAAGCGGTAGGGGATATGGTGAAACAATAAAAACCATGAGAGAAAGAGCCTGAAGAATCAAACAGGTAAGCAAAGGGAAAGGATTTGTCTTTTGTTTTTAGTATAATGAGAAGCCACTGGAAATTTTTAAGCAGGGAAATGACATGACATATTTTCTATGAGACTAATTATTCTAGGCATATACAAGCATTACCTCAGCTAGCAACTAGTTGAGTTGTGTATCTCTGCAAGGAGACCCAAAGCTGACTAGAGCCTATGCCCCCTTGTGTAATCAGTGTAGAGATAAAGTGAATGAATATTTTACTCATTCAACCACTTCATAGATGGTCTCTGTGTCCTTATGTGAGTGATGAATTAGGCAAGATTTATGCCTATGTTCTAGCAGGGTAAGGTAAATATTAAATCAACGATAGTAGGAGATAATGCAATGAAGAGTGCCAGAAGGATGCTGAAGCAAGACACCTCCATACTTAAAGTAGAAAGAGAGCTTTCAGCTGACATAATCAGGTAAATCTTCATGGAAAAGTTGTACTTGAGATGGACATTTCATGAGCCAAGTGATGGAGAAGATATGGGGAAAATTAATGTCCATTATTTACAAATTGGATTACAGCTCCAGCTGGGGCTCTCATCTTTGTATCTTTTTTTTTTTTTTTTAATTCTGTGAAGAACTAAGTAACAAAGAGGGAAATAGTTAACAAAATCTAAGAAGTCCATAAATATACCTCTGCCCAAAGAAGTATTTTTCTATGTAATATAATAGAGAACCAAATTCATGGAGTCCCCTGAGATGAGCCATTGAGTTTGTCTTGGAACCAGGATTAAAGTCCAGGTTTATTTTACCCTCTGTCGGTTATTCTCCAGATAGCTGATCATATCTCTTTGTTTTCAGTTTTATTCCAATCTCCAGGTATTTTATTGAGCTCAAGCTCTATATTGCTGTATATTCAGTATTTTCTCTAAACTACCAAATAATTGGAACTTAATTTGGAAAATTATGTACAATAATAAAATTGCATTAATGATATTTCCCACCATGCTATTAACTTTTATGCTTTATATAGCCATGCAATGAAACTGGGGCATGGTTACTAGGTAAGCCGTTCCATACTAAGTAAGCCATTGCACTAAATTACTTCCCTTTGGTGAAGAAAGATTCACCAGCATAGCCTCATTAAGAAACAAAACAGTCAGGGAAAAAAAAAAATGCCGTCTTTGGCTTCATCAAAAGAGGCCCACCTGGGGCTTCCCTGGCGGCGCGGTGGTTGAGAGTCCGCCTGCCGACGCAGGGGACACAGGTTCGTGCCCCGGTCCGGGAGGATCCCATATGCCGCGGAGCGGCTGGGCCCGTGAGCCATGGCCCCTGAGCCTGTGCTCCGCAATGGGAGAGGCCGCAACAGTGAGAGGCCCGCGTGCCGCAAAAAAAAAAAAAAAAAAAGGCCCAGCATGTTTATTTTGAAAGACATGATCACACTCAGTCACTACTTGCTGGCCAGTCGCCAAGTTTTTTCATGCGTTTTTGCATTGGCACCAACCTTCTGTTATTAAATTCATATTTTTCTTAAGCATTAGCTTCAGGATGAGGTGCTTTAAAAAAAATTCAACACGGTACTCAGCATCAACTGTGACTAGCTGTCTGAACGAAGAAATGATTACATTTATGATTTTTTGGCCCTTAATGCACAAGGGATGATCCAACATCATGGGACATACCCTTGTGGTCCTTCCTCCCTGCCCTGCCTCTAAGAATACATCAGAACAGTGGGAACCCCTGGCTGTGCCATTGCTCACACAGCTGGCAAATGGCAAAGATCATCTTGCAGAGCTCACAAGGTCATTATTTGGAGAAGCAGTTCAACATTCCTGCAGCTCCTGTGGGGTATTGCCTCTTTGGATTTACTCCCTATCTCTGTCATGTCGACACTCATCCATGACCTGTGTTTTCCAAATTCATACCTCTGCTCCTATTGAATGGCTCCTACAGAACTTGAAACATAGCTAATCAGATTCTATTCAGGGAAATTTTAAAAGTGCCAAGACTTTTGTTTAATACTGAAAAATATGGATGTGTTTAGAAACTGACCTGAAGGTATTATTGGGAATATAAGGGAAGTGGAAGTAAAACAGTTATGTGTCCTCATTTGACTATAAAGATGAGGTGAGATGTATAAGTCTCACACTGTATTAATTTCAGAGTAATTGTTAACCATCTAGTAATCATTTTAGTGAGTATTCATATAAAAATAAAGGTTAAAATTTCATTTATCAAAAACAAAGTGGAAGGAAGTCTTAACTGGCACAGAGGCAAAATTGTTAATTCATTGAGTTAGAATGTATTGAATGTGTACCACATGCTGGAGACAATGCAACTCACTAGGGATACATAGATGACTAAGGCATATCCCTATATAAACTTAAAATCTAGTGGGAGAGAGAGAGAGAGACTACTAAACAGGTAAATTAATCTATGACGTGGTAAATGTGATGAATATTTGTTTAGTTCTCACTGTGCCCAGGACGTCAGACAACAAATGGTGAATAGTTACACAGACACCCTGAGACTTTGTTTCTGCCTGAGGAATATGCATCTGACTGTTGGATATATTATTGGAGTGGAGAGAGGTTTGGGTGGGGAGATGTCAGAAGAGTTTTCCAGAGACCTGTGTGAGTAAGATTATTAAGGACAGTTAGGGTGGTGGTTACCAGACTAGAGGAAGGTGTATTTGAGATAGGCCATAAAAAAAGAATCTCAGAACTTAATAAAGGAAAGAAATCAATGGCGGCCCTTGTAGAGTCAGTTTAGAGGAATAGGCAGGTAGCTTTGCTGCTGACTGTGATGGCAAAATGACAAATTCCCTTGTAGTGTTGCCATGTTAATCTGCCTGTGTCGGGGCTAGGTAGAACATAATATGTACAGGGTCATCTGAAAGCTACTGTGATGTTATCTCCTCCTCTATATTCTGCGTGCTTCTGATACACCTCTACCCCCAAGGCATTTCTTCATCTGCCCATCGTGGTGCCTTTAGAAATGTATTAGCTCAGATATACATTATATCTCCAAAGTCCCTCCAAAGAATATAAAAAATCCTAGGACAGAGCAACATATGAAGGCATTTCTAAATCTTAACACCTTAATGATATAGATTGTTGATTGGTAAGTGAGCTACCTAGAAGAGAGGTGTATGTTGAACATGGGCAAGCAGGGGCTGTATCTGAAGCATAGATGACCCTGAAGGAATGAACATCAGAATGAAATTGAAGAAAATAATGAAAAAAATTAAAATGACTTCTTCTTGGGGGAGTCAGGAAGGACAACCATATCAAATCACTGAGGAGGCCTCAGTGCCATTACAACATTCTTATTTGTACTTAAAAGTCGGTAATGAATGTCATCTGAAGCTGGAATCAGAACTGGGCCTGGAGCAGATTTCATGCCTTCTTTCCAGGTGTCACTACATACCCGTATAATTGTAATTCTGGGGAAAAAGGGAAAAAATATAAAAAGTTTAACTAATCCTTAAAGACAAAAAAGAATGTCAGAATTTTCTTGTTAGGATTTGCCATATGTGTCTTTCCTGGAAGCAGTTCCTTTTAAAGACAGAATTACCATGGCACACATGGATGCCGCCCACACAGGTAGTCTTTCCCACTCACAGGAAATACAGAGACATTCAATATAAGTGCATAAATCCTACCGTTGCAATGATATCTATAAATGTGACATTTCCCCAATGTAACTGTTGGTAGACATGTCTGAGAAGAAGTAAAACTACTCTGAGCCTAGTTTCCCTCCTGGTGTCTTAAATTTAACATTTTGAATCCAAGATGTTTCCCTTATTAAATTCCTTTTCAAAGTAGAGCACTATAAATACCATAGAAGCAGACTCTGCCTCTTCAGCATTGTTAGAGGCAGGCCCTTAGCCATCTCCGTGGTACTGTACATGTGGCTGGGTCCAGTAACAGGCAGGAAAGTGATACCATGGGCCACTTGGAGATTTGACTCAGGCTTTCTTGCCTCACCCAGAAGGTTGAATTCTCTGGACTCAGGTGAGCCTACATGCTGGATTCAGGGGCATCCAAATTTTGTATAATGCCTTAATATACCTCCCAGAGATATCTAGTATGAGAGAGATTCTCTGAGACTTTCTTAGAGCTATTCAGAGTTCCTGAATAGGATTTTTAAATCTCCTGAGTTGGTCCTAGAGAGTGGGATTAGGGAGGAGTCATCACTGAATAAATCCACTTCTCTGTCACAGCCTAGTGCAGGGTTTCTCAATCTCAGCATTATTGCTACTTGGGATCAGATAATTCTTTGTTGTGCTGTGCACTGTAGAATGTTTAGTAGCATCCCTGGCCTCTACCCACTAGATACCAGTAGCATCACTCCCGTCCAGTTGTGACAACTAAATATTTCTCCAGATATTGTCAAATATCCCCTGGGAGCAGGGGAGGGAGCACAAAATTGCCCCCAGTTGAAAACCACGAGTCTAGTGAAAGTATGAAGAAAAAGATTTTAAGGTAGCAAGAGGCATGAATTAGGTTATGATTCTAGGATCTCGCTCTATAAGAAACACAAATGACCACTCTAACTTAGCATCCCCAGTCATGTGTTGTCATCATTCCCTAGGCATGTCCTTACTTAGCTATTACCATTAACGTATTATAATCCCTGTTTTTTTTATTTGACTTGCCCATTATATTACATATCGTGGGAATTTAATAAATGTTAGTGAGTTTATGGATGAATATGGTGGATAAAGTGTAAGGTTGATTATATGTTTGTGTCTGTGGCGCCATCTCTGGTGTTTTCTCTTCCAAGGACCTTTGCAGAACCAGGTGTGCAACAGTGGAGGCAGGGCAGGCTATTAAAAAAAAAAAAAAAGACGCTTCCTTAGCTGTCAGTTCTTCCAAGTGATATTCTTTATTATCTATTATTCAGTGCTTGCCATGTGCTAAACATCCTACCATCTGCCAACACAGTGCACTGTAAATAGACTTTTCTCAAGCATTTTACAGTCTGAGGAGAAAATTGATCATTACTTCAAATGGAAAATTCCTCTTATGAGTAAACTGATAAAGAAATTAAATAATAAAATGAAGAAAGGGTTACAGAATTCTGGGTAAGGTACTTTCCCTCTTCCCACCTCACCAGCCAGTGCTCACTGGTTCCGGATTATGAATGATAAGGGTGCATCTATTTGGTGTCCAGAGATCTTGAAGGTTCTAGTATTGTAAGATTATGTGGGGAGTATAGATACATAAGTATGGGGCTTCAGCTCCATATCAATGGTGAAGGCTGTGTCTTTGTACCATCTTCTTTGTGGGCACTTTGACAGTTAATATTGGTGAGTGCCTATGATGACAGGGCCCAGAGAGGCACTTGTTAAGGACATCTCACCTAGTACTCACAACAGCCTTGCAAGATAGGTGTATCATTCCTAATTTTCAGATGAGGCTGAAATTTTTTAGGAAGAGGCAGAGCTGGGATTCAAAAGATATCTAACAGCTCCAAAGTTCTTTCTTCTACATCCCAGCAACACTGTCTCTTTTTATTTAATCAGCCATCCTATCTTATGGTTCAGTGCCGTGCTAGGTGTTCTGAATAAAAAGAGCATCGTCATGGTGCCTACTTCCAAAGATGTCACGGCCTAAAATGGAAAAGTGGTAGGAATAGGTACACAGACAAACATAATACACTTAAAATTTATATAAAGTAAGTATGTACAAAATGCTTAAATTGTGTAAAATGATGGAAAAGATACTGGTTCTCATTCATCACTCTAAGAAGCATAGAGTTCTCTGTCTATAAGTATGGTCAAGCTAATTAGAAAGCTCAGAGACTACACTTAATTCAGTAAGACTGGATACCTTCCTGTCCTCCTTTAGTAATTTAATAGGGAGTCAAAAAGAACTAATTACCTTTGCTTGGGGGAGGTAAGCTGTATTTCAACTTAGAGCCTTAATTCATCTTTTTACCCACAATGCTTGATGTTGCACATTTATTTTGTGGTTTCCATTTTAAGAGTTGACAGACAATAGTTACGTTGAGCAGTGGCAGAGGACACATGCCATGACACTACACATTGTAAATGCAAAGCAACACTGGGGAAAATTTGCAGGAAGATGACCAGCAAAGTACGTGTGAGATCCCATGCTCTCTCCCTGACAAAAGGCCGTGCCGGGACCCCCTAAAAGGAGATGAACCGCCTCCCCGCTCCTGTAACGGGGGAATTGTAGGCAACCGTGTAATTGTGGGCACTTCCTGGTCAAGGACGGGTCCTGTTAGAAAAGAGGCCTCCAGAGTTCCTTGTCTGGAAGAGCCATTTTCTGTTGAGCAAGTTCAAACCTGTTGAGCCAGCAGCTTGCTGGGAAGGTGATGAACTTGTCTTTGGCATTGAAAGAATATTTGAAGGAATAATTTTTGGGCTCTTATCTGAACGTGGGAAAATGGGCAAGGTGTCCCCTGTAGAGTTGATGCAGCTTTTGCTTCTCCAAGCTCACACTTTCTTAATTTCCCATCACCTCTTTTTTGTTTCTCCCCCACTCCCATTTATTTTTCAAGTCTCTGTTTTCTCTTGCTCCTTCTTTCTTCTTTTTGATGTTTGTCACTCTCCCTTTGGTTTTTGTTGCTGTCCCTATTCCTTAAAAATTTTATGAAGGCAGTTTTTCCCTTTATTTCAAAATGTGTTGATATTCAGTAGTGTTTCTTACAGTATTTCAAGCTGAACTAAAAAAATGTCGAGAAAAAGAAAAGTGAACTTGACTTTCTCAAACTTTCTAAAACTTCTGTTTGAGAGCAGGAAAAAGGTTCAGGTCATTTCTTATTTTTATCTGAACAGTTTTCCCATCCAAATAGTCAGCATAAGGAATGTAAGAAGATTTAGGGGAATACAGTCATGGTCATGAATAATTCAAATATACATTAAGAATGCAGAACTTTTAGAGCAACCAGTACATTTTATAGAGAATATTGGAAGAACACTAGGGAATGAAAACAAATATCACCCCCTCTTATCATTTTTATTAAAAGGACACGCTGGGAAAAAAACAGATTTTTTTTTTTCCCAATTATAAATCATAAAGTATCCTGGAACCAGGACTCAGATCTTGTTTCTAAAAAGGGAAGTCAAATCGAACCACAGTAGTAAGCAGAACTTCTTGCTTTTCCACTGTTATCTTTTTATATCCATTTTTATGTACTGTAAGTAAGCTTTTTATAAACAATCAGAGAAAATTCAGATTATTCATTCTAGACATCTGGACTTATTTCACTCTTGAAATAGATATATTTATTTTAGACACTTACTTTAGGAATATCAAGTTTTCAAGAAAATATGATTATTTCCATTTTAATAATAATAAACTAAACAGGAAGCAATTTTTAAAAAAGAGGGTTACTGAATTGTGGAGTGGTCCAATAATATTTTCTTTCAAAAGCTGGTGTGATCATGTTGTGCAGAGATTCCTGGCACCACATGCTATCATTACAGCCTTGATACACTCAGTACAATTAAAACCCTGAGTACATCATTATTTCTTTAACACCTGGTGCCACCTGTAATGACACCAACCACAGTGCTTAGCAGAGACTAGATATTCAATAAATGTGTCTTCTTCTTCTTCTTCTTTGAATCGGTCTTGCAAGTATTCATCTTTGACAGTCTTTAAAATGCCATCTATAATTTAACATAGAAAACTTCTTTTTCTTTCGTGGTTGACAAATAAGCAGACCTTGATTTCAGTCTCTGAAGCACCCTTTGACTACCATCTATTTGGGATCCGCCATCTTTTTAAAAGAAAAGATATATATCATAAATATTTTCAGTATTTAGCTCTAAAGTCCTTTTTTCTTTCTATAAGAGTGAAGTAAAAAATAAGCATTTTAAACCTTATCTAGACCATTTTCTCTGAGTAAAAATTTACCTTGTAGGAGCCCTTATATATTCATTGGTATATGGTTAGGTGAGTTTTGTCATTAAAATCCTAGAAAGTAGATTAAAAATTTGAAAGTTCTAGGACAGCCCTGGAATCTACATAATACATTGCTGTAACTAACTGAAATTAATGTGAGTGAAGTTATAGAGTTCTTGCTTTTTCTTCTCTAGTGAAATTCTGAGAAAGTCATCCAACCTGGAGAGGGACAGCAATTTATCACTCCAGAGCACTGAAGTTCCAGAAAAAAGGCACGCATCACTGGGTAAGCTATCCTCTTCTGCCCAGGTTAGAACAGGCCTTTTGGAACAACCAGTAAAGGTCTAATCTTTAAAAGTTATACTTTTAACTTTTCAGACAAAGATGGAATGCCTAGAATATCCCTAAAGATCTAAATATTCCTTATGGTTGCCCGAGTGTGGTGGTGCAGTTATGCAAAGGTCTTGAGAATAATTGGAAATTGAGTTCTTACTGAAATACCCTCTAGGAGCAAAACCCTAAATGGTACTATTATAATGTTGAGAATTACACGCTTTCCCAGAATTGACTAGGGACTCTTCAGTTGCCTGCAATTAGATAACACTGGGATGGTTAGAATGCCCATCGATAAAAAATGTTGGATAGAATCTCAGAGATTTGTCCAAACTTTATATTTTACAGATGAGGAGTATGAGGCCCAACAAGGTTAAGCACCCTCCCTGTCCCATCATCCAGCTGACCTGGTACTAGAGCAGCTGCCAAGATGGGACTCTTCTAGCTGTAGTTTTCTTCCTCCCACTCTACCATTCAGCATCACAGTCATTCATCGTGCTTGTGTACTTCTTTCATTCACAGCTAGGCCAGTGGCCCTGAGACAGTAATGTGCAGAATACCCACAGGCTGAGCTCCCTGAACCTTATGTCCAGGTGCTTTTGCTGCAGATGGTCTTGAGAGACACTCGTTAGAAGCCACAAATTGAGAGTAAACTCTCAAAACAGCAGGACTGTTTTATATTCATTGGCAAATACTTATTGGGTGCCTGCTGTCATGTAGGCACTGTCTTAGGTACTGAAGATACATTAGTGAACAAAACAAAGATTCCTGTATGTCAGAATATGATTGGTGATCTGGGGAAAAAAAGGAGTACCTTTAAAAATGCCATGTGATATTTAAGATTCTATGATATTAACATTTCAATACAAGTTGATGGACCAAATGAAAAGAAGTCCTTTGTTATTGTAGTAGGACTACGGCAGTGAGTGGTTTTGAGGAGTTAACGTGCTGCTGTGAATGATCTCTGGGTGTTTGGCTGAGTAGGTTACAGCACAGTAGAAATAAGATCATACTGTTGTGGTCCAGTAAGCTTTGCTTTGCTCAGTAGCCACAGATTATGTTTCTTAGCCTGGCCAGTCATCTCACAAATGTATTGCTTTGGTCTAGAGGAATCAGTTGGTGAATTCTTCAGCCCAGTGAGCATTTTAACAAAGCCTAGGCCCCACTGATGTTAGGTCACTGTATCTTTGAATATTAAGATTCTTTGTTGTGAGGATAATAAAGTATTTCTGTACACAATTTATAAAAGTGAACACACTGGCTTAATGAACATCCATGCTATAGATCTGAACATACTCTTCCAGCTAATGCTCCTAACCAGGAACATTCTGCCACATTATAAATAGTACCGGATGAGGCCACTTTGGGAATTACTTAATTAGCATATACAGTAGTCTGGACTAATTGCTTCCTCCCATTTATTTGATCTGAAACACCATTCAAAAACCACTTTGGGGAGGAGAGAATTTATGATCCTAAGCAAATTTTAGCCTCCCAATTGAATAATTAAAAAAAAAAAACATTATCACCAGATGTGCATTGGCAGATCCTTTGAACAGATGCTGGGTATGATGGATCTGTGGAGCTAGTAGAGGCACCTCAAATCCTCTAGGCCTGAACAGAAATGATTCAGTTTATTAGGCAATAATATTGGTGATAAAGTTTAACGATATAAACTGGAATGAAAGCAAATGACATCCAAAAATGATTGGAAAAAAACCCAAAGCAGACCAAAACCATCACAGTTTTATGTGAAAGGAAAAACTGATGGACTTTGCCGTTTTGCCAATATGAAACTTTCATGGAAGATGCATATTTGAGCATATTCTTGCTGTGGAGTATATGAGAGCATAAGTGATATTTATGGATTCTTATGTGAACCTGCCTGTGTGTGTGTGTGTGTGTGTGTGTGTGTGTGTGTGTGTGTAGTATGCTAATCTCTTCTTTCTTTTACAACAGCCACAGTATTTCCTAGTCCACGTTCTGATTTGGAAAGTAATGGAACAGATACTTTCAATGGTAGTCACGTGGTTGCCTGGATCCTTAGTTTGGAAAAGGTAATTTCACTCAGTTTTGTATGGACTCATAATAAAAAGCAGGTAAACAAATGCCTCTTAGATTAATAGAGGAATCTTCCAAATAGGAAGCGTATTCCCATTTGGAGTAATATCTCCGGGAGATTCTTTTCTTGAGAGTTCTTTCATAAAAAGCTTAATTTTGAGGCATTCTAAATTCCTTAAGGTCTTGGATATTTATTTACTTCCCTGTTAAGTCCCTTAATTGAACTTAAGATTTTCATTTAGTAAAAAATAGGGTGGCATTACATGTGATCTTTTAATTTCCTGAAGCAGGAAAGAAAAAATGCTGTATGAAAACAGATGAAACTTTAACACCCATCAGACTTGCTGCCTCATCTATACTAATAATGCTTTTGGAAAACTTAGAGCTATAAAAAATATCTCCCCAAAGTAATAAAATCCCTTTCCTTAGCGTGGTTTAAAGCCCTTACCTATGGATTTCCATCTGTTTACCAGTCTTCCACTTTAAGATTCCAGATTGCAAGATGATAAACATCATTTCTATTGGAGGTGTAAACTGGCAACCTATGAGCTATATGTGTATGTGTGCACATATACAAGGCTTTTGAGAAATTGAATTTGAATGCCTTTAGGCAGAAGAGGTACTCTTCTGTCAGCTGCAATCCCCACTTTTCCTTATTGTCTTTTATCCAACCAGATTCATACATTTAAGTTATTTGGCTGGCCGATGGACATTTAAATCCTGCTTTACGTGCTCTTCAGAAATTAAGAGATCATTTTTAATATTTTGCCATGGAGAGACTACTACTCTCTCTCTCTTTCTCTAACTATCTATCACACACACACATAAGAATTTTTAATAA
Organism: Monodon monoceros; assembly: GCF_005190385.1. Lineage (NCBI taxonomy): Eukaryota > Metazoa > Chordata > Mammalia > Artiodactyla > Monodontidae > Monodon > Monodon monoceros. The sequence continues at coordinate 22,287,960 of NW_021703772.1, forward strand.
TATATCCATGTCTTATGTAGTAGACGTTTCTTCCGTCTGAAACATAGGGACATAACTCTGGTCTTTATTCATATATTCCTGTGACCATAACCACTGCTGCTTAATATGTGTCTATTAGTTCCCCTTGAATTAACATTCTGTATAACTGAGGCATCTTGATAAACTTGTTTATGTCAGTAAGCCAAAGAACAACACAAAAATGTATGTCAGGAAAAGGCACCATACCTATCAAGGCAGTTCAGCCAGTGCTGGTTGAAATATAAGACTTCCAGGGTCAGTCCAGTCTAGATTTTGAAAGTCTAGTTTATATAATAGTTGAGGTACCTAAAGCACCCTGTGTAGCTGAGGAAGCCCCACCATGTGCCCACGTAATTCCAGTATAAAGCCTCCACAAATCATGCTAGGGTGCAAACTAGGGAAAGTTATTTTATTCCATTCTATTTCTTCTATATTGGTTCCTAGAAGCAAACAGCCTTGCATTGTATAAGTTAAATTCTTTAATAGCTAGAATAGCAGTGCTATTCTCAAAAATACCACTTTATTGTATTGAAACTCCCAGGTTCTCTTTCTCATATGGAATAAAATTTCAGAATTTTGTGAGGCAGCACAGAGCCATGTATCCGATGGAGATAAGTCAAAAATGAATTTTCTATGTATAGATACATATTTTCAGAGTAGTTGGAGCAGAAAAGGGATGTAAAAATCAGGATCACATATTGATGCCTCTGTCAGCAATCGCTCTGATTCCTTTTTCTTTCTGTTTACTGCTTTCTGCAACCCTTGCAAGAATAAGTAGAGAACTCATTCTGGGGTGAATTTATATGTAATGTTAAGAAAGAGATGTGGATGAATGACTAGAAGACCTGGCACTTAGAGTATCTCCTGGAATAAGTGGAGCCTGTCTTGTTTCATTACATTTAGAAGTTGAATCACTGGAAGGTAGAGTGTAGATTTTGTGATATAAAGGGAGGATGAAGTTAGCTAGCCCTCACCTCACAGGTTATAATAATTAATTACTAGGAAGGATGCATTAAATATTGCAACTAACTGTAATTGGCTCTATACATATCTAAACAACTTAATGGTGAATGTGATCAATATTATAGATGAAAATAGTGCTGCATCTGTTAACTGGTCTGTACTGTGAAACATATGGGGGACTTCCATTATGAAAATGCTTTCCAATTATTGCCTTTGATAATTATATGCTTGTATGTATTTTCATATATGTGTTTTCTTTTTTCTTTACATGCATAATTCTTAAATGAAATAATTGCTTTGCAAATGAAACATAATCCATGTTTTTCCACTTCTCTAAACAAACACTGTTGGTCTTGAGACTAGACTCTGAAGCTCTTCCTTTTTGGAATTCTTCCAAAGATCCTGGCCAATTTCCCATGAAGTGTCACAAATTATTAGGACACCTAAGTCTCTGCTCTTAAATGTCCAGGAAAAGCTTAAGATTTTTAAGCCTGAAGATTTTTGTGAGACAAGATCTAGTACATTTAGGTTGTCTAGTCAGAGACAGGGAATGTGTTCAGTTTAAAAAATCATATGCAAATCTTTTAAATCATAAAGATGACAAGAGTTACCACATTCACACATTCTCTCAGTGACTTTTCATGGGTAAGCCCAATGTATTTTAGTGTTAATTTAATAGTTGCTATAATGCAGGACCTTAAAATGGCTATTATGTAGACAGGTCAGTTTGCTTGATGACTAGGACATGTTAATATCTATATTTACTAACATTATTATACCACTCTTCTCACACACATTGCTTTTACAGCAAAATTCGACTTCAGAAGATATACGAAGAGAACTGTGTGAGAGCTATCCAAGATATACTACCGATTATGCCTTCTCTTGGACCACTCTAGGGAAAAATGTTTTTAACATATTTTGCCTGTCCAACATGACCCTTTTAGAGTCTTCTCTCCGAGAACTAACAAACCAGTTCTCTCAGGTGAGTGCAAATATTTTAACATGATCAAGATCTCATAAACAATAGAAAGAAGTGTATTGTTTCCATTGTTGTATACACAAAGTGACTCAAAATGAATCAAAGAGCAAATTCATAGCCCACATGGACTAGGAAATGCTGACTGAAATGTTGACTTACTTTGGCATGAATTCCTCGCACAGAGATTCACATACAATGTCTAATTCTAAGTAATATGTCTGTTTGCTATTTAAATGTGCAGGATTGAAATTATGTTAATGTTGAACCAAAAATATTGCATTATGGTTAATGTGGAGACATCTTTGTAGATGAAATTTGACTTTGCTCTATGGTGAATGAAGATTGACTGTTTTCTCTGGGATATTTTATTTAAGTGAGATTACTCAGGATACAATATAAGTTTAATAATTAAACTATCAGAGCCTTATAACTCTCAGAAGTTAGAATAATGGATAATCTTTAAAATGTTTCTTCTAAGGTCAAACCCAATTTACAAATTTGATTTTTTATGAAATAATATAATCCCTCTTTCCCAAATATTATACATTAAAACCAAGAACTTTATAATATGGAGTGCTAATGACCATTTTATGCTAGTCTTAAATTAAGATGTGAAAATAAGACACTGATAATCTTCTTTTAATGAAACTCCACATACAATGAAAGTTCATAAAAATATTCAGAATTCTCTCAAAATTTTCTAAACAGGAATAAATGAAACATATGTCCACATCTAACATTTTTCCCCTTGATTCTCTGAATTTTATTGTAAGTAAGTGCAGAATGCTTAAATTGCTCTTCAGTAGTCTGAGTTTTCCAAATGAACTAGAGACACTGTTATAATAACCGCAATCCAATGTAGAGCACTTAAAATTCTATCTCAACAAACTCAGCAGTCACGTAGAATGTGTGGTTAAGAATATGTTGTTCAAAATCACATTTTCAGCGTGAAAGACCTTGAATTAAGACAGAACAAAAGCCTGACTTCACTAGTATGAATGAGCTTATTAAGAAGATTGTTTTGGGTGGGAATATAATGAAGGTATTAGCTGGGTCCTGTGATTCAGAACAAAAGTACAGGTCATGGTTTTCATTTATTTGTTTGCTTATAGTACAAGATATGATTATTACAAAGGATATTCACTCTAAATCATTATTATAACTGAAGTTCCTTATATTCCAGCAGAACTTTGGAAATATTTTATTTTGTTAAGTATGTATAATTGTAATAGTAGACATTTTCATATGTTTGTATATATACATATTCACACCCATATAATGTAAAATATATAACTTTTAAGGGTTTTCTATGCAAATAATAAATAAGGTCTACTAATGGATATAGGGAAGATACATCTGCAGATCCTACACCAGATCCTAAAGAAAAACAAAAATATTACTGTGAAGCTAATTTTATTTTAAGAAATTAATTTTAATTTCCCAAACACAATTTAAAATATTTTGTATAAACAGTTTTGTTAACCAAACATTAAATATGCCAATTTCTGGAACTATAGGAAAGAACCTAATTATGTGTAAGAACATTTGAAATGGTTTGTAGTTTTTCCAAGTAAAAGATGACTTCAAACTGAATGAAAATCTGAAAGAATTACTTATGTGAAAATCTAAACTTTTAATGTTTTCAAAGGCAGTTAGCCATGTGGTTACACATATTGAAGTCTCATTTCACCCTGTTTGTGGTTTTATTTTTTAAGCTATCAAGCGATCCCAATAACCAGAAGACAGTGTTTCAGGAAATGGTCAAAGTGCTGTCCTTTTTCTCACAAGTGCAAGAGCAGACAGCCATGTGGCAGCTTCTCTCCAGTTTTCCAAATGTGTTCCGGAATGACACGACACTAAGCAATCTATTTGATGTTCTTCGAAGTGCAAACAGGTAAGAAAAAGTAAGAATTAAGGGGAATATTACTGTTCATAAAGAAGTCTTTCTTTTCTTTTTTTTTTTTTAATATTACCTGTAGGATCACTGGTAGGTAGGTAATTTAAACACAGCAAATAATCCTTCAGCACCTTATTGCAGATTTTGGCAACAAAAGTAAGTGTATTAGTTAAGCAAAGGAGAAACACACATTGTGGTCATCAGGATTATTGACAGGTTTATGGGGAAACAAGGACGAACACTAATCATAATATCTATAGTGTCAGTTGCTATCCCGGAACTTCTGAGAAAGATGGTAGAGCAGGACCAATGGTAGATTGGAACCTTGACTCAGGCTCACTCAGGGACAACCAGGGCTCGGTGCATCTAGTATTTTAACTGTTCAAGAAGAAGATATTTCATTGGGTTTTGGTTGGTACTACACAGTAAAAAACAACCCCATTGGCTAGAGTTTACACCAAGCCACCCCAAGGGGTTTGGCCTCCCTCAGGTGCAGCCAGCTTAAGCCTACATATTGGGTTGGCTTTATTTGACACATATGGCACAGAGATTTGAAAAATTTTGCAGAAGAAACCCTTTTAAAGCCTGCATTCCTCATAAAAGAGATCTGAGCATGGCCAGCATTCAGAGTTTGATGGACACATGCTTAGGTTTTGGCTGTCCAGCTAATTTGGAAATGTGCATTAAACAAAACAACAACAACTATATTAACAGCTAGCAGTTACCGGCTGCCTGTTACATGCCGGACACTTTACTGGACCCTTTCTATGTATCACATTGAAACTTACAACAGAACTATTATTTATTTTATAAGTGAGATAACAGAAGGTTATAAGAATTAAATATTTGATGATCATGCCGCTAGGAGGGTTTGAACCTGGGTTTTTTAACTCCAGAACCCAGACTGCCTCTGTAACATGTCACTAAGAGCACAGTGGATTCCATCGCTAATGTCTGAAGCACCACAAGAGTTTTCTCATCTTCTCTGATAAGCTTCCAAGAGTTTATATTTGTTCAAAGACCTTATAATAAGCCCTCATGTTGTTGCATTAGTTTCATTTGATTCTCACAACAGTTCTTTGAGATTGAGACTACAGATATCCCCATTTTATAAAAGAGGAAACACACACTAGTTTTTTAAAGTTAAATCTTCTTTACTATTATTATTATTATTTATTTTATTATTATTATTTTTTTTGCGGTACGCGGGCCTCTCACTGTTGTGGCCTCTCCCGTTGCGGAGCACAGGCTCCAGACGCGCAGGCTCAGCGGCCATGGCTCACGGGCCTAGCTGCTCCGTGGCATGTGGGATCTTCCCGGACCGGGGCACGAACCCGTGTCCCCTGCATCGGCAGGCGGACTCTCAACCACTGCGCCACCAGGGAAGCCCTACTATTATTATTAAACTAACAGTATCACTAAAATCTGTAAATTCTTCACAAATGACTGTATTTTATCATCAAATCATTGGTTTATTTTACTCTTTGTTGATCAAGTAATATGGACAAATAAACCCCATAAAAAGCTTTTGAGGTTATTTACACCAGCAATTTTACAAATTTGTAATATAGTTCAGTCACCGAAACCAGATTATATAATGTTAAGATTATGACAGAGGTTAGCAAAAATGAGTAATCTCAAAAGTCAAGAATTGTATATGAAAAAACATACATGATATTCACCATTTATGAGGAAGAAGTTGTGCTGAGATATGAATCACAAAAACTCCTTTTTAAATTACCTTTACATATAAGGAAACTTGTTTTGGATAACTTCCATTTGTATATGAGGAAAAGGACAGAAAAACAAAATCAGTGAAGTGAAATAAAAGTATTTTGATCAGTAGTTTAAAGGATTTCAGAGAGGACAATGGTCAGGTGTCATTTTTAAGTCACGTTTTGTTAGAAAAAGATGAATTAAGTCTTCTGACATTTTTATTAATTATATTAATAACAATAATGCTGACAGTTACAATGAGATTGCCAAGTGTTCAGTCTTTGAAGGTGTTACTTTGGGACAACAGATTAGCTGAGTCAAGCAGAAGGCCAAGCTGGGAGAAGGCTGGCAGAGATCTACAACCTCAGAACATTTAAGTGGTCTCCACGGTGACCACGGTTCAGAAGTAACTCAAAGTCTGAGAACCAGGAGATTCTTGGGGGCAAATATAAAAATGCCTGAGGTATTGACTGTTATGTATATAGAGCAGAAATGAAAAAAATACAGCCATGCCCCTATGGCCAAGCGCACAGCTGTAAAAACAAGCTAACAATGCTGTGGGCTCAGTGCAGAAATGTTCTGTCCTCCTCCCCGCCATGTTGGGGCAAAGTGCCAGAGGCAAGACATAAAGTGGAAAGAACATGAACTTTGAAATTAGACAGAACCAGTTCTATTTATTTGGATAACCTCGTGTAAGTTATTTAACTTTTTGAACTTTAGTTTTCCTGTCTATAAAACAAAACAAATGAAAATGACTTTATGGAACTATTAGAGAAGTAAATAAAATTATAAATATATATATGTTTATATATAGACACATATCTACTAGAAACTAGAGCATACTCTTAGCTCTCTAAATATTTTCATTCATAGCTAGGGAGCTAAAATTAAAATGACCTTAATTTAAGTATAAAAAATTCCAAAAATATGGTAGAAAGTATATGCACATGCTGTTGCTGGAGTGAGCCTCCAGTTGATTAGGGTACATATGGAAAAACTATCACCTAGTGTGTATTACGTTTAACTTCACAGTGGCAAATCCTTAACAAAGCCTTTTAAGTTACTACTCATGTATATTAAAGCATTGCCTCACAGTTATTTGTGAAATTCAGACATACTTGTACAATGCTAACATTTTTAAAATGTGCTAATGACAATAAGGGGATAAAAAAAGGCATTTCTTAAGTCACTAGTTGGTCTTTTGGAAATATGGAATGAACTCCAGCATTGTTCATCCACAGTGTAGACCGCCCATCTTATTAGTAACGTAAAACTCATAGGAAGACAGTGCCAGTTAGTCTGGATATTAATTTTGAGCTACCCCTGGAGCAGTGCCTATGGGCCATTTAGGGGATAGAATGCAGTCTTTAATTAGGGCAAGCTCCATTTTTTTTTCAAAAACATTACCATTTGTTTACCTTTGTAAAGATAAATATTTATCAAATGCTTAATTAATAATTATTCTTGAAACTGGATCTTTTATCTGGGCTTGATTTTTAATGAAAATAATTTCCAATATTTAATTTTTTCCTTTAATTAAAAACAAAAAAGAAGCATCCTTTCACTGGAAGCTTCTATCTCTAACCACTTATTTTTAGGTCTTAACAAAGAAAAAAAAAAAAACTGACATGAAGTTCACTTCTTACTTTAAGGCCTTTTAGGTTTTAGAATCCTGGAACCGGTGAAGTGCTCTGTCTGGTTCAAGAACACTTTGTTGGGATTTTGTGCATAAACAGACAAACAAGTAATTAGACGGCAAAAGCAGCATCTTGTTTCTTATGTTGTAAGAATAGTTTTCTATACTGTAGCTATTTTCTCCTTGAATAACCTTTTGTTTCTGTCTGCAAACCTTGAAATACAATCTGGTTTAATTGTTTTTCAACTTGTTAGTGTGCTGCTGGCCATGCAGAGGGTTTATCCATGGGTTACAACTAATGAAGGTTTCAGAGCTCTCCATAAATCTGTTAAACATCTGCTTTACACTCTGGACTCCCCATCTCAAGGTATTATATTACCATCTTCCTGTATTCAATTCTGTGTTGCAATTCTGTATTCAGTTCCATTAAAAATAAAAAACAAAGAGAAGTAATCAGTTATGGATGGTATTATTCTTAGGTAGAGACATAAACTACAACTAAATCTGGGTCTTCAGGTAACCAAAGTGTGGAGACAAGGAGAAATGGCCAGAAAAGAGGCTGTGACTTTCTAGGATTTTTATTTTGGTAAAAATGATCTCTCTTAGCTATATTATAAAGCTATGTTTATAGTTGGTATGAAAAATAAATATCAGAGTAAGGGAGTAAGCCTCAGCAAGTAGATTTCTACTACTACTTTTTGAACAAAAGCCTACACTGAATCGCAGTATCTTTGCCCTCATTTTCAAATTTTGTCTTTTTAATCAGGATGAGTCTTTGGTAAGAATATACCCCTCAACCAACCATCCTGAAAATGCATGATGGACGTCAGAGCGTGAATAGATCAGTATAGCTCTACTGTCACTTATAGGTATAAGACAAACTATAGCATGTTGCTAGTGAATCAGAAAAAAATCACCTTTGCATATAGAGGATAGCATTATATACCACACACATGGAAATGCACAGACACACACACAGCCATATACAGACAAACATTAAGGGCTATAAGGAATAAATCCGTACTTCCCAAGTAAAATGTTTCATTAGCATTTACCTCTCCTGAATGAATTTAGAAATAGGCTTTCTCAGCTGAGTTTGTCAGCTTTTAAATATGTAGACTTTACCTTTGGATTACTGGTAAGTGTCCTGAGAGCATCAGGTCACAACCTGATTGTTTATTACAAGGTCTTTATTAGTTTTCATATGAATAGCAGGTTTGGAAAGGCTTTGAAGACTTCTCGAAGGAGGTTCTAACATACACTTGGATACCAATTTCTGTTAGTCTAGAACATTTTTTATATCATCAGTTACAGAATTAATGACTAGCTTGCAAGATTGATTGCTGTTAAATTCAATGGTCTCGACGAACATTAAGGTTAAAAAAAAAATTTGCACTTTTAAAAAAGTCCAGACCAGAAAACCAGGCAGTATAATAGTAAAAGACACTAATTATTTCCTCTGTATATTTTTATATTTTTGTTTTAAAGACTTGAGAACTTCAAGTTCTCTTTACCATTCTTTTCCTTTTGATCTTCAGACTCACGCCTTGTAATTGTAAAGTAGAGGGATGAAGTTGAAAATTTTTTTACAAAGGACAGAAGCTCCTCGGTGCCTTAGAAGCAAAAGAACCTGTCATTAACTGAGGCAGCAGAACACTTTTTTCTGTTGAACAGTATAACTAACTCAATTTTCAATACTTAACAATGGCCATGTCTCATGTCTATGAATATGCTAATGATTTTGGCATGTATTAAGCCATGCAATTGGATAGTCAGGATGACAAGGAAATACATCAAGGAAATGTGCTTTTACTTTTTAAATTAGATGTGCTTATATTTGTTTGTTTTTTAATTTCCTACATGTGTGACTTTATCAGTCTGAGGATACCAACACAGTAGCATTAATGTCAATTCCTAAGTCATTAACCCTAAGCCCCTACCTACCTGCCTGAGCAGAAATTTCATGGCCTTTGAAAAATCCTTCCAGGTATTTCGGGGAATCCTTCAGGAAACTCAAACTTGTTTTGAAGTACAGATATCTGCCACGTTGCCCAAGCCACCCATGCTTAATCTCCATGGTGTTTAGCAGTATTTGTGAACATACTTCTTCCCTTGGCTTTACACTCAGTAAACTGGAGTGGAATGGTTTCTTAAAGCAGAGTTGCTTGGGTCCTCTCTAATGCATGACAGGGCTCAGATAGCTTTGAGGGTCTCACTCCTCCCTTTCAAAGAAAAAATAAAAGGGTAGTATTTTTTGTGTCAGTGATAAATATTTTATTATCTTAAGTCCCTTCGATCATCAAAACAACTCTATAAGAGATCGTTATTATCCCATTTTGCAGACAAAGAAACTGGGGCAAAGGGAGGCTGGGCACTTTGCCTGTGTTATACATCCAGCAAGTGACTGAACTGAGATTTAGAGCCTAGATCTGTCTAAGCCCAAAGCCAGGTCCCCAAGCTCTTTGTTAGTTGGCCTCACTCATATTTACCGTCTGGGACATATACACACTATGGTAGCTCACACAAGTACCTGCCACCACCAAACCTCAGAACTGGCTCCACTTTCAGCCACTGATGGAGTTTGACTATTTGTGTCAGATTCCTTCTCACATGATACATTTTTTGATAGCCATTGCCCAATTCCTCTCCACACCACATGTCTATTTCTAATTCAGACCTCCCCACCCCATGTCTAGTTCTGATTCAACCCTGGTTATGAACATAGTTCAAGGTTTTTTCAGAAGCCTCCTCAGCAACCATGATACTATGGAGATGCTAATAAACACTTGGGAAGAAGCTTGTCTCCTAACTTCCTGTTTTAAGGAGTCTAATTCTCAACTCCACCCCACTGAGGATCCCTACTTCACAGTTTAGTATTTTCATTTATAAAACTGAGTTTTGAGAGCAAAGATTACCTTTTTGGCTCATTGAAGTTTGCTGTTTTGCAAAGTATAGTAAATTACATGAAATTACATCTTTAAAAGCAGAAAGCAATCTTCACTGGTGAAAGAGGCTATCTGTGCCCTGGATTTCTTTCTATGTCTTTGGGCACCCTTTTTTATATATGCCTAATTCTACAAATAAAGTAAAATCTGACTTTTTAAAGGTCTGTAACAATTTCCACTTCATTAAAGCCTCTTTAATACAGTATTTCTTCTCAGACACCTTAGAGTCCAGAATGAAAAGTGGCCAGAGGGAGAAGTCCATACTTAACAGCAAGGTCAAGCCTATAATTCATTTGAATAGCGTGATGAGGAAGAGACACTCCATAACCATATAGAATACAAATGCTAATGAACTTGCTCAGCATCACATAGGAATTCAAAGTGAGCAAGATATGATCTTGGGAAAATGGTTTTATATACTTTTACACTGCAAAAGCGTAAGCCTCCAGAGTCCTATCCTGGATTATTCTCTATATGGTTGCCAATAAATAATAGGTATTACCATTATTAATTAGGTTTATTTATTCTGGGTATCTTCTTCTTGGTCCTTTCACTCACTAATGCATTGCTATCATTAGAGCAATAATACTTAGCTGCATCCCGAGCAGAGCAGAGAACTCCCTTCTGCCAGAGAGGAAAACTGAAAAAGCCACTCTGCCAGATGCTAGGGACAGAGCAGACATTACTCAGACATGACTGATACAGACGTAGACAAGGAGGTCTTTAATTCTGTGAGTCTTTTACACACGTGCTTAAACAAAATGATCAGCGTGAGAAAAGTACAGATGGTTTCCTAGTTTTGTGCTAGGACCTTCTTAGAAGGCTTTAGAACACGCGAACTAGAGACAATGGGAGAAGCCTTAAAGCTGGCAATAAAATATCCTATTGAAAATGGTTAGGCCAATGTTAAAAAATGACAGCACTAAAACTACTGGATTATTTATAAGGAATTAGTAGTGTCTACAGGGAAGACTGAAATAAGTAATACCGTTTCCTTAAAGGGGCCGAATGAAAGCACTGGATTTCTGATGTTTTTATTTATGTAGTAGCTGTTTAAAGTATTTCATTTTCAATTTTGCATGTGAATGTTGTTGCACGCTTACTCTTTAACAGTACAATGTTATGCAGCAAGCGGAATAAGGAACCTGTTTAACTTCTAGGGACAATTCTCTGTGTTGAATGAGATCTTCACATATGGTTTCCATTAGACCCAACTCAGTGATTGACTTCCACACTCCAAACTTTCATATTATTTGAGACCACTCAGAATGGTTCTGTTAACGTTAGCCAATTTGCATTCACAGCTGCATTCAGTTGAAATCACTGGCTGCTTTTTGAAAGATAGAAAATATACGTTAGTGATGGTAGATGTTTCCTACGGCTACATTCTAGACAACCGAAGACAAACAAACAAAAAAATCCAGTGACCCATAAGACTGAAATTGGCTTCGTTTGATTAAGAAGTCATGGGGTAGTCAATTTGCATTATGATATTTAAGAGTCATCTATGCATACAGGTTTTAGGATAAAATAGTGCAATGGTTTGATGCACAGAGAAATAATTTGTTCGAAATGCATATGCTTGACCATTGGAATTATTTCAATTAGTAGGCATCTATTTCCTATAAATATCTTAAATGTTTCCAACTGAAAGAGCTTAGACATCTCTTGTAAAATCCTTTGGAGAAAAATTCTGCAGACTTCCTGCATTTTTTTCCCATTAATTTGACCTGGGATGATTTTTGCTTAGAAAAATAAATCCTTTACAGAAATGTTAAATATTCTCCTGTATAAATATTATCACTTTAGGTGGCCCTGATAATACAACACATGCGTGGAGTGAGGAAGATGGACAGTCTCTATCCCCAAGCAGCCTGGCTGCACAGTAAGTCTTTGTTGGTTTGTTGGTTTGTTTCTAAACTGGTAAGTAACTTGGCTGAATAAGCAATCAAAACAATTCATAAACATAATTCTTTTATCAGTATCTAATGCCATGGAATAGAAAAATCAATTATTGACTGACCAAAGAAAAAGATACAGTTGAAGTGCAGTAAAGTTGAAACTTGTTTTTTGGTATTATTCAATGATACTTTCGGATAATGCAACATGAGGATCTCTTTTTCAGTTCTAAGATTGTATAACTAGATCCCACATGTTCTGTCTGGATTGGTTACCTTATGTCTATGAGGAAAATCTAGCTGGAGGCGCAATTTCCAACTCTTTTCAGGTCTTTCATCATGAAAGATGTAGAAGTCTCCAATTTTTTACATTACTATTTATTTCGGTTTTAAAAAATCAAAATATTTTGTATGCTCACTCAAGGTAATGCACACTTTGTTTGCTTCAGTAGTATTCAGGTAGCCAAAACTGTTTATAGGTAATTTGATTTTGGACTCTTTGTGGGGCATGTAAATACGTTGTCTCAGGAATAGGCAGTGGAAATAACAGCAGTTACCTCAGCTTCTAATGACCATTAATATAAACAGTTCTCTGAAGTAACTGTAATAGTTATGGTAGAAGCTGACTGAAGCAAATGCACATAGTTCAAGGCAAATTTAGAGACTAGGTGGCCTGTTATGTAAAAGGCTGTTTGGGCCTGATAAATTACACTATTGGGATTCTTTAACTTTAGTCCCAAAGGATATATTTTTGTGCTAATGGAAATGTGTACAAATAAAAACAAATAATAGGACTTACTTTTAACCGTTCATTTCTTTTGCTAAAATAAAATCTATGCAATTGTTTATAAACTTTCTATTATTCAATGAGAAGTTCCCCAACTCTGGGTAATTCTAGGCAAAATCCTTCCATCAATAACCACCTCCTCTTTCTGCTCCCACATCTCTCCTCCTCTAAGGTGGCTGAACCAGACGCTTCTCCCAAGAGCAATCTCACAGCTCTGGGCAATTTTACCCCAGACAGGATTCCATGTCCCAAATAATCAAGTCTTTTAAACACATTCTCTGTATAGCCAGAAAAATAATTTTTTTAAAAAACCTCTGAATTGAATGAAGTAAGTCAGAAAGAGAAAAACAAATACCGTATGCTAATGCACATGTATGGAATCTAAGAAAACAGTACTGATGAACCTAGTGAAAGGGCAGGAATAAAGACGCAGATTGAGAGAACGGACTTGAGGACACGGTGGGGAAGGGGAAGCTGAGACAAAGTGAGAGAGTAGCACTGACATATATACACTACCAAATGTAAAATAGATAGCTAGTGGGAAGCTTCTCCGTAGCACAGGGAGATCAGCTCGATGCTTTGTGACGACCTAGAGGGATGGGATAGGGAGGGTGGGAGGGAGGCTCAAGAGAGAGGGGATATGTATACTTATAGCTGATTCACTTTGTTGTACAACAGAAACTAACACAACATTGTAAAGCAATTGTACTCCAATAAAGATATATATATATATATATATATATATATATATATATATATAAACCTCTGAATTGAGACAACTGGATGCTTATTGCTGAAGCCAGGTATCTTTATCAGAGCCTTGGGGCATCCGTAGCATTGATAATGTTAGCCCTTCAGACCTGAAAATTCCACAGCAAATGTAATTGGTTACTGACAGCTAGCTGACAGTTTATTAGAAAGAATTCAATACTTTTAAGATGGCTCTTGTTGAGAGTGATGCAATTAAGGGATTTCTTATCTTTGGACTTCCTTTCCCTCCACACTTTAAAATAATCATAGAGCGGCAGTACTTGGCATGAGATAAAAATGTTTATGATCCAGAATTTTCTAAAGAAAGCTGCTCAAAAAATTTTTTTTTCCTCAAAGCTCTTCTCCCTCATTATTTTTGCACTAAAGTTAATTATTTTTTATTGTGTTGTGTGTGTGTGTGCGTGCACACACATGCATGCATACATCCATAAGCTCATCTTTAGTTGTAACCATTCTTAAGAAGTAGGTGAGATTTTTATATAAAGAATACATAAATTAAATCGTTTAAAGGAATACTTGGATGTTTATGCTGAAACAGTGGCACATATGTATCTTAATTTTTGGTGAATCTTAAATCTAATCTCAAAAATCTTGGCAATCAGATGTTCTTTATGGAACTAAGATCATGCTTAGATGATATTTCAAGGTCACTTTTAGCCCAACATTCTTCTTTTTAAAGCTTGAAAATTCACCATTCACCATTCTTGTGCCATTTCATCTGGAAAGGTAGACCAGTATTTTGCTCCCAAGCACAGCACCAGAATGGAAATGGCTCAATGCTATCATGATTAAGACAAAGAGGAAGACAAACACAAAAGAAAGAGAGATAATACTGAGAGGAGAGTCTCTGGTCAAGGAAATGCCTAAACAAAAGCAAGAAGCCTCAGGAATGGGTGCAATTTTTTTAAACATGGAGGCTGTGGATTGTATTTAAATGAGAGTCGGCCATCTGACCAATTAACTGTGCTCTGACTGCCAAGTTAGGGACTTTTCTTGCCATAGATTATTTTTCTTGTTAAACTTCCTCAAATATCTAGTGTCATTAACCCACATGTAAACACCCTGAGACTTCTTTAGTGTTAATGCAAACATTGTCCTACATGTTTACTAGCTATGCCAGGATAAGTCTCTTCCATTAGTATTTGACTTAAATCTAAATTAAATATCCAATAGAACTAGTTAATTTGTGTGTTGTGCAGTTTGATTCAAAATAGATGGTTCCCAAATAAACCATTGATACTTGTTCTATCTCTGCTGTACATAACATTCAATAGTAGACACTAAGGGAAGAAATTACAAAATGAGTAGAGATGCAGCCTCACAGTTGAAGTGACAGGGCATGCGTAACATACACATGTTTACTCACTCACATATGTATGCCTCAAAAATCTTAGACTATGTCCTCACATGCCAGTCAATTTGAAAGGAAACCAGAAAGTGGATAATTTGGGAACTCTGAATTGGTTGTTTAAAGAAAAGAAAAGGAACTTATATTGTTCATTTGGATTCTACCATTTCTTTTTAATCACAGTTAAATGAATTTAAATTATTTAGAGAATATTATAGGTGGAAGGGATCTAGCAGATCATTTGACAAGAGAGGAGACTGAAGCCCAGAGAGAGGGTTGCCAGATTTAGAGGAAAGAGAAAAGAAAAAAGAGAAGAGAAGAGAAGGGAAGGGAAGGGAAGGAGAAGAGGGGAGGGGAGGGGAGGGGAGGGGAGGGGAAGGAGACATACAAGACTCATGGGACATACTAATACTGAAAAATTGTTCATTATTTACCTGAAATTCAAATTTAACTGGGACTCCTGTATTTTATCTGGCAACCCTAGCCCAGTGATTTTTCTTTCATGTAAATGTGCCTAGAAATGATCTTAAGATCACTTATGATTGGATATTAAAATAATTAAATATAGAGATAATGCCCATGGAAAAGGTAAATACTTAGAGAATCCAGAGTAGTGCTGTCATTGTACAGCTGGGCTGGATGGGGGAAGATGTCCTACTTCACAGTGCTTCAATGCTCAAATCAACCAATGCCAAACAACTAGGGACTCACATGATCTCAACAAAATGGCTTTGCTTTATTTTTATATGACTTAATTTATATATTCTTTTCTAATTCTATAGGCTCCTAATACTGGAAAACTTTGAAGATGCCCTCTTAAATATATCAGTAGATAGTCCTTATATTCCGTACTTGGCATGTGTGAGAAATGTCACTGACAATTTGGCCAGGGGATCAAAAGGTAATACTCTTCTTAAGAGTCAAAATGCTACTCATGGTTTGTAATTTTGTTCTAAAATAGTAAATCTTATAAGATGTTGGCTTAAAAAAGAAAGAAAATTTTAAAATCTTAGTTTCCATATGCATCTGTTTCAGTGGTTTGATATATAAAGGGACTGTCTAATCACATTATTATGTTATTACTCCTGTCCCTGCTGCTAGTACCACCTGGCCACCTGGACAAACTTTAATGTATCATGGCCGGATAACAGATGTGTTAATGGCCACCTGGATAAACTTTCCAAGTCTCCAGAATTAGGAGTTCACATAGCCCTCCGTGACATTTTCTATGCCCTCAATAATCTTAGTTGTCAAAAAATAATGAAGAAGGATAATGTAGACTTCCAAAAGCAGATGTAAATTACATAAAGAAAGGCATTTTTGTAGCAGACTATTTTTACTTCTGATCCTTACACACTTTAACCATGAAGATTGCATTTAATCAAATATTTCTTTTTCCTTTTTTTTAAAGATAAAACATCTATTTTCTTACACTTTGTAGGAGATATACATTCACTGTTCCTACACCAAAATAGCTTTTTGAGACTTAATAGCAAGCAAATAGCACAACAGGTATTTAAGTGTGGTCTCTCTTTACCGGACATGAATTAATCAAGGTTGGAAGGGCATATTTGTGTCACAGTGTTATACAACCTATTCTCTCTCAAACACTTCAAGTTAATAGTACATCCAAAATAAAAGCATGTTCAGTTCACCAAGAACCAAAACTGTATAGCACCTTTGCTGGAAATATTTTTATCTCTAAGCAGAATATCTATGAATATTTTAAAAATAATGAACTCTGTAGTCTCCATGGTTCAAGGAAAGATTAAATTTTCACTCATTTTATACTTAGATTGAAATAGGCTATTATCTTAGAAAAAACTTAGTAGTAAATTAGGATAAAGGTGTCTTTCAAGTAGGTTTCCTAGATGACCTTGCAGTTCACATAAGGTAATTCTTTTCTCCTCCTTTACAGAAAATTTAAGACTGCTGCACTCTACAATTCGATTTAAAAAATCTTTTCTTCAAAGTGGTTCCTATGAGGATGACTTCCCTCCAGTTCCTGAAGTCTTGAAATCAAAAGTAAGCCATGAAAGGGAAAAAAAAAAAACTTCTTGTAATTCTCTGGCAAGATATATTTGTAATTTAAGTTTTAAATCTGTATTTTTTAACATACTGGTTCTATTTTGAGTCTAGATTAATGCTAGAAAAAGGGTGACAAGAGTTCTGGTGTTACATAATTGTATTTTGTTTTTAATCAGTGGATATCTCTGTCTGAAATGACCCATAAGAGACTAATTACAGAATGCAATACGTAAAGGAACAGCTCCTGATGTAGTTGTCTCATTAAGCTACACGATTTGAAAAAGCATTAAAAATTTGATTCCTAATTTGAAATGTCCCTAGTTTTTGGGGTTTTTTTAAATTTATTTATTTATTTTTGGCTGCGTTTTGTCTTCGTTGCTGCACGTGGTCTCTCTCTAGTTGCGGCGAGTGGGGGCTACTCTTCGTTGTGGTGCGTGGGCTTCTCATTGCGGTGGCTTCTCTTGTGGCGGAGCATGGGCTGTAGGTGTGTGGGCTTCAGTAGTTGTGGCACGTGAGCTTAGTAGTTGTGGCTCGTGGGCTCTAGAGCGCAGGCTCAGTAGTTGTGGTGCACGTACTTAGTTGCTCCGCGGCATGTAGGATCTTCCCGGACCAGGGCTCGAACCCATGTCCCCTGCCTTGGCAGGTGGATTCTTAACCACTGTGCCAGCAGGGAAGCCCCCTAGTTTTTAAAACTATAAAAGTTGATTTCAAAAGCTGATGTTTTAGACTTCACAGTGTACAAAAATCTCAGAAGTTGACTCACCTTATTTGTATTTGTATCATCAGAAGCAGAAACTAGTACTGTAAATCATATTAAAATGTATGATATTGAAGAAAGGGAGGGAACGCAGTGGGAAAAATGTTAACTCTGAAGTTTGAATTGGTTGGTGTTTGTCTCTTATTCTTTGTTTAGCTCATACATACAGTACGCAGGTTATCATGAAATTCACTCTCTTTCTTAAATAACCCTTTAAGTTTTGAAAGCAGCTCTCCTAGTAAGAACAGCAGTTTAATTGGATTCATGTAGCCAGGGATAAAGTAAAATTAGAACTGGTTTATGCAGAGCAAGCAGGATGACTTGCTGTATAGTCAACCTGGTCTAACTAAGCAGGCGTACAAAGCATGTGTCCATGTATATTACAAATAAATATGCTAGCTAGACTACCTGCATTGTAGTCTTAGTCTTCTACATGGATCAAAATTTCTAGTGTACTTAATTTAGCACTATCTTAGTTTGTGCAAATGAGAAGGAAGTTATGCATTCATCTGGAAAAGTCCTACTCATCCTTCAAGGATAAGTTTAAATGTCACTCTTAGAATATCTCCTTTCTCACTGTTTCCAAGTCAGGATAATGACTTTGTATGCATGTAATATTTACCCATTCATTCATTCCATCCATCATCTGTGCTCTCGTAATGCTAATCTGTTTATTTAAAAGATATAATCCCTAACCCCAAAATCTTTAATAATCAATCCAGTGGAGGAGATGGAAAAGCAGACCAATGATTATAACACAGTGAGATAAGTGTTGTGGTATGTGGATGGACAGGATTCTGTGTATGGAGGTGGCATTTCTGACTCAGATTGCAGAGCATGAAGGTGGAGAGAAGAAATTTCATGGAGGAGATACCCCTTACTCTGAGTCCTTGCAGGCTGTGTAGGATTAGGTTATAGTCCTACATTCCAGACATAGAGACATGCGTTGGTAAGAAGGCAGAGGCGTGAACCTGAAGGACAGATATAGGTTACCTGGAGTTATGTGTCCAGCTGGAGCACAAGATGCCTATGAGAGAGGCAGGAAAGGGGACCCAGATCCCCAAGGCCTCTTTATATTTAGTCAAGGAGTTTGAATCTGATCCTGAAAATTGTGAATTTGAAGAAGGTGAATTCTGCATTTTAGGAAAAGATCTCTCTAGGAGAATTATGGAGGACAGATTGGAAGAAAGCCAAGTAGGTGATTTTTTTGTAGTAACCTAAGCAAAAAGTGAGGCCCTGCACTATGTCGGTGGCAGAGAATAGAAGGAAAAGAATTTCAAGAGCATTGTAGGAGGTGGGTTGACACAACTTGGCAGCCAGTGAGGTGTGAGGCATAGGGAAGAGGAATCTCCGATTACAGTGAGGTTTCTGGCTTTCGGAATTTACTACTTAGCATTATAGCTCATGGTATATGTAGGGTCTATTTCCCTCACTAGAGTGTAAAATCTGATGAAATTATGCCTTCTGCATCTCTAAAGTCTCACATCTAGCACATAGTAGTATCTTAAGACTTGACTTATGAATTTGTGAACAAATGATGGTGTTTAAGTAGAGCCCTGGTGATGGAGTCATATTACCTGGGCAATTACTCATTGTAGTTCTCAACTTGCAAAGTAACTGAGCAGCACACAATATACATTGGGAAATGGAAACAATGCATTCTCAGTCATTTACAGTAATGGTATGGGAATGGAGCTAAGGATAACTTGAAACAGCATCCACATTTTGAGTATACTGCTGCCCTTGTGGGTTACATTATGAAAAAGGTTCAAGAAGCCACAGAAGTGGAAATAAACTACAGTCCCGTCCCTTAGGTGGGAAATCTATTGTCATTTATAACAAGCATGGCTGCTATTTGCAATTGACAGAACCCGTTCATTCCAGGACTACAGGCTCCATAGGAACATGGTTAAGTCTGTCACTTTACTCTGTACTCTCAGCACCTGGCACAGTCTGACACATGGAAAATATTCAGCACATATCATTGAAAGAATGAAGACAGACTCCTAGAGTTTTGTAAGAAGAGATGCTTTTACTTCCCTGCTTCGTCCTCCTTGGTAATTGGTATCTTGATTGTGACAGTGAGTTAGGGCCCACCCTAACATTTTTATTCATGATATTTCTAAGAAGGTTTAGACCCTCCAAAATGCCAAATGCCTGTCATTCATTGGTGACTTTTTTTCTTTTCTAGCCCCGAACATTCTACTCTTCCTGAACTTTAGTTTTCTCCTCCCTTCACCGTCTGTTTTCTCCTCTTTTATTTCCAGTCTCTGGTGGGAAGGATAACTTCCTGATTGGGGAAATACTCATAAAATGGATATTCTCTATATTAAGAAGAAATACAGATAGGACACTATTTATATTGTAATACCTTTACATTTTTAAATAGGTCTCGTTTCCTTTCAGTTACCTGCTAAGAGCCCAGGAGTGTTGCAGTTTCAGTATTTTTACACATACAGTATTTTGAAGTTTACACCATCATGTTACCTACAATTCTGATTCAGATGCATTAGGAACTGTAGGCACTAGGGAATTCAGTCACAGCTGGACGTGGAGTTAGTTATGGGTCATTGTTCAAGTTTAGGCCTGAGCCCTTACTATGTAGACCAGTGTCGTGATACATGAGACTGTGACAAACCTGTAATCTGGGCTTGACACATACTTTTGAAGAGAAAATTATAATTCTCTGAATGTATGTTGATTACTAGTGATCTATGAGGTTTCTAAAAGTTTAATGCATGTATTGCTTTTAGAAGAAAGTAGTAAATAATGACAAATCGTAGATGACCATGACGTTGCTCCTTGGCGGATGTGCCTCACAGTGCAGGCCACATTATTAACCCTGAACTAAACTCTTATTTAAGAGGACCAGTTCTACTTCAGTAACATGGCTAGATTTCCAATTTCTCCTTCTATATCTTTTATCAAGCCAAGATTATACTCTATGGACTTTTATTGGTTTCTTGTTACATGTATGTCAAACTTGCAATTAAAAAATATATTTCAGTCTCTACTGAGTGAAGTCATTCAAATTTACTACACCCTTAAAAGCTCAATTAAAAAAATTAATTGGGCTCCCAGTATTTATCTTTTTATTTAAGAAATCACCAAAATAAAAGTCACTGGCAGAGAGGTTGGGCTCTATTCATTAGAAGTTTAATCATATCTAGTATTTGGAAAATCAAAGGAAGGAACAAGTGACAAACATACAGTTACATCTGGTAAAATGATTGAGTTTATTACAGAATGGAAAATTTCTCATAGTAATAAGACTAGTAAGTAGAATTTTAATACATATGAAACCATTTTAGATAGTTCAAAACCAGAAGTCAATTAGAATATTAAATACAGTGGAAAGCAGACCAATGATTTTTACTAAGATGATTGGTGTTTAATTGCTACTGCCTACGTGTAGTTACTATAAATCTCTCATCCAAGACACATCATTGTACCTTTCCCGTTTGACATAGGCAAAGAAATATTCCTAAACGTTTTCCTGTATTATAATTCATTTCTGTCAAAATGCAACTTCTGATTAGAAACTCAGCTGCCATGAATGACACATATTTGCTTCTTTAGATGTTTCTCCAAATTATTTCACTTCTTAAAAAGAGTAGCTCTAGGGTTGCTTCCAAGCACAACAGAACTGACTTCCCCAGAGGCATAATTTTTTATCCCAGGAAGTATGCCTTGGGGATATATCCTCAGAACACACAGAGCATAGTGAGCCGCAAGGAGGAATATACTTGCGTAGGAAAGTAGTTGATTTTCATTTTTCTCCTTTTTCTCTAAGTATGGGATTTTAGGCCCTTTTAAGCACTCCATAGAACAAAAGTCTCCCTCAGTAAGTAAGAGGATAGAAGATAATGTCAATAACAGTACAGACACTTTTGAAAAACAAGATATATACCAATCCATATTTTTAAATATATGTGATTCTCATGCACAGTTTTAAAGTCTTTTTTTGGTTAATTAATTTTTTTAAACTTGTGATAAAATACACATAACATAAAATTTACCACCGTAACTATTTTTAACTGTGCAGTTCAATTGTGTTAAATACACACAGATTGTAGAACTCTTAATCTTGCAAAACTAAAATCCTCTACCCGTGAAACGCTTATTTCTCATTGCCCTCTCCCCCTAGCCCCTGGCACCTGCATTTCTACTTTCTGTTGCTATTAACTTGACTATGCTTGGTACTTCATATAAGTGGAATCATACAGTATTTGTCTTTTTATGACTGGCTTATATCACTTAGCATAATGCCCTCTAGGCTCATCCACCTCATAATATGTGAGAGAATCTCCTTACTTTCTAAGGCTAAATAATACTCCATTTTATGTGTTTACCACATTGTGTTTATCCATTCATCTGTCAATGGACATGGGGTGCTTCTACCTCTTGGCGATCGTGAATAATGCTGCTGTGAACATGGGTCTACAAATATCTGTTCAAACCCCAGCTTTCAATAAATACTTTTGAGTATCTACCTAGAAGTGGAATTGCTGAGTCATATGTTAATTCTATTTCAAATTTTCTTGAAGACTCACCGTACTATTTTTTACAGTAGCTACATCATTTTATATTCCCACCAACAGTGCACAAGGATTCTAATTTCTCCATATCCTTGCCAACACTTGTTATTTTCAGGTTTTATTTATTTATTTGTTCATTTGTTTGTATGTTTGTTTGTTTTGATAGTAGGCATCCTGGTGGGTGTGAAGAAAACATTTTTTGAAGTTTCAAACCAAATCTGCTTTGCTATCTGCCCTTACACATGATTTAAAAAATAAACTAAAATATAAAATTAGTTTAAGTATTTGTGATTTAAATGAGATAAAACTAAACTACATCTTTTCAACCTGTGAATCTACAAGATATGACTACATTTGAGAAAGAGGTCTAACAGGTCCAAAAGTTTTATAAAATTCTTAAGAGAACAGTAAACTCAAATGATAGAAAATAGTGCTTTGTGGTAAAACTGTTGCCAAATGCCAAATCACTAAACACATAAGCAAAATGTTTTTAGGAAGTAAATCAATTTTGGTTGCTTATTATCAACTAATAAATATTTAGAATAACATAACTAATGTTTCCCATCTCTCCCCCTCTCGAAAGCTGTCTCAACTTGGAAACTTGACCAAACTTCTTTGTGAACCTGAAACTTTCAGTTCACTAGAGAAAATGTGCCAGCTGTCTAGTATGGACTTTGGGAACCTGTGTGAAGAGAGTGCATTTCATGTGCAACTCCTCAAAGCAGCAGAATTCAGCACCAAAATAGCCACCAGCTTACTGTATCATGACAATATTCTATCTGAAAAACTGAGGGATTTGCTTTCTGGGGATCCAAGCAAAATTAATTTAGATATGGATCGGTAAGTTTTTCCATTGTCTTCTTCCTTGGTGAAATCCCTTCTCAAATAATTATTGATATGCCTAGTTCAATTTCTTCTCCTCTTCTGCTTTGTTCCAGGTTTCTAGAACAGGCATTGCAAATGAAATACTTGGAAAATATCACACGGTTAATGCCGACGATAGAAGCCGTGCTGCATGTCAATAACAGTGCAGACACCTTGGAAAAACCAGGTGTTTCCCCATCCATATTTTAAATGCTGTCTTATTAAAAATGCATGTGATTCTCATGCTGCAGTTTAGAAAAGGCTTTTTTGAAATTCCTAACCAAACCTACTTTGTATCTGCCCTTATACATGAGACATCTGAAGCTTTCAAATATGGTTACTTGTCTCAAATAAACAACACAGCAAGCCAGCAGAGAATGAAACAGCGAAATCTGGTTTCACAGAAAAATGTCTTCAAAAATTTAACTAGTTAGACTATTCACCTTTTATTTCTCTGATATGTTAAAGTGCATTAGATAGTCTTTTGCAAGAGCAAGGATGAAATTTACTTCTGAGAGAATAATCTGATTTTAAAAATAAAGATGCACTGCTGTCTACAGAAATATCGATTCAGAACCTCATATTAGTACTCTGAGCATGATACATCATGCAATACATTTATTCTTTGCGTAATACCTCAATACTGAAAAGAAAGACATTCAGAATTTTGGACAACAGGCAGCCACAAAATTGGAAGGGCACTAAGTCCAAAAATAAAGAAGGTATATTTGCATGAGAGATACTTCATAAAGAAACTGAAAGGCATTTGCAAAATAGAGATCACAATCTGCTAAAATAAGGTCAAAATATTTTTTGCTATTCATTGACTGACCCAGATATGAAATAATGGTAGTAACTGTCCTAAAAGAGTTTGGAATTAAACACATTCTATTTAAAAATTGAAGTAATGATTGTGAAAACCCTTTAGAAGCTGTAAGGTGCTGGGCAAAGTTAAGGAAAAAGTGCTCTGTGGCATTACGTTTCAGATTTAGCAAACCTTGTCCTAAGCTGACGATATTATATGATCCAAGGTTAAAAAGCATTTTGAATTTGTGTGATGTTTTAAATCAAATGTAGAAATGTATATTTAGCACATTGTGTGATCAAAGTCTGCGAGGAAACCGTATTTTCTTTGAATCAACCTTTCGTTGTAGACATTTAAGGAAAATTTATAATCCAGAGCAATCTGTTACCTTAGGTTAATAACATCATAATAGGAATAAGTCTAAACCAGATAGAAATAGAACCTAAAGATGCAAAGTTTGCCAAAACTGAGAGACATCTGTTCCTGACACAAGGCATATATGTTGACTATATGTTTTATCTAGAAGGTTTCTCTATGTTAGAACGAACGACTAGAAAGAATTACATTGCAACCCGCATGTGAGTTTTGTTTTGTTTTGTTTTGTTTCAGGTCAGTTAATAGAAATGTTTAAAAATGTTGAAGAGCTGAAAGAAGAACTGAGGAGAACAACAGGAATGTCCAATAGGAGTATCGACAATTTGCTGGCCATTCCCACCCCTGACAACAGAGCTGAGGTGGGGTGGAACGTATTTGTATTTACATCCAGTTTTTTAAAAGTTTAAATAGCATTTAGTATTTGTTGAGCACTTACCAGTAAAACACTGAGAAGCTGCATGCAAATATGGTGAATTTTCCATGCAAATGATAAAATTACAGGCCTAATTCTTAAGTGAAAATAGAAGAAAAATCCTGAAGCGAGAACATCATCATTGTCTGTTCCTTTCCTTCTACTTTTCCTATCCCTTCCTTTGCCTCCTTTGTCCTCTCCTTTTCTTTACCCCAGATGCTTTTCTTAAATAAGGGATGCCATCAGTAATTCTTTATATTCATTATCACTTTCACATTATCTGAGGTAAATTTTCACATTCTATTATGATGATATCAAAGTCAAGTTTCAGTAATCTAATTGGGGGAAAAAAAGACCATTTACAATTTGCTGAAACTAAAATTAAAAGGAATACTTCTTTTTATTTTTTAAAAGCCCCAAGACAAGACAGACTATATAAAATAGATATGGTCAAGGGAACTCTGGGTAAGTTTGGAGGTATAGTAAACATTTTTTGCTGTGAAAATGAGTAACGTTATTTCCTCATAGGCTGATAATAGGGTTTTCCACTTGAAATGTTTTATCTTTTACCCCTTTTCCAAGTTCATTGTCTGGAAGTGTCATAGAAATTTTCTAAAAGAATTTCAGCGCTTAAGAGCTCATCCATTCAAAACTTACGTGTGACAGAGTGTGTCATTTCTAAACACAACCCAGTTATTCTCCAATATGGGGTAAAGTTTTTTAAAAGCCCTTAAGGCTGACTTTGGAATATTTATGTTTGTGTCATTTTAATTGGTTCTCCCAAACAAAAATTAAAACTGCTTTACCTTCACGTTTCTTCCTCTTGTTACAGCAATTAATATTTCTTTCTTTTTCTTCTTTCTTTTTTAAATTTATTTTTGGCTGCGTTGGGTCTTCGTTGCTGCTCACGGGCTTTCTGTAGTTGTGGAGAGCGGGGGCTACTCTTCGTTGCCTGGTGCACGGGCTTCTCTTTGCAGTGGCTTCTCTTGTTGTGGAGCACGGGCTCTAGGTGTGCGGGCTTCAGTAGTTGTAGCACGTGGGCTCAGTAGTTGTGGCACACGGGCTTAGTTGCTCCATGGCATGTGGGATCTTCCCAGACCAGGGCTCAAACCCTTGTCCCCTGCATTGGCAGGCACAGTTTTTAACTGTGCCACAAGAGAAGCCCAGCAATTAATATTTCTTTATTAATTCTTTCCCCTTTGGTTTCACCTTTCACTTATATGATCCTAAGATCAGCTATCACATTTTTGGCCTCTGAAGAGCAGGTTCATTTTAGTAAGTAAAAGCAGGTAAATAGAGAGCATACATTCTTATTACTTTAAAAAGAAAAGAGAGAAAAGTTTCTATAATCTTGAATTTCATAAACTTTTTCTTTATTTCAACTCAGTGGCAATAGAGTTGCCATCTTACTTCCCATAGTCACACATCACTTTTCACACAAGCATTACTCTCCAGGATGGTTGATTCATATTATTGTGTGATTCTGGGCTTTTTGTCTTCACCTTTCATCTCTGGACCCCAGAGTTTATTGTACAAGATTATAACTTCAAATGATTATATAAATGAAATGCAATTTAAATAAAGTAAGAGTAAAATTTTAAAGAGAGCAAAAGTCTTTTCTTTTAAAGTTTATCAATTTTTTAAAAAAATTATTTATTTTATTTATTTATTTTTGGCCGTGTTGGGTCTTTGTTGCTGCACACGGGCTTTCTCTCACTGTGGTGAGCGTGGGCTACTCTTCGTTGCAGTGCGTGGGCTTCTCATTGTGGTGGCTTCTCTTGTTGCAAAGCACGGGCTCTAGGCGCGTGGGCTTCAGTAGTTGTGGCTCACAGGCTCTAGACCACAGGCTCAGTAGTTGTGGCACATGGGTTTCATTGTTCCGTGGCATGTGGGATCTTTCCCAGACCAGGGCTCAAACCTGTGTCCCCTGCATTGACAGGCGGATTCTTAACCACTGCGCCACCAGGGAATTCCCGAGAGAGCAAAAGTCTTAAACTAGTAATTTTCCTAAACAATCCAAACCAATTTTCTTTCTTGGTGTCATCATTCACCCAGTCGTTCAAGCAAGAAATATGGGAATCATTATGGATTTTTTTCTGTCTCTTTTCCCATCTTACTTCTTAAGCTTTCCAGTGAACTATGGACTTTTTCTAGGTTTATTGATAGTAATTAGTGCTTTAAACAAAATAATTATATGATTTTGAGTATAATTTGTCTTATTTTTAAATGAAATCTAAAAGTATAAGAAAACCTCTCAAAATGGACAGGTGGATTCAGAGGATTCACAGCTAAAATATTTTTCTTCCTCCAACTTGTAGATTATTTCTAGTGTGTTCTGGTGGCATTCCTGTGACGCTAATGTGACCAGTCCCAAATTGGAAGATGCAATGAAGGAATTCTGCAGCATACCTCTTCCAGAGAGATCCCATCTGTCTTACCTCATTGGACTCACTCTTCTGCACTACTTAGACATTTACAACTTCACATACAAGGCAAGTTGCTATTGATGAAATATTTTAATATTTATAGTATAATATAAAAAATTGATTATACCTGTATGCTCCCTGATACTATAAGGAATGTGATCCATTCATAGAGCTTTTGGAATTATAGCTTTATTTTAGAGCTAAGTGGGACCTTAGTGATCATATATTGTAAATTTGCATATTTAATAGATGAGGAAGTTAATATTATGGCCTTATTAACTCTCAATTTGTATATCCAAGACCAGGAGTTAAATTTAATATACACTATACTAGAGTATGAAATACAAATGTTATAATAACTTTTTTAAAAAGTGAATGCACATTAATTTTGTGGGATAAAAATAAAGATTAGAACAAAGTTTTTCATTTTCAAGTAAAAGAATCAAGGTTTTTTTGGGTATTTAAAAAAGTACTTTTTGTGTTTCCTTCATCAAGTTTTGATAGAGGCTACCATTATTTATCCAGTACAACAAAACAGTGGTCAGTATTAGAGCTGTAAAGTCAGCAGTAACTCCATCTTTCAATAACTAGATACTTTATAAGTACTTGGTGAATAAAAAACTGAAACAAAAATATAAACATAGGAAAATTAAACACCTATATCCACCCAGATCTCTACTAGGTCAAAATTATTTACATGTTATTGAAAACACTGAAAAAAAAGTGTTTTTCTCTTTAAAGTAAGAAAAACCAGAAGCAACACGGCTGACTTATGTTGTTGATGCATTTCAGCAAAGGGGATGAAGGCATTTTAGGACTAGTTACAAATAATCTTGTTCAAAGTCATCATTATCCGACCCTTATATTCTGCCCCCTAACTGGCCTCCCTTGCCTCCACACTTGTCCCCACCACTCCCTGAGCAGCAAGAGTGATCCCTTTAAAACTTAAATTGTATTATGTCATTCCTCTGCTCAACACCTTCCCCAGTGGCTCCTCATTTTATTCCAGCAAACCCTCAAATCCTGCCGGGGCCCCAGGGCCTGCACAACCTCTCCTTATTTCTAAAATCCCATTTCCTATGTGGCTACTCCTTGGGCCCAGGGCTGCTGCATGGGACCACTCCAGGCCATGCCCTTCATCTAATTTGCTGCACTATGTGTCTTTACTCAATGTTGACCTTCTTAATAAGATACCCTGACAATCCTATTTAAAATACAACCAACTTTCATCTGTAGCCCTCTCAAACCTCCTCTCGATGCTCTGTTTGTTTTCTGTTACACTTCCAGCATACTATGTATTTTATTTAGTATTCACTTTTGTTGTTTATTTTCTGTCTACCTCTATTTGGTGTAAGCTCCACAAGGGCCTTTTTGTTCACTGAAACATTTCAAATGCCAAGAACAGTGCCTGGCCCATAGAAGAATTTAGCAAATAACCATTAACTAATGAATATT
The DNA here is from genome assembly GCF_005190385.1 of Monodon monoceros. Lineage (NCBI taxonomy): Eukaryota > Metazoa > Chordata > Mammalia > Artiodactyla > Monodontidae > Monodon > Monodon monoceros. The sequence goes on from NW_021703772.1 coordinate 22,316,581, forward strand.
TATTTTACATAACTTAAAATGCATATAAATTGATATTATTAATTTTTTTATCTAAAATTTTAATCCTTATCTTACAATGTCTCTGCAGAGCATATATCAAACCAACTATTTCTTGTTGAGTATAGTAAATAAATATGTGCATTTTACAAGCAGAAGACAATTCCTAATTCTTTCAGGTATTGCAAGTAAAATAATAAAAATTTCTCATCATTAGTCAGTTTATTTCAAATCAGTGTCGGAATTCCTAGAATTTTGGCAGAGCTGGAAGAAAAATTAAAATGTTGAATCTGATTTAGAAAAATCTGATTGCAATTAATAGCTGTGTTATTGAGACAGCTCTGTCTTTGTGATATTTCTCCAAATGAATCTTGTCCTCATATAGTGGCCTTTGACCCCCTTGGACACACCAAGAGCTTTCCCTCTTCATGAACCTCACAAATCTTTCCCCCTCTGTCTATTACCTTCCTCTCCCTATTCCTCCTATGGTTTGTTCTTTCTCCCCTTTGGGGTGTCATCTTGGAAAGACTTCTTTTGATTTCTTAGCTAAACTCCCTACCTCCTCATATTCCCCAGCTTTTTGTTCATTGATTTGTTTCATATCTGTTTCTCCTATTATTACAAAACTCCCTGAGTGGAAGGATGATGCCAGTTTGTGTACCACTGTACCCATCACCTCGTACCCATCACCTCACCCAGTGCTGGGAACATAACAGGCACTCAGTTAACGTCTGTTGAATAATTGAGTGAATGAGAGAATAAAATTAAAATTTTAATTTAAAAAATATTTTCAGTGTTTCTTCCTGCAAGAGAAATACGTTAGGGGATTATGATTAAACCTGATAGACCACATGAGCTTTTTGACAGAGCTTTTCTGATTTTAAGGAGCACATTATATGATTTTTGAATAATGGCGTACATGAAGAATTATGTAATTGACATTTGCCTTTCTGACTTTTAAAATCATTTATTTTTGGCAAAGTTATTGAGGTATTATTTTTATGTTATAAAATTCACACATTTTAAGTGTACAATTTAATGGGTTTTTTAGTAAGTTATAGAACTGTGCAACCGTTACCACAATCTGATTTTGTAACATTTCTATCAACCCAAAAATAAACCTTGTGTCCATTTACAGTCAATTCTCATTCTGACCTCTAGCACAGGCACCCTCTAATCTATTTTCTGTCTCTATGGATTTGCCTTTTTAGACATTTTATTTAAATTGAATCGTACAATATGTGGTCTTCGTGTGTAGCTTTTTTCACTTAGTATAATGTTTTGAGTTTCATACATGTTGTAATGTGTCAGTAAGTAATTTCTTTCTTTTACCAAATAGTATTCCAGTTTAAGGATATAAATTTTTTTTATCCATTCATTTGGATTGTTTCCACTTGTTGGCTATTGTGAGTAATGCTGCTATAGACGTTCCCATACAAATCTTTGTGTAGACGTGTTTTTTCATTTCTCTTGGGTAAATGCCTAGGAATCCAATTTCTGGTTGTATGGTAAATTTATGTTTAACTATTTAATAAACTTCCAAAATGTTTTCCAAAGTGACTGTACCTTTTAATATTTTCACCAACAGTGTGTGAGGGTTCCAGTTTCTCCACAAAAATAATTTCTTTTTTTGTTGTTGCTGTTCCTGTCAGGTGTTTTTCCCTAGGGAAAATCAAAAGCCAGTAGCAAAGATGATAGAACTCTTCATAAGGCTAAAGGAGATTCTCAATCAGATGGCTTCTGTCACACGACCGCTGCTAGACAAAATGAGATCCCTGAAACAAATGCACCTGTCCAGAAGTTTTCCATTAACACAGGTAGAAAAGTCACCCAGCAATATTCTTGCTGGAAAATTCCTTTTGTCATCTTAACTTTTATTTGAGATTAGTTATAATACATTCAGCTACAAATATAGTACATTGACAAAAATCACTTACAGAAAAACTCTTCTACTCTGGCAAAAGTTTTGGCCACTTAAATTGGAGAAGTTTAGCGTCGTACATTTACATTTGGGATACATGTTTTAAAGGAATTGTGGAATTATAAGGATCGTCTAAGCATTATCAGGTTTTCTTCTATATTGTTTTCAATAGCATTTATAGCTCATATAATGTTGATAAATCATGTATTTTTATCTCACAGGCAATGTACAGAAACAACCGGCTAAACACTCCACAAGGATCATTTAGTACCATTTCCCAAGCACTGTGCTCCCAAGGAATTACCACTGAATATTTAGTTGCCATGCTGCCCTCTTCTCAGAGGCAGAGAGGCAACCACACCAAGGATTTTTTGACTTATAAATTAAGTAAAGAGCAAATTGCTGAAAAATATGGAATTCCCTTACATGCCAGTGAGTATACTTCAAAATCAGTGTGGGAATGTCGCCTCCTAACAACATGGTCTGCTAAATCTTGGCCTTTTTTTTTTTACTTGGCTGTATTCCCTGTATTGTACAATATATCCTTATAGCTTCTTTTATACATAATAGTTTGTGCCTCTTAGTCCCCTATCCCATCTTGCCCCTCCTCCCTCCTTCCCTTTCCCCACTGGTAACCACTAGTTTGTTCTGTGAGTCTGTTTCTTTTTTGTTATACTCCCTAGTTTGTTGTATTTTTTAGATTCCACATAAAAGTAATATACAGTATTTGTCTTTGTCTGACTTATTTCACTTAGCATCAGTGCCCTCCAAGTCCATCCACGTTGTTGCAAATGGCAAAATTTCATTCTTTTTTATGACTAATATTCCATTATATATATATATATATACACACCACATCTTATTTATCCATTCATCTGTTGATAGACACTTAGGCTGCTTCAGTATCTTGGCAAATGTAAATAATGCTGCTGCGAAGATTGAGGCGCATGAATCTTTTCTAGTTAGCATTTTGGGTTGGGGTATATACCCGAGTGGAAGTGCTGAGTCACATGGTAGTTTTATTTTTAGTTTTTTTGAGAACAACTCTGTACTGTTTTCCACAGTGGCTGCACCAATTTACATTCCCACCAACAGAGCACGAGGGTTCCCTTTTCTCCACATCCTCACCGATATTTGTCCTTTTTGTTCTTTTTGATGATGGCCATTCTGACAGACGTGAGGTAATATCTCATTGGGGTTTGATTTGCATTTGCCTGATGATTAGCCGTGTTGAGCATCTTCTCATGTGCCTGTTGGCCATCTGCATTTCCTCTTTGGAAAAATGACTATTCAGGTCTTCTCCCCATTTTTTAATCGGGTGTTTTTTTAATGCTGAGCTGTAATCTTAGCTTTTTGTAATAAATGAAGCATTAATTTTCCCCAAGAAAGCACTCATACAGCACTTAACCACACATCAAGCATGTTCTGCATATCAGCTCATTCACTCTTCACTTACCTATGAGGTAGGTGCTACTATAGCTGCATCTTAGTAAGGGAAATGAGGCACAAAGCGCTCGAGTAACCTGGACACCGTTGTCCAACATGAAAGTATCAAAGCTATGATTTGAACCCAGGCAGTCTGCTGCAAAGTCTCTTAACCACTACACCTTGCCAGTAAATGATAAAACGATGTGCCTTAAATCTGCTCCGGTCAATATTTTCTCTTAACTTTTTAGAATTAGAAATTTGTATCACACACAGAAGAGCTTCATGAATGTAGCAGAAATAAACGTTCAGTGGCACATCAAAGCTGTTTACTTTGAGATGTAAAATATGATTGGCTGAGCTTTACCAAACAATATAGGGTTGTTTAATATAGCAATTGGATTGATGCATTTATGCATCTTTTTATTCATTCAACAGACATTTATTGGACAGCTCTTATGTATCTAGTACAGTAGCAAACTTTTGCATATTTTTAAAAATTAAGGGCTGGTGAGGAATATCTGTTGGAAGACATTCTGAAATGTGCTTTTCAACCTTTCTAACTCCTCTTGGCAAAATGCCATCACTTACTATGCACTTGCTTATTGGATTAAACTTTTACACCTAAAAAAGATTTGTTACTATGCTTTCTTACTTTGATACCAGATGCGTCACATTTGTTAATAACAAGGGAAGTATAAGGCATGTTTTTTGGGGTGCTATAACAATAATATTTGTCAGTTTACCATGAATAGATTTTAAATGCATGTATTAAATGGTTTTATTACACTTTTTCTTTCCAGCACCATTTTGCTTTTCTCTTTATAAAGACATCATTAATATGCCTGCCGGACCTGTGATTTGGGCTTTCTTGAAACCCATGTTGTTGGGAAGGATTTTGTACGCACCATATACCCCCATCACAAAGGCAATAATGGAAAAGGTTTGACCATTATCACTCGAAGTTTCTGTCTTGAGTATTAAGATGATTTTTAAAGTAGTCAGCTTCTAGCTGACTCAGACTTCTTTATAGCCTACATACTATTACCTTTGGCTTTCTGAAACTCTTAACAATTCTCAACTTCTGCCCTGTATATGTTTAAACAATGTAGATTGGGTGGTAGCTCCTTGAAGAGAAATGAACCTTGTTAACACTTGAGAATGTGGTTAGTTGGAGCAAGACCTCAGATTTTTCAATTTATCTCCAAAAGCAGAAAATGTTTCTACAACTAGCATCTAAGTTTCAAAGTATGTAAAAATAATGGCACTAGAAAAAACAATATTGGGCATTATATAACTAGTTTGAACAAAAGCAATTGCTAAATTATAGATTATTGGCTTCATATTTGTTTGTACACTTAATATCTTATATAGAGGATAGGTGTTGAGAAAGACATTATTAATAGTAACTATACTTATCACCTACCTAATATAACCATAATAGCATTTCTCTCTCACTTTTAAAGTTGGCTTTAGTGATTTGAATTATAAACTTGATGCTTTTAAAATGATAGAGTGAAAGTAAAAAACAAACAAAACTCTTTTTTACCATTACTTGGTCATTAAACTATAGTTTATATAAATATAAATTAGTTTTAGGTTTATATAAAAATAAACATGAAGTCATCACTGACTTCTAGAATGATCTTTGTTTTCACTGTTTGTGTTTTAATACCTTATTTGCTTTATTGACTACACACTTTTACATAATTTTGCATAAATGAAGTCATTAAATGCTTATTTTCTAAGTGCAGTCTTTTTTTTTTTTCTTTTCTTTTTGCTTGACTCTCACCTATTTTTCTCCCTGCTTGATCCTACTCTTCCTTTCATGTAAACTAATGAATGTTAGCATTCAAGGATGTGGCTTTCTATAATTTATGTGCATTCCTCTAATCCTTTGTATATTATTATACTGTATGCACATTCATATGCAGAATGGTCATTGTTTGCATTATTAAAATGAGGTTTCATTATAACACTTTTCTGCATATTACTTTAGTCACATAGCAATACCTTGTGGAAATTCTTCCTATTCAATAGATTTAGTTCATTCATTCTTTTTGAAGATTGTAAATTTTTTTATACTATGGAACTTACTCAGCCAATCCTCAATTGTTGGACATTCTTTTTGTTTCTAGTGTTTGCTTTTGTTTTTTTGCTCATGTAAGCAATGCGGCAACAACTACTTTTGTGCCTATGACTTTACACAGCGGTATTTTTATTTCACAGAGGTGAATGTTCGAGATTGAGGGATTGAAGGATATTATATTCTGTTTTAATGACTATTGTCAGATTGCTTTCCAAAAAAAACTATATACATCCACCAGCAATTCATGAAAGTATTCTTCTTCTTATATCCTTGAACTAGAATGTTTCTTTAGTAGTAAACTGTACCATTGGTTAAAATGGGTAACTTGTGAGAATTCCAGAAGACATGCTTTTTGGCTGTAAATTTTCTGTGGACATGAAGTAAACCCTAGATTTTCCAGAATTTTTATAAGTGATCTCGATCCTATAAAAGCTGCCACTTAAAAACTTTTGACCATATGGGAAATTTCTGACAATGTTCTACTAACTCTACTTTTTAGAACTGTTTCTTGAAATTATGTAACAAAACAACCATAAGATACCTTTTTGAAATATAGGAAAAATACTAACGGACCAGATTTTTTTCTTTTTCTTCAAGTCTAATGTAACTCTGAGGCAGCTGGCAGAATTAAAAGAAAAATCTCAAGAGTGGGTGGATAAGTCACCATTTTTCATGAGTTCCTTCCACCTGTTAAACCAGACGATTCCAATTCTCCAGGTAGGAGATGGTTCTGTTATTCACTTTTGTACGAAATGTAATTCTTTGAGATTTTAATCACCATCATTATGTGAATGGGCAGATAGTAACTTAGAATCCATATTCAACAGATTAAAATTGCCTCTGCTCCAGAGAGCAGATCTGAGACAGGATAACAGATCTGTCACTTACGTTTGTAACCATCCTCACCTCTTACACCACAGTTTCTCTGTATGTAATTCAGAGATAAATCATTTTACAAGTTGATCCTGAGGCATAACTAGTGATGTAAATCTATTTTCCAAAATTAAATGCAATAAAACTACTTAAAATATGCTTATTTTATTTCTCTAGGTTATGTTTTGCTATTTTAACTGAACCAAAATTCCGAAAATACTAATATTCTGAAGAAGAATGTTAAATCTAGGGAGTTCTTTGGTTGAAACATTTGACACTCTATTTTAGGTTAAAGATTTGACAGTGCAACTCAAATCCAATACACACTACTTGAAAAGTATAATCTTCAATTCCCATAAAAGATGCAGGGTTTTCTGAAAAGGATGCAAGTAGTGTGGGGAAATGTTCCAATCACAAAGAGAGCTATTGGCAGGTAAACATCAAGCAGCAGAGTTAGACCCATTATCAATAGGAGAAGAGAAAATTTTCAGGAATGGTACCAACTTAGGAACTTCAAGAGAGTATGGCTTGTGTATTCAAAGACTTGAGAGAGGCCCTTGGAAAATTGATGGAGCCCTAGAAGATTTTTGTAGCAACAAAAGTGTCCTTCTTTATAATCACGCTCAAAAAGTTAAACAGAACAAAGAATTTGTGTCGTACAACTTTGTTAGAAAAGTTATACACAAAAGATGCTTTACTCAGTCTTTGTTTTGACTATCAATTAGTGCATAGTTACAATTACAACCTGAATCTTGTTATAAATGATAAAATTAATTTCTAAATAGATATTTAACACAATTAACACAAAATAAGCTTTTCATCAAACATCTTCCCCACAATTTACTATTAAATTTAGTTCTAATATTAAGCATGTCCATTTATTTTAATATTCTACTCTTCTCTGATCTTGAGCACATTGCTATCTTGATTAAATCTCAGCCCCCCCGCCCCAGTTTTACTGAGAAATAATTAACATACATCACTGTATAAGTTTAAGGTATATAGCGTGATGGTTTGATATATACATATTATGAAATGATGACCATAGTAGGTTTAGTTAACATCCATCATCTCATATAGATAACAATTAAAAAAAAAAAAGGAAAAAAAATTTTCTCCTTGTGATGAAAACTCTCAGGCTGTACTCTCTTAACAGCTTTCCTATATGTCATACAGCAGTGTTAACTGTAGTTATCATGTTGTAGATTACATCCCTAGTACATATTTATCTTATAACTGGAAGTTTCTACCTTTTGACCACCTTTATCCAATTCCTCATCTCCCCACCCCCTACCTCTGGTAATCACAAATGGATATTTTAAGTGGCCTTTTTTTAGTGAATCTCAGATAACAAAGGCTACATGGACGGTACCTTTGACACATGTGTTTTCCTCAGTGGAAAATTGCTCTTTTCTCCTAAAACTTTTTTTCTGTGAACAGATAAAAATCCTACACATATTATTGCATTAAGGAAAGTTTTGTTGGCTAAAGCAGTGAATTAAGAAAGGACATTATCTGTGCATAACAGTTCCAAAGTACAGTAATTTGCTAAGAAGAAATGCTATGACCATGTCCATAAAGGGATCATCATCTAATGGGAGTATCTTTATTTTGTTCTAGACCAAAATAAGTTCTTGTTCTCAATTATTGAGGAAAACTTATTTCTGAAAATGTGTACAGAATTTGAAACTTCAAGCTTTTAGCACATGACCTGGCTTTGCCATTGTGAACTCTTAGGCAAATGACTTAAAATACTTGCTACAGTTTATGAAACTCTAAAATGGGTCCATTGATAATCACTTCACAGACTTGTGAAGATCGTATTGTGGAAGCATTTGAAAATAATATTATATATTATAGGCAGGATTGATTGTAACAGGAGTGATAAGAGAATGGAAATAGAGTTAGATGGATCGTCTCTGAATTGCAACTAACACAGTGATTTCCTTATTAGTAACGTTCTGATTCAGATTTTCTATAATGTGCAAATTAATTCCTGGTAAATAGTTAGATTTTAAAGAACTTGGGTTATCATAGTGTATAGCTGCATAATAGCCATCTGTCTTCATGCTACCAACTACTCTTAGACTCCTCAGCAACTATAGATTTAGCAAATTAATTCTATTATATATATGCTCTATTAATACATATTATTCTTAATCATTTATCTCCATGATAACAAAACAAGATATTGGTAGAAGGACAGAATAATAAGTAGTACTGAACTGTCCTCTAAAGGGAGAACAACTTAAGCCTAGGTCACAAAAAAACTAGGCCATGAATTTACACACAAGATGAATAAACATTTCTTTAATCAAGGTGAAGTCTCTCTCTTCAACTTTCCTTTCGACCCTTATTAATTGTGCATCCTTAGGGAAATTTACATAGCTTCCTGGGCCCTAGCCTTGTCCTCTATTAGCTGGGGATAATAATAGTACTTACCTCTAGGTATTATTGAAAACTAAGTGAGAAAATCAAGGTAAGGTAAACTCTATTAGACAGTGTCCAGCACTTAGTAAAATCTCAATAAGTATTACCTAGTAGACAACTACAGTGGTAGAATTTATGTCTCCTAATTTGCAAGATAGCTACAAAAGCCTTTATATTTTAAAAGCACTTTTTTTAAAAAATTTTCAGTCTTTCCATGAGTTACTCCATGTAAAGTTTTATCATCAGTTTATTTTTCCATGTTCACATAGCTGCACTTATTACAGTATAAAGCAATACCATAATAATTTACATTTGACTAACCTGATTAGATACCACTTTACAGAAAAGTAACCTGAAGCTGGAAGAGGCTGAGTGCTTGCTGAAAGCCTTTGAGCTAGGAAGTAGTAGGACTAGAATACAAATCAGTTGGGAGTCTTTGCAAAATGGTGCATTGAAAATGCCCAGTAGTGGTACCTCATTTCACTGTGGGGTTATTAGAGAGACAGTGATTAAACATGTTTTCTTTTTGTACTGAAACTGATTCCCTATGTTGTTAGAATACTCTAAGAAACCCATTTGTGCAAGTTTTTGTAAAATTCTCCATGGGACTTGACGCTGTTGAACTCTTGAAACAGATGGATGAACTCGGTGAGTCCAGATGCACAAAACTTTTATTTACTTGTCATGTCAGAAATGTGAAAAGCATTGTGCCATATAAGATCTTCTTTTCCTTTTCTTCTGTATTTGCTTTCTATCTAGTTATCCTAAGAAAAGTAAAATCCTGGATATATCTATCCATCTTCTTCCTAGTTAGTTGTACAGTTACAAGTAGTAATGATTATTTTGATACCTAGTGCCTGTAGTTAGTTTCAATAATTATAATGCAATATATTCCGTGTAAATGCAGCTTGTCCTTCAATCACAGGTAGGTTGCTACAGGAGGACACTTTTTTGGGGTAACTTGATGAAAAGCAAGTCTTTAAGGACAAAAGAAGATGAAGTGGTTTATTTCTGGCTACATTTATAATTTTATCTCCACTGGCCTTAGTATCACTTTGACTAACTCAGAATGTAACCAGAAGAAGTTATAGAGCTAGCAAAAACAAAACAAAAGCAATGCAGAGACTCAAACGAAAATAAACCTAAATCACTATTCAAGGTCGGCTCCTCCTCTCATGATCATTTAAAAGGAACAGGCAGAAGAGGATCAAAGAAAGCTGTCTGAACTTATGCATTCCCTCTGCCACATCCCCACCTTCAACATTAAGGGATGCAAGATGTCTAATTCAGTCTGTGTCTGATTCCCTGTTGCTATGCAACCATGGGTAAGAGGAAGGGATTGAAAGCATCAGAATTTGACCGCAGTAGAGCAAATGCCCCTCCTCCTCCCCAGTGCTACTGGGACTTATGTGATTTAGGTTGTAAACCAGTGGGGAGGAATTATGCCTACATTTATATTCTGTATAATTTTATGTACTTTATGATAGTCAACCCTGTTTGATTAAAGGAAGATGTTAGTGATTTATTCTCTAAAATTATCATTTGGGTAAGGAAACATTTGATCAAAATATCAGGGATAAACTACAAATTTCCTATATAGTTTTTTTTTTTATTTCTAACTTTAGATATAGGAGATGAGTTTTAGAATTTAAAAGAAGGTTAAAATGACTACAGCAGTGAGACTTACTGTTTGTGTAATTGTATATTTAACTTAGTATCAAAGAGGTTTTATAGTTTGGATTTGGGGAGCATTGACTCTTCATAGCTCTATCTACCAGCATTTCTGAAGAATCCTTTGCTGTTGTGTTGATTTCCAGTGGCCGCTGGAGGCCACTGTTCAACCACAATTTTACCCCTCCCCCACCAATGTCTCTATGAAGCAAAACATTTCATTTTAAATTCTAATGAGAGGTGCATTTAAGAAGTTGCCCTCTGTGAGAAATTTAGTCTTCTATTGGATGATGGTAGAGACATGTTTGGGTTCTGTGAAGAGGGATTTATGATATCACAGCCTTCTCAGTATTCATGGTGATCAAGTCAGTGAAAATTTAATTGGCCAAGTGATTTATTAACTTGCAATTTTATATTTACCCTTTGTCTCAGTTGATTTCCTCATAAGGAATCATGAAATTGAAGAGCAATTAAATCCTCTTTCTTCCAAAGTAATTACCTGAAAAAAAATCTTGATCATTTTATCTAGAGTAATACAGTTACGGATAGAGATAGCTCACATAAGGTTTTAAGTCAAACAGTATTAGAAAGTTGTAACTGTGTGGCATAGATTGTCACCTGAGAAATGATTCTGTATCACAACTGACTGAATGATGTCATTTATTTGTTCTACACACTCTGCGTAGACTTTCCTTGCTTAAATTCTTACATCTACATTCCCTTAACAAAGCAAGAATTTCTGTTTATTCAAATGCTTCACCTCTAGTTTATAGTTTTCTTCCTAACTAATGCAGATAGATTTTTTAAAATTATTCACCTTTAGTCTTTGGTTAATTAAATTGTAGCAGAATATACTTCTGAATTACTTTGTACCGTTCTTTGTACTTGGGTTTACTGTGTCTGTAACTAGTTCAACATTCTCCTCAGTGAACATTTGCACGACTGGCTACATTTTCCCAGATATAGAGTACTAGATATTTTTAGAGTAAATTCTACAAGTTCTTATTATTTATAATCTAGTTTAAGGTTTACTACTTACCAAAAAATCAGTATTTTGTCCTGTTACTACTAGAAACAACATTATAACACAACATTATAATATGCTTTGTGTCTGTTTTTTTTCTTCTTTAGATATTCTAAGGCTAAAATTAGAGAACGGCATTGACCTCATTGATCATCTTAACACACTGTCTTCCCTGACAGTAAATATTTCCTCCTGTATATTATATGACCGTATTCAGGCAGCAAAAAGCATAGATGAAATGGAAGGAGAGGCTACAAGACTCTACAAAAGCAATGAACTCTTTGGAAGTAAGTGTTATTCTACTAGAATTTGAGCTTCTCTCTGTACTAAAATTGGCCAAATTCTTCCCTCACTTCTTTCATCCAGAGCTCAGAAAAGTAGTTGGGGGTGGAGGGAGGACACTGTCCCCTCTGATGTCCTTAGAAATGAGAACCTTTCATGTAGACAACCAACCCTATTGATTGAGGAGCCTTCAATATGTGTAATTTTGTTGGTATGGTTAAAATTAAAACTGTAAAGGATTACATAATTACAGGATGAAGTTGAGTCCATCCTCATAATCAGTCAAGGTTATTCATTTGTGTGTGTGTGTATGTATTTATGTGCGTGTGTGTGGTTAATTTCAGTAAGTGGTTTAGAGTGATATATTTAATCTGGCCACTTAGTTTGTGATTATCTTCTCAAACTCCTGCTTTGAGTCCCTGAGGTTGTCACTTTCAGTTAGCCATCTTTTCTGTAAATTAGAAGTCTGACCTTACTGTCACATTACTAAGTCAGTTGCCTGTTTGGCTGCCCCCTATGTGTACCCTCCAAACAATGAATAATGTCAACCATAAAATAACCTTCTGATGTTGTTGCCATTTTATTTTTAGGTGTTATTTTTAAGCTTCCTTCTGATAGCAGCCAGCACAGAAGCTATGACTCTGAAAACGTCTCTCTTCCTCCTGTTGTAAAATACACCATCCGCATGAGTCTCAAGACCTCACAGACCACAAGAAGCATAAGAACCAAGATATGGGCCCCAGGGCCACACAATTCTCCGTCAAACAACCAGATCTATGGCAGGGCTTTTGTTTACTTACAGGATAGTATTGAAAGAGCAGTCATTGAATTGCAGACTGGAAGGAACTCCCAGGAAATAGCAGTCCAGGTCCAAGCAATTCCTTATCCCTGCTACATGAAAGACAAGTAAGTCCATGCACTTCCAGGCATTTTAAATAATCAACCCCTTTTTTTAGAATTCATTCACATGTGTCACATGAAAGGAATAACGTTCACCAAACCTTTGTCAAATGCTTGTTTCAAGGAAAAGATCCACAGTATAGGGCACAGCTCACTATAGCTGCCCATCGCTGCCCAAATGATGCTAAAGTTCTTACTAAATGATCCATGTTTTCTTTAATATAATCCTTAGCCTTCCAAGTACTTTGGCCCCCAAATTAAGAGAGTTGGACTCCAGACTTGAGTGCATCGCTGCATGATTTTGATGTTACCCACTCTCAACTGGTTTTACTTTTCTCTAATCAAATAAGGATGTTAAACAAAACAATCTTAAAATCCCTTCCAACTCTCAAATTTAATTAGAAATATGTGAGTGTAGGATCAATTTTACAGAAAAAAATTAATAAAACATTATTAATCAACTCTCTAAGATAAATATTGTGCTATCTGAAACTTATGTATTCTCAGTCCACTTGGTAGGAATCTTTATCTAAAATGGTTTTGCTAAATGAACAAAAAATGTAAAGATCATGCTTTTAGACAATTGAATTTGAATATTCAAGAAATTTGCCAGTAGGGTAGCACTGAATGGTTCTTCCACTCTGACCACAGTAAGAAAATAAGGGTGGTGGGCTAAGTTTTTCAAGCTCATTCTACACAAAAGCTTGAGGCTGAATATTACTTTAAATGAATTGTGCTTGTTGTTCAGCCCAGTTCTTGCAGTTTATATACAATTGAGATGGGTCTGGATTTTTTTTTTTTTCTGTTTCTATCAATGCTTCTGTCTCCTTTGACTGCTTCAAGAGCTATAGAGATGAGGTTATGTAGCTGTTTGTGCAGCAGTGATACGAGAAGACAGGTGATGATTCCGTCAGCAGGTTTTCAAGGTTAGCTACTTATTGGAGAAGCCAGTCAGGACCTTGTTGCCTAAACCATGTGTGAACTGAAATGGCTTGCATGAATAGTAAAGACCTGTGGTTTCAATTAAATGAAAATTCTCATCTATTTTCCTTCTGACTTTCTTGCCCTTGTAAATTTTAATACCTAGGATGGTAGTTACCTGGATGTTTCTTTTAAGAGTAAAGTAACTGTACTCGCATTCTTCATGGGAGTATGAACATAATGCCTTAATGTACCCATATAAACTCTTTGTTGCATACAAAGTGCTTTCACATATATTATTTCATTTGTTGCACCAAACAACCTCATAAAGTGAGAGCAGATATTATCAGCCATGCTTTCCAGATGAAAAAAATTGAAATCCAAGTAAATTGCCTGAAGTTGAGTAGCTGGTACTGCATTGGTCCATTAATTACAATACCAGAATTTTCTGTTTCATACTATACCAAACCTAAAATACACAGTCACTTGGAAGAAACATTAGCGGGGATTTGTTATTAATGAATGAAGGCCTTTGCCTAATTCCAGGGCCAGAAACAGCATCAAGGCTGGACCTGATCCAAGACAAAATTCATTCAACAAATATTCTTTAAGTGCTTCGCCCTTGCCAGTTTCCCAGGAACCAAAAGAACTGGATGTGGCCCCAACCCTCACTTCTCCCCCACTAAAAAATCCTTCATATCTCTGTTGGTGATACACTTCTGATGCTAAAGTGAAAATGAATGCTGGTGATGTCATGTTCCATAAATATTTGCATCTTTCATGGAGAATTTGAAGGTAATTCCTTGGCCTTATAGATTAAAAAGAAAATGGCCTTGGGACATTTCTACAAGTGAAAGCTTCAGTGGAGCCTGATATGTAAAACAGATCAATTTAGAGATTCTCTCATTGAAAACTACTCCTTTGCCTTAGCCCATAGTTGGTGGCTAATGTCACAATCATGGTTCTTATAGTGTGGTCTCCAGACCAGCAGGATCAGCATCACCTGGGAAATTGTTTAAAATGCAAATTCCAAACCCCATCTCAGATATAATGAATCAGAAGCTCATGGGTGGAGCCCAGAATCTGTTTTAAAAAGCCCTTCAGGTGATTTCGATGCATTGCTCAACGTTGAGAAACACTGCATTTGAACGTTCAGGTACTATGGGCCAGCCATTCAGGAATCTATTTAGGGCCCAATGAAGTCTTCCAGCAACCCTCTAGTTACCAGAAAAAACATTTCTATACTGTTTATGAAACATCCCCTAGAGCATTATTTTGAGAAATCCGAGTTCTTTGCATTTTAAATCAAATGATTTTGAGTTTCATTCTATTTCGTTTTGGGAAATTTGGTTTAATAATAACTATGAGCTTCCAAAGAGTAGATAAATTCAGTAATTTGAGAAGATATATCTTTTAGCTAGGTAAACCAATCATCATCTAATTTTAAATCTGCCTTTTAGATAAGAATTTAGTTTAGACAGAAGGGCTTAGAGCCTTGCAGTTATAGCTGTATAATAATTATTTTCCTGAACAGGACATACACAAACACCCTTTAAATGATTTGGCAATTTTATCTAACAATCCAGAACTGTTTTACTCTTGCAGCAGTATGGCAAAAAAATCATGCACTTACTGTTAAGTCAGCTTCACACTTCATAAATGAAAGAGTCATAATAATAATTAGTCTCAATTTCAGAACAGGAGTATAATTTCAATGTAGGAGGGAGTGTGTTCTTTATATATTAAAATCTGCAAGTGTGACATTCATTTTGGTCACTGGATTTTTGCTTTTGTTTTTGTTTTTCCTTACAGCTTCCTAACCAGTGTCTCTTATTCCCTTCCAATCGTGCTCATGGTTGCCTGGGTTATATTTATAGCTGCATTTGTAAAAAAACTTGTTTATGAGAAAGACCTCCGACTTCATGAGGTATGTTGAGAATCTGTTATTAAATAAGTTGTACACGGATATAATTAATTACCATGATTTTCGTCATACCTATGCAAACTCAGAAAGCCTGACCCATACCTGGTGAATTAGATGGAAAAATATAATATGAAACATTAAGCCAGCTGGTACAGCAATATTTTGTCTTATCAAAAAGTTGCGTAGAAGTTATTTTATAAATGCTTCTGAAAAACGAAATCTGAATAATTCTGAATAAAATCTAAGTACGATTTATGATCCTAACAGTAATTTTTGCCCAAGAAGTTACCTGTAGGACTTAGGATTTAACAAAAGAATTTTAAATAATAACAATAATAACTATTAAGGCAGGAAAATTGTTGGCATAGTAACTAAAGAGTCCAAATGAAGATATAGATATATAGGTATAGATAGATACAGATTTGGACGTGGACAGAGACATATGGCTTGTTTCAGCTCTCAAGAAGCAAATTCTCTTTCCAGTATACCTTGTCTCCTTCAGTTCTCTTTCACTGACTTGTGATTTATAGAGACTAAGAATTTCATGTTATGCTACTGTTTAAGTTAATAATATGACGATGAAAGACAGGACCTGGGATGTGAAGCATGATCTCTTCTTGAGCATATTCTTCATCATTATCCCCAAATCCAAAATATCTCACTTCTTTTTAGAATTTATGAAAAAGCATTGTGTGATTTTTTGATTGTATTACAGTAGAAATAATTTTATCTGCTAATCCTGTAATGAGCCCATTCTTTACATTCACTCATGAAGTGACAAGATAGCGGAAACATTTCAAAACTGAGGGACAATAATTATTGCAGGCCTGGCTGACAATCTGAAACAATGAGGTTAGAGTAACCTGTTAGCCCAATTGTACTTTTCATACTTACTTTGCCAGTGCTTTTAGGCAATTGATTATTTCTCCTTACAAAGTACAAATTACTGCTTTATGTTTTTGTCAGCTCAACATCAGACTTCCAGGGTTGTCCTAGAGTTTGAACCCACACTTTTTACCTTTCCTATTTGAATTCTGGGTGATCTTCAGCTGCATTTTTATATTTCAGTTATAATTTGGTGAAAGTCTCATCAACTGGTTTGAGCCCCATTGTTTTCAGGACTGTGTACAATGTTTTCTTAACCCCAATTTAGAAACTCGAATCCATGCCCTGGACCATAACTTTGGTTGCAAGCTCCTACCTTATATTTCTCTGTCAGGTTCCTGGTACTCAGAAGTGAATCTTTACAAATTAAAGGAAAACTTTGAAATAGAAAACTGTGATAGAAACTGAGTTCTTTTTACAGCACAATAAATAATCTACCTTAAAAATATAAGTAAATATAATTATGTGTGTGTGTATATATGTGTTGTGATATGTCTATTATGTATATATTATATACGTATATGTAAAATACATGCATTCTGTATTATTTTGGTTTGAAAATAGTACTCTCTGGGGAATTCCCTGGTGGTCCAGTGGTTAGAGCTCTGTACTTCCAATGCAGGGGGGAGCGGGTTCGATCCCTGGTCAGGGAACTAAGATTCTACATGCTGCATGGCATGGCCAAAAAATAAATAAATAAATAAATAAATAGTACTCTCTGAATGCATCTGTGGATGTCATCAGAAAACATCAAAACACAATAAAGAGTTTTTCTCAATAGAAGACATGAAAAGACATTTTTAACAATGAACCAGTTTCTGTTTGGTAGCTCTGTGTCTTCATTTTGCAGGCATCTACTTTCAAAATTTAACTAGCTGGTCTTGGGGGTCAAAGTTACATAGTGGAAGATCACTGAACTTGGAAGCAGAAAGTAAGGCTTGGGGGTCAAAGTTACATAGTGGAAGATCACTGAACTTGGAAGCAGAAAGTAAGGCTTTGAGTCTTCCAGTTCATATTCACATTCCCTTAAACTCTCTGAGTCTTGTCATCTAGACTTCATTCAGCATTATATTTCCAGAATGTACTTTCTCACTGCCAGAACAGAAGAGGTATTCAATTATTCATTTTTTTATCAATTCTAAGAATGATTTTTTTTTCACATTTTAAAGCCTCTGAAATTGAGATGTATTTGATAGGGTGTCATAATTTATTTGGCAGTGATTTTTCTTTCTTGGTGGCATGTAAAATAACGACACATCTTAAAATTAGCAGTGTCCTAAATTTAAAGGAATATGGTCTATTCGTGAGATGGGTTGATGGAAGCTGGTGTGGAATGAGTAGAATATTTCTAATGCCCCTGCTCAGCCTCCCTCCTCTGCCAACAGTTCTAAACTAACCTCCTCCTTTTTAAGATGAAAAAGCTGAGCCCAGAAAGTGAGAGGTGACTTGATGAACACTATGGGCTAATTAATGGTAGATCTGGGTCTAAAACTCAAGTGTGTGGACTTCTGACCAATTCTTTTCCGTGTCATAGCTACCTTCTCTCTCACAATTTTATTTTAGTAGCCTAGACTCCTAACGACTATTGAAGATGATGGTGGATAAACTCTTAGGTTACCAGCGACTCAAGATCACTTTTTAATATTACCATTTTAATATTTACTAAGATCTAAATCTGTCCATTCTCCTCTTCCTTTTCCCAATTGAATAAAAAAGGAAACAAACAAACAAACAAAACATTTTTCCTTCTGTAATTGTTGTCACAGCTAGGCAGAGAAACCAGGTCAGTTGCTAATTCAGTGAAGCCATTCACCTTTGAACTTGTTATGGTATGATTCTAGTAAACTCCTTTAACTTGTTAAAGAAATTTAGCACAAATACTAAGGCCCAGTAAGTTTATTGATAAAATTAAGCCTGTAGTTAAAAAACAAAACTATTTCAAAATGTCTTGCAATTGAGTTTTATTCTGCATTCCTTGCTTTTTAAAATTAAAATACTAAATCTGTACAAAAGTTGATTTTATATCACACCGAAGAGTTGTTTTTCACATTATGTTCTCAGTTTTGTGATTAGTTTCATCTATTTGCTCTAATATAAGTCATTTATGGGGACTTGATTGTTTATATTGTTTTGGAGACAAAATTTTGGAGTTGTCCTCTCTCTCAGTTCAGACAGGTAACCTAAAATATCTGTGGTCGGCACACAGATTACCAAGAATTATGCAAGAGTCTGTAGTCCTGTGATGCTTCACTTGAGGCAATTTTTTATGTCTTCTTTTTTTTTTTTTTTCTTTTTTTTTTTTTGCGGTATGTGAGGCTCTCACTGCTGTGGCCTCTCCCGTTGAGGAGCACAGGCTCCGGACGCGCAGGCTCAGCGGCCATGGCTCACAGGTCTAGCCGCTTCGCGACATGTGGAATCTTCCCGGACCAGGGCACGGATCCGTGTCCCCTGCATCGGCAGTCGGACTCTCAACCACTGCGCCACCAGGGAAGCCCTCTTCTTTTTTTTTGAATGCTAATTTATTCTTTTTTTTTAGCATCCTTATTGGTGTATAATTACTTTACAATGTTATGTTAGTTTCTGCTGTATAACAAAGTGAATCAGCTGTATGTATACATATATCCCCATATCCCCTACCTCTTGCATCTCCCTCCCACCATCCCTATCCACCCCTCTAGGTAGTCACAAAGCACTGAGCTGATCTCCCCGTGCGATGCAGCTGCTCCCCACTAGCTATCTATTTTACATTTGATAATATATATAAGTCCATGCCACTCTCTCACTTCGTCCCAGCTTAACCTTCCCCCCCACCCCGTGTCCTCAAGTCCATTCTCTACGTCTGCGTCTTTATTCTTGTCCTGCCACTAGGTTCTTCATAACCATTTTTATTTTTTTAAGATTCCATATATATGTGTTAGCATACAGTATTTGTTTTTCTCTTTCTGACTTACTTCACTCTGTATGACAGACCCTAGGTCCATCCACCTCACTACAAATAACTCAATTTCGTTTCTTTTCATGGCTGAGTAATATTCCATTGTATATATATGCCACATCTTCTTTATCCATTCATCTTTCGATGGACACGTAGGTTACTTCCATATCCTGGCTATTGTAAATACAGCTGCAGTGAACATTGCGGTACATGACTCTTTTTGAATTATGGTTTTCTCAGGGTATATGCCCAGTAGTGGGATTGCTGGGTCATATGGTAGTTCTATGTTTAGTTTTTTAAGGAACCTCCATACTTTTCTCCATAGTGGCTGTATCAATTTACATTCCCACCAACAGGGCAAGAGGGTTCCCTTTTCTCCACACCCTCTCCAGCATTTATTGTTTGTAGATTTTTTGATTATGGCCATTCTGACAGGTGTGAGGTGATACCTCATTGTAGTTTTGATTTGCATTTCTCTAATGATTAATGATGTTGAGCATCCTTACATGTGTTTGTTGGCAATCTGTATATCTTCTTTGGAGAAATGTCTATTTAGGTCTTCTGCCCATTTTGGGATTGGGTTGTTTGTTTTTTTGATATTGAGCTGCATGAGCTGCTTGTAAATTTTGGAGATTAATCCTTTGTCAGTTGCTTCGTTTGCAAATATTTTCTCCCATTCTGGGGGCTGTCTTTTCGTCTTGTTTATGGTTTCCTTTGCTGTACAAAAGCTTTTAAGGTTCATTATGCCCCATTTGTTTATTTTTGTTTTTATTTCTATTTCTCTAGGAGGTGGTTCAAAAAGAATCTTGCTGTGATTTCTGTCACAGAGTGTTCTGCCTATGTTTTCCTCTAAGAGTTTTATAGTCTCTGGCCTTACATTTAAGTCTTTAATCCATTTTGAGTTCATTTTTGTGTATGGTGTTAGGGTGTGCTCTAATTTCATTCTTTTACATGTAGCTGTCCAGTTTCTTCAGCACCACTTATTGAAGAGGCTGTCTTTTCTACATTGTATATTCTTGCCTCCTTTATCAAAGATAAGGTGACCTATGTGCATGGGTTTATCTCTGGGCTTTCTATCCTGTTTCATTGATCTATATTTCTGTTTTTGTGCCAGTACCATACTGTCTTGATGACTGTAACTTTGTAGTATAGTCTGAAGTCAGGAAGCCTGATTCCTCCAGCTCCATTTTTCCTTCTCAAGATTGCTTGGGCTATATGGGGTCTTTTGTATTTCCATACAAATTGTGAAATTTTTTGTTCTAGTTCTGTAGTTTGACAGGGATTGGTAGTTTGGTAGTTGGTAGTTTGGTAGTTTGACAGGGATTGCATTGAATCAGTAGGTTGCTTTGCATAGTATAATCATTTTCACAATGTAGATTCTTCCAGTCCAGGCACATGGTATATCTCTCCATCAGTTTGTATCATTTTTAATTTCTTTCATCAGTGTCTTATAGTTTTCTGCATACAGGTCTTTTGTTTCCCTAGGTAGGTTTATTCCTAGGTATTTTATTATTTTTCTTGCAGTGGTAAATTTGAGTGTTTCCTTAATTTCTCTTTCAGATTCTTCATCATTAGTGTATAGGTATGCAAGAGATTTATGTGCATTAATTTTGTATCCTGCTACTTTACCGAATTCATTGATTAGCTCTAGAAGTTTTCTGGTGGTGTCTTAAGGATTCTCTATGTATAGTATCATATCATCTTCAAACAGTGACAGCTTTACTTATTCTTTTCCAATTTGGATTCCTTTTATTTCTGTTTCTTCTCTGATTGCTGTGGCTAAAACTTCCAATACTGTGTTCAATAATAGTGGTGAGAGTGGGCAACCTTGTCTTGTTCCTGATCTTACTGGAAACGGTTTCAGTTTTACACCATTGAGGATGATGTTGGCTCTGGGTTTGTCATATATGGCCTTTATTATGTTTAGGTAAGTTCTCTCTATGCCTACTTTCTGGAGGGTTTTTATCATAAAACGGTGTTGAATTTTGTCAAAAGCTTTTTCTGCATCTATTGAGGTGATCATATGGTTTTTCTCCTTCTATTTGTTAATATGGTGTATCACATTGATTGATTTGTGTATATTGAAGAATCCTTGCATTCCTGGGATAAACCCCACTTGATCATGGTGTATGGTCCTTTTAAATGTGCTGTTGCTAGTATTTTGTTGAGGATTTTTCGCATCAATGTTCATCAGTGATATTGGCCTGTAGTTTTCTTTCTTTGTGACGTCTTTGCCTGGTTTTGGTATCAGAGTGATGGTGGCCTTGTAGAATGAGTTTGGGAGTGTTCCTCCCTCTGCTATATTTTGGAAGAGTTTGAGAAGGATAGGTGTTAGCTCTTCTCTAAATGTTTGATAGAATTCGCCTGTGAAGCCATCTGGTCCTGGGCTTTGCTTGTTGGAAGGTTATTGATCACAGTCTCAATTTCAGTGCTTGTGATTGGTATGTTTATATTTTCTATTTCTTCCTGGTTCAGTCTCGGAAGGTTCTGCTTTTCTAAGAACTTGTCCATTTCTTCCAGGTTGTCCATTTTATTGGCATAGAGTTGCTTGTAGTAATCCCTCATGATCCTTTGTATTTCTGCAGTGCCAGTTGTTACATCTCCTTTTTCAATACTAATTCTGTTGATTTGAGTGTTCTCCCTTCTTGATGAGTCTGGCTAAAGGTTTATCAATTTTGTTTATCTTCTCAAAGAACCAGCTTTTAGTTTTATTGATCTTTGCTATTGTTCCCTTCATTTCTTTTTCATTTATTTCTGATCTGATCTTTATGATTTCTTTCCTTCTGCTAACTTTGGGGGTTTTTTGTTTTTCTTTCTCTAATTGCTTTAAGTGTAAGGTTAGGTTGTTTCTTGGAGATGTTTCTTGTTTCCTGATGTAGGATTGTACTGCTATATATTTCCCTCTTAGAACTGCTTTTGCTGCATCCCACAGGTTTTGGGTCATCGTGTGTTCATTGTCATTTGTTTCTATGAATTTTTTGATTTCCACTTTGATTTCTTCAGTCATCTTTTCGTTATTAAGTAGTGTATTGTTTCGCCTCCATGTGTTTGTACTTTTTACAGAGTATTTCTTGTAACTGATGTCTAGTCTCATAACGTTGTGGTCGGAAAAGATACTTGATATGATTTCAGTTTTCTTCAGTTTACCAAGGCTTAATTTGTGACCCAAGATATGATCTATCCTGGAGAATGTTCCATGAGCACTTGAAAAGAAAGTGTATTCTGTTGTTTTTGGCTGGAATGTCCTATAAATATCAATTAATTCCATCTTTTTTAATGTATCATTTAAAGCTTGTGTTTCGTTATTTATTTTCATTTTGGATGATCTGACCATTGGTGAAAGTGGGGTGTTAAAGTGCCCTACTATTATTGTGTTACTGCCGATTTCCCCTCTTATGGCTGTTAGCATTTGCCTTATGTATTGAGGTGCTCCTATGTTGGATGCATAAATATTTACAACTGTTATATCTTCTTCTTGGATTGATCCCTTCATCATTATGTAGTGTCCTTCTTTGTCTCTTGTAATACTCTTTGTTTTAAAGTCTATTTTGTCTGATATGAGAATTGCTACTCCATCTTTCTTTTGATTTCCATTTTCATGGAATACCTTTTTCCATCCCCTCACTTTCAGTCTGTATGAGTCCCTAGGTCTGAAGTGAGTCTCTTGTAGACAGCATATATACGGGTCTTGTTTTTGTATCCATTCATCCAGTCTATGTCTTTTGGTTGGAGCATTTAATCCATTTACATTTAAGGTAATTATCAATATGTATGTTCCTATTACTATTTTCTTAATTGTTTTCGGTTTGTTGTTGTAGGTCCTTTTCTTCTCTTGTGTATCCTGCCTAGAGAAGTTCCTTTAGCATTAGTTATAAAGATGGTTTGGCGGTGCTGAATTCTCTTAGCTTTTGCTTGTCTGTAAAGGTTTTAGTTTCTCCGTTGAATCTGAATGATATCCCTGCTGGGCACAGTAATCTTGGTGGTAGGTTTTTCCCTTTCATCACTTTCAATATGTCCTGCCACTCCCTCCTGGCTTGCAGAGCTTCTGCTGAAAGATCAGCTGTTAACTTTATGGGGATTCCCTTGTATGTTATTTGTCACTTTTCCCTTGCTGCTTTTATTATTTTTTCTTTGTATTTAACTTTTTTTGTGTGTGTGTGGTACACGGGCCTCTCACTGTTGTGGCCTCTCCCGTTGTGGAGCACAGGCTCCAGACGTGCAGGCTCAGCAGCCATGGCTCACAGGCCCAGCCACTCTGCGGCATGTGGGATCCTCCTGGACCGGGGCACGAACCCGTGTCCCCTGCATCGGCAGGCGGACTCTCAACCACTGTGCCACCAGGGAAGCACTGTATTTAACTTTTGATAGTTTGATTAATATGTGTCTTGGCGTGTTTCTCCTTGGATTTACACTGTGTGGGACTCTCTGCACTTCCTGGACTTGATTGACTTTTTCCTTTCCCATATTAGGGAAGTTTTCAGCTATAATCTCTTCAAGTATTTTATCAGTCCCTTTCTTTTTCTCTTCTTCTTCTGGGACCCCTATAATTCGAATGTTGGTGCATTTAATGTTGTCCCAGAGGTCTCTGAGACTGTCCTCAATTCTTTTCATTCCTTTTTCTTTATTCTGCTCTGCACTAGTTATTTCTGCTATTTTATCTTCCAGGTCACTTATCTTTTCTTCTGCCTCAGTTATCTGCATTGATTCCTTCTAGAGAATTTTTAATTTCATTTATTGTGTTGTTCATCATTGTTTGTTTGCTCTTTAGTTCTTCTAAGTCCTTGTTAAATGTTTCTTGTATTTTCTCCATTCTATTTCCAAGATTTTGGATCATCTTTACTCTCATTATTCTGAATTCTTTTTCAGGTAGACTGCCTATTTCCTCTTCATTTGTTTAGTGTGGTGGGTTTTTACCTTGCTCCTTCATCTGCTGTGTGTTTCTCTGTCTTCTCATTTTACTTAACTTACTGTGTTTGGGGTCTCCTTTTCACAGGCTGCAGGTTCGTAGTTCCCATTGTTTTTGGTGTCTGCCCCCAGTGGTTAAGGTTGGTTCAGTGGGTTGTGTAGGCTTCCTGGTAGAGGGGACTCTGTGTTCTGGTGGATAAGGCTAGATCTTGTCTTTCTGGTGAGCAGGTCTGCGTCCGTTAGTGTGTTTTGGGGTGTCTGTGACCTTATTATAATTTTAGGCAGCCTCCCTGCTAATGGGTGGGGCTGTGTTCCTGTCTTGGTAATTGTTTGTCATAGGGTGTCCAGCACTGTAGTTTGCTGGTCGTTGAGTGGAACTGGATCTTAGCGTTGAGATGGAGATCTCTGGGAGAGCTTTCACCATTTGATATTACGTGGAGCTGGGAGGTCTCTGGTGGACAAATGTCCTGAACTCGGCTCTCCCACCTCAGAGGTTCAGGCCTGACACTCAGCTGGAGCACCGAGACCCTGTCAGCCACATGGCTCAGAAGAAAAAGGAGGAAAAAAGAAAGAAAGAAAGGAAGTAAAATAAAATAATTATTAAAAATAAAAGAAATTAAAAAGTAATTTTAAAAAAAGAAAGAAGAAAGCACCCAAACCAAAAAAACAATTCCACCAATGATAACAAGTGCTAAAAACTATACTAAAAACAAAAACAAAAGCAAACAAAAAAAAAACAATGGACAAACGGAACCCTATGACAAATGGTAAAAGAAAGCTATGCAGACAACATCACACATAGAAGCATACACATACACACTCACAAAAAGAGAAAAAGGAAATAAATATATATATCGTTGCTCCCAAAGTCCACCACCTCAGTTTTGGGCTGATTCGTTTTCTATTCAGGTATTCCATAGATGCAGGGTACGTCAAGTTGATTGTGGAGATTTAATCCGCTGCTCCTGAGGCTGCTGGGAGAGACTTCCCTTTCTCTTCTTTGTTCGCACAGCTCCTTGGGTTCAGCTTTGGATTTGGCCCCGTCTGTGCATGTAGGTCGCCTGAGGGCGTCTGTTTCCACCCAGACAGGACAGGGTTAAAGGAGCAGCTGATTCGGGGGCTCTGGCTCACTCAGGCTGGGGGGAGGGAGGGGCACGGAGTGCGGGGTGAGCCTGCAGTGGCCGAGGCCGGTGTAACGTTGCGACAGCCTGAGGCGCACCGTGTGTTCTCCTGGGGAAGCTGTCCCTGGATCACGAGACTGTGGCAGTGGCGGGTTGCACAGGCTCCCGGGAGGGGAGGTGTGGATAGTGACCTGTGCTTGTACACAGGCTTCTTGGTGGCTGCAACAGCAGCCTTAGTGTCTCATGCCCGTCTCTGGGGTCTGCGCTGATAGCCGCGGCTCATGCCCGTCTCTGGAGCTCATTTAGGCGGTGCTCTGAATCCCCTCTCCTTGTGCACCCTGAAACAATGGTCTCTTGCCTCTTAGGCAGTTCCAGACTTTTTCCCGGACCCCCTCCCGGCTAGCTGTGGCGCAGTAGCCCCCTTCAGGCTGTGTTCAGGCAGCCAACCCCAGTCCTCTCCCTGGGATCTGACCTCTGAAGCCCGAGCCTCAGCTCCCAGCCCCCGTTTGCCTTGGCGGGTGAGCAGACAGGCCTCTCGGGCTGGTGAGTGCTGGTCGGCACCAATCCTCTGTGTGGGAATCTCTCCACTTTGCCCTCCGCACCCCTGTTGCTGTGCGGTCCTCCATGGCTCTGCAGCGTCCCCCCCCCCCGCCACCTTTGTTTCTGCCAGTGAAGGGGCTTCCTAGTGTGTGGAAACTTTTCCTCCTTCACAGCTCACTCCCAGAGATGCAGGTCCCATCCCTATTCTTTTGTCTCTGTTTTTTCTTTTTTCTTCTGCCCTACCCAGGTATGTGGGGAGTTTCTTGCCTTTTGGGAGGTCTGAGGTCTTCTGCCAGTGTTCAGTAGGTGTTCTGTAGGAGCTGTTCCACCTGTAGATGTATTTCTGGTGTATCTGTGGGGAGGAAGGTGATCTCCACGTCTTACTCTTCTGCCATCGTGCACGTCTCCTGGTGTTTCATTTTTGACTATTTATTTAGCCTCTTTATGCCTCTACCTTTTTCACAGTAAGTGGCATGGAGACCTTCCCACCCAGGTTCTCTTTTTCACTGTGCGCAGCCAGGCAACTGTTCCTCAACCTCAGCTCTGTGAGAAAGGGGACATGTTTTCCTCCAAACTCCAGAACTCCACACCCCAGAGGCCCTCCTTTGGTCATGCTGCCTCTCCCCTTCTGCCTAGTTTATTCTTTTTTATATCTTCTCAGTACACACTATCCATCCTACTAGTGAGAATTTGGAATATTCCAAGTAATGATCACAATATCCTTTATATCCTAACTAAAAACAATACCATAAATATCTATAATAGGATATAAAATTTGAGGTAGAAAATGTTATTATTTCTTAGTAACCAGTGCTCGACATTCTTGTTGAATTGAATGAAGGCATTGCTGTCAAGTAAATATATGTATATTTATGATTTCTTTTCCTGACAGCATTAATGTCAATCCCTGTGCATAAGCTTCTCTTGAATGTGACACATTTATCCACAATCTTACAGAATCTCTTTCTTGTCATTATTTTCTGCCGAGAACTGGAACAGACTTTGACCCCTGTGCAGAGGGGTTTTCCTGAGTAACACGTTATCAGATATTGATGAATTGCTTCAGCAGGTTTGGGGGGCTTGAGAAAAGTGACTCTGATTACAAAGCCAACACCTGAATCTGTCACCCTGAGGAGACACTAATGCCAGCCGTTCTCTGTGGGTGACCTTCCATTAGCAAGTTTGGTCTTGTTGATTATCTCGAAGTTGGCAGTGAATCTGAATAATATATGGATGACTTACATAGTCTCATTGCCTTTTCTCTTTATGAATAACAGCTGTTCTCATGGCATAAAATCCTGAAGTTTAACACTGAAGTTTGATCTAGAATGTTAAGTAGTAAACACTTTGGGGAGCACCGAACCTGATCTTTTTTGATAAAAAACAATGATCAGGGGCTTCCCTGGTGGCGCAGTGGTTGAGAGTCCGCCTGCCGATGCAGGGGATGTGGGTTTGTGCCCCAGTCCGGGAAGATCCCACATGCCGCGGAGCGGCTGGGCCCGTGAGCCATGGCCTGCGCGTCCGGAGCCTGTGCTCCGCAAGGGAAGAGGCCACAATGGTGAGAGGCCCGCGTACCGCAAAAAAAAAAAAAACAGCAATGATCAGTCTCCAACTTTTACCAACTCTTGGGAATAGAAATCTGATCTTGAGCCTTGAAAATTTCAAAATTACGGTGATCAACACCTTCAGTCCTGGTCTTTGGGTTTGCTAAATTATTTTTTAACAAGGCTATGAATGTAGAATTTTCTAGATATATAAATGTTTTATACCGAAGCTATCCACTGTCAGGGAAGGAAAACATATTTATACATTAAGTCAGCTGTATTTCATGTCCTTGATAGAGTCCTTGATATTGTATATCCACCTTGTAAAATATAGACTTGCCTCCTACTGACATACATTGCTGTGGTGGGGGGCAATATTTTTTGTGTAGGTCACATGAAATTAGGTGGTGAATATCAGCTTTGGGGTAGTTCTATGGGTTCTGTTAACTCCCCATTTAATTATATTCAAATAGGCATTACACTCAGTAAAAACGTCAAAATACAAATAACCAGAAAGTCACCAAGAAACTGGTGAATATCTCTGAAATGAAGTCATCAAACATGACACAGTAATTTCTCAGATGGGGTGGGGTGCAGGGAAAGAATTGATAAAATAAGATCTGTGAGGTCTTTTTCACACCAAAATGTAGTTTTCTTTTCAATGATAGATACATAGCAATTGGAGAAAACTTTCCCTAGTGAATCTTCACTCCATGCTGATTTTTTTTACTTTGACCCACACATTTATTCCTATGGAAACATAGACTGAGTCTTTACTGCAAAGGGTGGCAGGGTCTGGGAGGAGAGAAGTAGTAGGAGAGAAGAGGGTGAGGAAAAGGGCAAAGTTAAGAGGAAAAGTCACAGGATTTCCACAGTGGTGATTAGCTTAAGACCCACAGCTTAGACTCTTGCCAGTCAGGTAGCTGTTTCCATGGTAACAACTGGAGCAGCAGAGTTATCAAAATGTAATGAGTTGCAAAGGCAAAAAGTAAAATTCACAATTTTTCTTGTAGAGCAAAAGATTTGGCACGTTCCGTTTTTTTTTTTTCCTGAACAAGTTAGGTTTAAAGTGGGGGGCATTGAAAATCCTTGATTTTACAAAAAAAGTACTGGATTATAAAGCTGTTAGTGGAACATTTCTTTTGTTCTTTTTTTAAATGGAATTTACATTCATAAGCTTAACATTAAGAGTTGTTAAAACTAGAAACCAGGTACAAATTCAAGTCACCAAATTCAAGACACCCAAGGTCCTAGGGACTTCAGATCTTTCAGAATCCTTTTGAGTTAATGCACAAACATGCTGGTCTGTTTTTCTACCTTGGTGGAATGCCTTGGTCTCTAGGGATATCACTGGGTTACTAAAGAGTATCAACTGAGAGCGAGAGAGGTATAGATTACCTGAGATACATGAGTTCATTTTGGGTTCATGGGCATCTTTTTGGAAAACAAAGATGACAAACCTGACCTAGACTGTCGGGGATTTTAAGGAGGGGAATGATATGTCAAAAGGCAGAAAGTCCCCCTTCAAAGTTTGCTTGTTTTAAATTCTTAGGAACCAGGTCTATTCTATTTATCTCGGGAATATGAATACTGATTGTGTTGTTCATTCATGTTTAGTAAAAATATTATGGAGTTTTATTACCTCAGTCCCTACATTGAATTTGAAGTAAACCATGGGTTTTCACCAGCTTGAAATATTCATGCCTGCACAAATGTCAAATTCATGTTGTAAAATTCTGCAGGGGATACCGTAAATTTTGATGATCTATTCTAAACTAGTTTAATCTGGAGACATCACTTAGATACCAATTATAAAATGAAGTTGTCAATAAACAAAACAAACCTCACCATCCAAAGCATTCATTATATTGGGGCACTCTGGGAGTATACAATCTAAGATAGGCTGGAATAAATGGTCCTATTAATTTCACATAGCAAGCATGGACAAATACTAGACTTAGATAAATCATTAAAATGCCTGGTTCCATGTGTATGAAGAGTCTCATGGACAGTTTGGAATGATACAGGAATAATTGTTATTTAAGTGTATATTGGCTTAAGAAGGAGCTAACACTTTTTCCTTTTTACAGTACATGAAGATGATGGGTGTAAACTCCTGCAGCCACTTTTTTGCCTGGATTATAGAGAGTGTGGGATTTTTACTGGTTACCATCATCATCCTCATCATTATACTCAAGTTTGGCAATATTCTTCCGAAAACAAACGGGTTCATTTTGTTCCTGTATTTTTCGGACTATAGCTTCTCAGTTCTTGCCATGAGCTACCTTATCAGTGTCTTCTTCAACAACACCAACATTGCAGCTCTGATTGGAAGCCTCATCTACATCATTGCCTTTTTTCCATTTATTGTTCTGGTTACAATTGAGAATGAGTTGAGCTGTATAATAAAAGTATTCATGGTGAGTCAACTGTCACAACTGAATGGACAGGGTGTGAAAGGAGTGGACCTTTTTTGGTGGTTTTGGCTCTCCAACTGAGAATACACTTATCTAAATGTAAAAGTTCAGTGTTTGCAAAATATAAGTAACTGTCCTAATGAGAGTCAGTTACATTATTGTCTACCATACAAGTGTGAGACTATGAAAAGAAAACTTTTTCTCCACGGTTTCTAAAACTATAATATGGGATGCTACTATAAGATAGTACCTGAAGAAAGAACAGTTAAAATGTAGTACCTCAAGTTTTGAAGATCATCAAGAATTCTGACTTCTCCTTGCCCCAATTCCTTAAATATCTTAGAGCCTCTATAGCTGGCATTATCCTCATAAATGAATAATTCTCATGGTTTTTATGACATATAATATAACATACAGGCATAAAGACAGATACGCTGAGAGCATATAATCAATTTTGAATTCTTTTCTGCTTTTTCAATTAAAGTACTAAATTAATTTAAGAATTTTAACGAAAGCATTAAGTTTACTGACTTTGAAATTTGGAAAGCAGGATTAAAGCTCATCATTGACTGCGAGCCATATTAAAGCTTTGCTGTTTATGGAAATAGAAAGTGATAAATAACTTTCATTTGACATTGACCACCTTGAGTTTAAACAACATCTAAATTTTTAATTTGTTGCATTATTAGTAGTCAATTGACATTTTAGTATATTTTCGTGCATAAAACTTCGATCACTTGAAGTCAGTCTCTGAAGTAAAAACATCTTCTGGCCCCTAACATTTCATTTGATATTAGCCTTAACATTGCATTACCCTATTATTACTGGTTTTATAAATTGCTAAGCAACATTTACTAAGTTTAGATATATATTTTTTGGATTTTTGATAAATATTTTTCAAATTATAATTTTACTGCTTTTGTTTTCTGCTATTTCCTCTCCTATTCTTCCAGAGTTGTAGCATGCTTGGTAAGGGACCTCTGTGTTTTTAAGTATGCTTAGAGAGTTAACGTCAATTTTATCTGTATAAGTGCCCAAAGTTTTAAGTACGTTAAGATCCCTCTGGGCGAAATGTGTGAAATCTACAAGAACTATCATTGCCATTGATTTTCTTCACAGAGCCTGCTGTCCCCAACAGCTTTCAGCTATGCAAGTCAGTACATTGCACGATATGAGGAGCAGGGCATTGGTAGGTTCACTTCCTTTACAACTGGATTTTATCTTTCCCACCTGCAGTATGTCTCACAGAAGAATAAATCTATGTGTTCACTTCTTAGGCCTTCAGTGGGAAAATATGTACAGTTCCCCAGTTCAGGATGACACCACGTCGTTTGGCTGGCTATGCTGTCTAATCCTAGCCGACTCTTTCATTTATTTCCTTATTGCTTGGTATGTCAGGAACGTTTTCCCAGGTACGAACATGCTTCCTATAGATACATGCTTTTTTATGGTAATAAATTATATTTATTATAAATCTGCTAATATATATTTTCTAATATTTTTCTTTGCCACATATCATCTCCAAAAAGAAACACTGCAATCCCAAAACAAAACAAACTTTTCCAGGAGGAGATAATGCACTGTTGAGTTTTTTTCTCTGATGTTCCTTTAAAGGATAGAGTGAATTAAGGAGCATGGAATCCAGTCTTTCCAAATGGGAGAACAAGATGTCATAAGGCAAAAATCAAGTCTCCTAATTCTAAGGAGAATTTATCCAGTTCTAATGGAACAAGACTGGTGGGATTCCCCTCCTAGGTCTCAAGTGGTTAAAACTTCAACATGATCAGGAGTTTTTCCACTAAGTCTTATTTATATTTGTACGTTTTTGATGCTATAAATGAATAAAAGACTATTATTCTATTCCAGTTATATAAAATTTCTGTAAAAGAGAGGTATATAGAGACAAAGCAGATCAGTGATTGCCTGTAACTTGGATTGAAAGTAGGGATTATCTGCAAAGGGCATGGGAGAAAGTTTTGGAGCTATTGGAATTTTTGGATTGTGGTTATGGTTGCACAACTTTATTTACTAAAAATCGTCTCACTCTACACTTACAATGATTAAATTTTATGGTATGTAACTATACCCAATGAAGCTGTTTAAAAAAGAAAGAATTTTTTAAAAGGCTACCTTTTTTACTTTACTTTGGAAACTGAGACCACAAAAAAATAAAAATACTTCCTGAACGCTGTATAGTAAGTACTCTGTTATTTAGCTTCCGATGCTTAATGTTAGCAATCAATTAATAATTACTTTTCCTAATACATTTTTGTTACAGGTACATATGGTATGGCAGCTCCATGGTATTTTCCATTCCTTCCTTCCTATTGGAAGGAGCGGTTGGGATGCGCAGAAGTGAAGCATGAGAAAAGCAATGGCCTTATCTTTACTAATATCATGATGCAAGACACCATCCCATCTGCCAGTAAGACAAGTAGGTCAACAACATGCATTATTATGAGAGAAGTGATGTAAAATTTACATGACTAGTGATTTAATTATCTTTTTCTAAATGGCAAAATTATCCTTTTAGTCATGGGTGAATATGTCTACACATATGTGTTGGGACTCTTAGAGAGATTGAATTGTGGCTTTTTCTGAGCTCATTAGCCCAGTTGGTTAGCATATGCTGCTAATTAGGCCAAGATTGCAGATCCCTTTGTGTTCCAGTTAGATTCACACAGAGAAAAACTTTGTTCCTTGGAGCCAGTCTGCACCCCTCACCTCAGCCGTCTGTCACTAGTCATAAGGAGTAACCAAGTAATGGATAATTTAGCCTAACCCGTCAGCAACACTGAACAGACAGTTTAAGGCTCATGTTTTACTGACATTGGGTGAGCAGTGTCAGCTTCATAAAGTAAGGATGACCCATATAAGTGGTCCTTCTGTGATGCCTGAAGGAAATGTGGCGAGTAATTAATGAACCGATTCTATAAACCACAGATCTGAGCGAGCCTTGTCACTGTAGACATTTATTCTGTAAGTAGATATCATCCTGTCCAATTGGAGGACCAAGCCTTAAAATTGTGTTTTGAGTATTTGAGATCTGTGGAATAAAGGAGAATTCATTATTATGATACTATATTCTGAGACTACTTTTTCTGACAGAGGAGGGCAATATAAACCTTAGAGTGTGGTTCCACACTCTCATTCATTTTTGAAACAAGTGAGAAGGCTGAAGACTATAGTAGATCATTTATTCCTGGAATTATTTTTTACTTTGAGGCTTGTGCTTTTATAGTCTTCAATTTTTAATTAATGAAAAGTCTAACTCTAGTTTCATTTATCTTCCTTGTGAGCTTACAACTCTTTTCTTAATTTCTTTCCAGGTCCTGAATACATGTTTCCCTCCAACACTGAGTCTGAACCTAAAGATCTCACAGTTGGGGTTGCCCTGCATGGGGTCACAAAGAACTATGGCTCAAAAATTGCTGTTGCTAACCTCAGTCTGAACTTTTATGAAGGACATATTACTTCATTGCTGGGGCCCAATGGCGCTGGGAAAACTACTACCATGTATGTTACTTTTCAACACTTAGGTGTCATGGAAGCATATTACTTAATATTTCTTCATTTCTTTCATAAATATAAAGTTGTTACAACTTCCCGATGGATTAAGATAGCTCAAGTTGTTTCCTGGAAAATGGAGTCCAAGTCAAAGGTCCAAGTTGTGAGCTCAAAGTCCAGATCAGAACCACCAGATAGGTTTATTTGCTCTACCTAATATTGGCACACTGGTACTTCTTAAAATTTTTAATTTCAGTGCCAGCATTTAAAAATGGGAGAGTTCTCCAATAAATATAAATATTCCTGCTATCTCTTAGATAATAGGAAGTTCTGGAAACATTGGATCTGCAGGCTTAGGTAGAGACAATTGTTTGGGGCTTGTTAGTGACTGTTCTCAAAGGGGCCATCTACTTTCTGGCTCATCCCTGGTCCCCACCAATCTTTACTGCTTCATACATTCAGTCTATTTCATTTCTTTGCATTTTTATGCTGGCCCATGTACCAGTTTGGGTTCACAAACCTTGGTATAAACACACAGCCCCAGCCACTCTATTACAGAGAACCCTTACCTTGATTCATGAAGAAAGAAAAGAATCACCAGCTATCAGATATAGATCAGAAAGTCCACAAGTGGTACATGGGCTGTTCTTTCTCTCTCTTCAGTTAACTAGCATTTTCCTGTATCCTAATGGAGAAGATTCAAATGTTTTTAAAGTGACATTCTGTTGAATTTTTTTCTGTGACTCACCTCCAGTGCTCTACTAGGCTTAGCTTGGAGTCAACTCTAAGATGCTGTTGGTGCTTTAGGCCTTATTTGAGAACAAGTGTCTGTTGTTGGATATGCTATTTGCTATCATCATGAGTAAGCTCAGTGACTGCCAGAACATATACAAATTAATCTTTAGTAAATAAAAGGGGACAAAGGAAAGTTATGAAATGAGTGAACATGCAGTTACTCTCATTTATATGACCTGTTTCAATTCAGAGTTGGCTTTCTAGTAAGAATACAATGCTTAAAATGTAAGATTTCTAACAGGTAACAAGAGGACAGTGAAGAAAAGTGATGGAGAAGGATTTTGAAGAGGCTATAATTTTAGCTGAGAAAGTCCCCATTTCAGTTTTCTGAATATAAAGAATATATAAAGAAATATGTTATTTGATTTTAATGTGTATTTATGGGAAGAATTACATATTATGTTGATTCCCTATTTAATCTGCAATAGTTAGTCATTTAAGATCTATTACGTGCAAGACACTAGTTAGGTACTGAGGGTGGTGAGATAACAAGTCCTTTCCCTGACCTCATGGAGCTTACATTTTAGTGGAGAAGATGGATATTAAATAACTCCCCAGCTTACTGACCATCTGAAATATGAGGAGTTTGTAGGTGAGAATATTCTCGTCACAGGGTAGAGTAAGGGACTTAAGATGGCCAGAGTTCATGTGGAAAACAGAAATTTGAGGCTTAATTGCGTATGGGTACTACCTGATGCCAGGCAAGTGCAGGAGTTTGCTCAAGGAGGGAGTGCATTTGCAGTTAAAAAGCGCAACCATTTCTGTCATTGCTACCACCGTCACCCCACCACCATCATCATCACGTAGTGTCTCTATCACACTCTAAATTATTGGAGGCGGAAAAGTAATTTTAATTTTTATTCCCAATTAATCCCATTTTACTTCATAGCTTGACCTGGCCTGGGAAGATACACTGTAACATGTTTTGCTAACAACTGAGATACATTTAGTCCTAAAATCTAACTCAGAGTTTTGGTTCACACCTAATTTACGGTTTCTTCATTCCCAGCTCCCTGTTGACTGGGCTCTTTGAGGCCTCAGCAGGTACCATCTTGGTTTATGGAAAAGATATCAAAACAGATCTCCACACCGTGAGGAAGAGCCTGGGGGTCTGCATGCAACATGATGTCCTGTTCAGTTACCTCACTACCAAGGAGCACCTCCTCTTATACGGCTCCATCAAAGCTCCTCACTGGCCTAAAAAGCAGCTGCACGAGGAAGTAAAAAGGTCAGATATGACAGCAGTGAGAACATGCGTGGGCAACTCCTCTCAAAAAGACGTCAAGCTATAGTAATAATACCAGTAGGAGACAGTTTCTCAGGAAACAAGTGTTTTTAGTTTTTCTACTTTTCTAGTATCGTATACATTTAAGGGCATTATCCTCACTGGCCAGTTATTATACTGGAATTGTTTAACTGTCTTCATCTCTGACTCCCATATTACCCCCAACCCTCTGTTTCTAATCTCCGAGGATACCATACTGGTCTTTTTTTTTTTTCTTGGCTGCCTCGGGTCTTAGTTGTGGCACACAGGCTTCTCTCTAGTTGTGGCATGTAGGTTTTCTCTCTCTAGTTGTGGCACGTGGGCTTCCGGGCATGTGGGCTCTGTAGTTTGCGGCATGCAGGCTCTCTCGTTGAGGCACGCAAGCTCAGTAGTTGTGGCACATGGGCTTCGTTGCCCTGCGGCATGTGAGATCTTAGTTCCCCAACCAGGGATCGAACCTGCATCCCCTGCATTGGAAGGTGGATTCTTTACCACTGGACCACTAGGGAAGTCCCTACCATACTGGTCTTAACTGGACTCCCGGCTTCTACTTTCCCTTGTACAGTCTATTCAAAGAGCAGACAAGGTGACCTTTTTAAACTGCAGATCAGACCAGGTCACTCCTTTGTCAAAACCCTCTTATGGCTTCTCACCATACTCTGTGAAACTCAGGAAAGTTCTTACCAAGGCCTATGAGGCACTTCCAATCCTGCTTCCAATCCTTTTGATTTTATTTCCTTCTGCTTTTTCCCCATTCACTCTGCTCTAGGCACGCTCACCCAGGTGCACACTTAGTTATGCTAGGCCTGCTCCAGCCTCAGGGCTTCCCATGTACCCTCTACTTAGAGCAGCCTTCCCCAGACAGCCCTTTGACTTACTCCTCCACCTTACTGGCCTCTGCTCAAATGTCAGCTTCTCTGAGGGGACCACCGTGTGTAGAATAGATGCCTAAAATAGCACATCCCAGGCACTCATCTCATATACCCTGTATTTCTTTTTTAATCACACTTATCATGAAATAGCATATTATAAACTTACTTGGGAATATGTTTATCTACTGAATTTCCCCAGCATTCCTCCTGATATACACACATACTAGAACATAATCTCCTAATGGGTTAGGAACGTTATCGGCTCAGTGCTTTTCCACAGCACCTAAAACACAGTCTGGCAGAAAACAGGCAGGTACTCTATAAATATTTGTCAAACGAATGAATAAAATAATGAGCCGTGTATTCCTTATGTTGTTTTCTGAGTATTAGTTTTATACCGCCGGCTAGATGATAAGTAACAGAAAACTGTATCATGAATCTTCAATAGTTTATCTTGCTGAGCACATAATAGTTGCTTAGTGAATACCTCTCATTTAGGGTGCTTTTCGTATTTTTCCATTGTTCACATTTTCTGTCTGTAAAAAAATAACCACTATATATCATTTTTTAAGGACTTTAAAAGATACTGGACTATATAGCCATCGTCATAAGAGAGTTGGAACATTGTCAGGAGGAATGAAGAGGAAGTTATCCATATCCATAGCTCTTATTGGAGGATCAAGGGTGGTAATTTTAGATGAACCATCCACTGGAGTTGACCCATGCTCTCGCCGAAGTATATGGGATGTTATATCCAAGAACAAAACTGGTATGAGTATCTTCTTATAACTTCACCAAGCAACAGTCATAATTTTGCCCTCCGGGATGCACACAAAGAAGTTAAAGCCTTTTCTGTTTATAATCTCCATTAAAGATCTAAGGTGTGCTCTTCCTTTTGTGAGGTCTTCTCTTCTCCCAGCTAAATTCCTGGATCAATTAGTTAATATCTATGTAGTGCCCACTGTGAATTGAGCAGTTAACTGGCCCTTTTTGAGAGCATGCAAATCCAATAGAAGTTCCAAATTCTGCCTAGAGGAGCTTAGAATCTAATTAGAGATACCAAACATACACAAATGAAAATAAACTGAAAACAGACTAAATAAGTGCTAACAGGATGTGAAGCAAAGGAGCAATCACAGTGGAGTGGCTTAATCAGAGAAGAATATTCAAAAAGTCTTTAAAATTACTGCTTTTTCATAGTGAAGGGAGGGAGGGAGAGAGAGAGAGAGACAGAAAGAAAGAGAGAGAATGGAAGTGAAGCCAAGGGGACAGACTAAGGGATTAGGAAGAGTTGCCCCCACTGCAGAGTGTGGACACTAGCCTTACAGCATAAGCGATGTGTATTTGCTGCCAATTTATAAGAAAAACATTTAGGAATACCCCGTCCGCATTTCTCATTTTGAAAGCTCATTCTGATCAGTTTTTCAGTTAGCCCATAAAATGTGACTCTCCTCCTCATAAATCACAGGATTTACTTGTGCTAACTCAGTACATCCTGGGGACTGCAGCTTCACTTTTCATTCTTGGTTGTTCTCCTCTGTATTTTCAAGCCAGAACAATCATTCTGTCGACACACCACTTGGACGAGGCTGAAGTGCTGAGTGACCGCATCGCCTTCCTGGAGGAGGGTGGGCTGCGCTGCTGCGGGTCACCATTTCATCTCAAGGAAGCCTTTGGGGACGGGTATCACCTCACACTCACCAAGAAAAAGGTTTGTAGGAGAGAAAACATACCTCCTTATGGGACCGTAAATTAAGTTTTGTATGAAACAGAAGCAGAATGTGTCCAACTTTATTCATTGCTAAAATTAATATGTTAGGTTCATGTTTCTCAAACTGAGCGAGTATCAGAACCACTGAAGGTCTTTTGTTAAACCCAAATTTCTGGCTCCACCCCCAAGAGTCTCTGATTCGGTAGATCCAGTATGAGGCTCCAGAATTTACTGCATTTCTGCCAAGGTCCACATCAGCCCATGTGATGCTGCTGCTACTGGTCTGGGATTGCACACTGAGAACCAACGTGCTAGATGAAAGAAAGGTCTGTACTAAGGTTACTGATGGAGGATCAGCCTATTAGTTTCCCTAGCATTTCAGCCTATAAGGCTAAAAATTAGATTTTCTGCTCTATAAAAAGCAAATGAAGAGAATATGCAGTCATGTATTCACTTTCTGATCAGTGTTCCTTGAATGGCAATGTGGAGATTAATTCAGACAGGCCAGTGGTGCTTTCACATCTTGGAAGAACAAAAGTGCTTTACTAAGGCTCCCTGTACCACCTAAAATAGCATAGGTATCAATACTGTGCCAGATGTGTATGCTATTAGAAAGGTTTTGACCACTATCATTTATTTTATATCTGATCATCCGGATGTGACTTCCAAAATATAAAAGAGTAGTTCCTTGTTATATTCATTAATTCATTCAAAAACTTATGTATTAGGTGCATACGATGTCTTAATACGTGCCCAAGACACTGTTCTAGGCGCTGGGGATACAGCAGTGAACTGATGATATTAAGATCTCTGCCCTCATGGAGTTTATATTCTGATGGAGTGTGGGGAATTCAGGTGGTAAAATTGATGAATATATTATTTAGAATATTAGCAGGTGATAAATGCTATGGGTAGAATAAAGCAGAGGAAGGGGCATGGGGAATGCTGGGTGGTGCCATTTTAAGTAGGGTAGTAAGAGAAGGGGTCTCTGAGAAGGTGACAGTTGAGCCAAGAGTTGAGGCCAGGCAGCGAGTGAGCCATGTCACTATCTGGGGCAAAGGAACAATTGCAAAGGCCCTGAGGAGGAAGCATGCCTGAGCCTGAAGCATCGGACAACAGAAGGAGTCTGTTGTCACTAGGGTGGGGTACATACATAAAAGGGAAAAGAGGATGGTGGGA
This sequence comes from Monodon monoceros, assembly GCF_005190385.1. Classification (NCBI taxonomy): domain Eukaryota; kingdom Metazoa; phylum Chordata; class Mammalia; order Artiodactyla; family Monodontidae; genus Monodon; species Monodon monoceros. Next base: position 22,355,713 of record NW_021703772.1, read on the forward strand.
AAGGAGGTTGGAGAAGGGACAGGGTGAGGTAAGAGAGGGGAGCCAGTAGAAAGTGACTTATAGGCAAGTATAGGGATCCCAAGTGGGACAGGAAGCCACAAGAGGAGTGATGTGTTATCTGGCATAGGTCTAAACTGGCCTAAAAGAACTTGCCACCCTCTGATTGGGGCCCTTGGGCACTACAGTATAAAGACAAGGGAGTTTTTAACTTCTCTTTTCGTCTCTAGAGTCCAAATGTAAATGCAAGTACAGTATGTGACACGACAGCTGTGACAGCAGTGATCCAATCACATCTCCCTGAAGCTTACCTCAAGGAGGACATCGGGGGAGAGCTTGTCTATGTGCTTCCTCCGTTTAGCACCAACGTCTCAGGGGCCTATCTTTCACTCCTGAGAGCACTGGACAATGGCCTGAGTGACCTCAACATCGGGTGCTATGGCATTTCAGATACCACCATGGAAGAGGTACACCTGGACATTTCCTTTTTGCTTAAAACTGGTTAACTTGCTGTTCCTTTAGAATAAATGTGAACAGTTCTTTTTAGAAAGAAAAGAAATATTTAAAAGTAAACATTTCAGGGCTTCCCTGGTGGCGCAGTGGTTAAGAATCCGCCTGCCAATGCAGGGGACACAGGTTTGAGCCCTGGTCCGGGAAGATCCCACATGCCACAGAGCAACTAAGCCCGTGCACCACAACTACTGAGCCTGTGCTCTAGAGCCCGCAGGCCACAACTACTGAAGCCCACGCACCTAGAGCCCGTGCTCCACAACAAGAGGAGCCACCGCAGTGAGAAGCCTGTGCACCGCAACCAAGAGTAGCCCCCACTCCCCGCAACTAGAGAAAGCCACATGCAGCAACGAAGACCCAATGCAACCAAAAATCAATAAATAAATTTTAAAACATAAATAAATAAATAAACATTTCAAGAAGGGAACCAAAAATAAAGATGCTTTTGATTACAAAAAATTAAAAAAAAACATTTTACAAAATCAAAATCTTAAAATTATCTCAATACCATTGTTATGTAAGACTGACTTCTGAGAACAAACATGTTGCTTCATTTAGAGAACACATATCTTTTACATACAAATATGTTCACTTAAAGTCCCTCTCAAAAATGTTCACTTAAAGTCGTACTTATTTGTCTCAATAAATATGGTAAAAATTTAAAATCGAAATTGAGCTTAGAAACTAGAAAACAGGCCACCATCAAAAAATCTACAAACAGTGAATGCTGGAGAGGATGTGGAGAAAAGGGAACCCTCTTGCACTGTTGGTGGGAATGTAAATTGATACAGCCACTGTGGAGAACAGTATGGAGGTTTCTTAAAAAACTAAAAATAGAACTACCATACGACCCAGCAATCCCACTACTGGGCATATACCCTGAGAAAACCATAATTCAAAAAGAGTCATGTACCACCATGTTCATTGCAGCTCTATTTACAATAGGCAGGACATGGAAGCAACCTAAATGTCCATCGACAGATGAATGAATAAAGAAGATGTGGCACATACATACAATGGAATATTACTCGGCCATAAGAAGAAACAAAATTGAGTTATTTGTAGTGAGGTGGATGGACCTAGAGTCTGTCGTACAGAGTGAAGTAAGTCAGAAAGAGAAAAACAAATACCGTATGCTAACACATATATATGGAATCTTAAAAGAAAAAAAATAAATGGTCATGAAGAACCTAGGGGCAGGACAGGAATAAAGACGCAGATGTAGAGAATGGACTTGACGACACGGGGGAGGGGAAGGGTAAGCTGGGACAAAGTGAGGGAGTGGCATGTACATATATATACACTACCAAATGTAAAATAGATAGCTAGTGGGAAGCAGCCACATAACACAGGGAGATCAGCTTGGTGCTTTGTGACCACCTAGAGGGTTGGGATAGGGATGGTGGGAGGGAGACGCAAGAGGGAAGAGATATGGGGATATATGTATATGTATAACTGATTCACTTTGTTATAAAGCAGAAACTAACACACCATTGTAAAGGAATTAGACTCCAATAAAGATGTTAAAAAAAAAAAAGAAACTAGAAAACACATGCATGTTTTACACTAATGAAGTGTTCTGGCTTCTCTTTCTAGGTCTTTCTGAACTTGACTAAAGGGTCACAGAAAAATAATGATATGAGTCTTGAGCACTTAACACAAAAGAAAATTGGAAATTCCAGTACCAGTGGCATCTCAACTCATGATGATTTATCTGTGAGCAGCAGCAATTTCACAGACAGAGATGGTATAATAAATCTAATGTGCACATTTTGCTTAATTCCAATAAATGACCTAAGGGAGAAAAATCACAGGACAGATTTGTTTTTAATTCAACTTTAAATTTTCTTTCTAAATTTAAAAAGACTAAAGAAATACAAGCTTTCTTTTTTATATACAAAATATTTATTAAACCAAATTGAATTCTCTGTTTCATAAACATTTTGAAGAATGTGAAAGAACTTCCTTGTTAGGGTGGTGATTAGTTTTTCTTCTAGCCACCAGAAGTCGTTTTCAGGATGTGACTTACTACAACTCCAGAGTTGTGTTCAACGAGTTAAAATCCTTCTTGTAATTGGTGGTGTCCAACAGTGAGCCAAGTTACCTTGTAAGGTAGCTCACTCATTGCTATTACACATGTTCAAGTGGTGGTCATAGTCAAAAAAAGTTTTTTTGTAAAAAAGAGTCATCCCTCTTTATGGGACCTCATTGGAAAACATGTCTAACCTTCCCCCACCTCTGAGTGATTCATATGCTGAGAAAATTCAGGCTCTGAGAAGATGCTTTTGGGAGAGGGTCTCTGAATTGGTGAAGTTGGACTTGATGGTTAAGAATCTATAATAATAGGTTTCCCCACAGTTCTTCACATAAGATATGTTTGGAAAATCATGTTTCTTGACATGACTTTGAGGGATTGGGCTCTTTTGAAAATAACTTTTATCCTGTCTTATTATCTTTCTGACAGTTAATTTATGCCTTTGGAAACACTATTTACTTAAGGAAGCATATAGTAAAATCATGTATAAACGATGGAGTAGTCATTTCAACAGTTTGCTTAAATTGGGAAAAATCTCTAGGAATAGAACTTCTGATTAAACATTTGCTTGGCTCTAAAACTCAGAAAAGATAATCTGTAATGTTTGTGTAATTCTGGAACTTGAGAGTCTCATTTGTCCTCTGCTAGATTCCTCAGGTATCATCTTTTGGGAATATAACTGTCGAGACTATGGAATGGAAGACTTTGATTAGAGAGTGGTCATCTGCTTCAGGAAGTAAATGTTATGTACTTGCCCCTGCATTTGTCTCATAATTTGAAACTATTCTTCAGTCAGAATGTTCCCCTCATTGACATTATCATTTAGAAAGCACATTTGCTCCATTTGATACACCTGTAAGTCATCGACATGTAATTTCTCAAGAAACAGAAAAGCATACTAATTAACTTAAAATATTCAGCTCCTTCTGCAGTTCCCCTTTGCAGAGATATGAGTTTGCATTTAAACTTGTTCACTCTGTTTAATTGGAATTCATTTTAAATTAAGCAGCTTTGTATTTTTCCTTATCAGCTAAATGAAGATCATGATTTTTGTGCTGCATAATTTGTGATGGAGAATTAAAAATATCCACAGAGTTGACAAATACTGTCATCTTATCACATGTAAAGGAGCGCTTGGTGGCAGGCCTTCGGAGGGAATGTTATACTTGAAACTATTTTTAGAGGGGCTGCTGAAATTATTAGTTGCATGCGCACTGTTGAGGAAGCAACAGTTTATGGCCTCCACAGCTGCTCTCGCTCTCAGAAGCCATCGGATGTCTTCTCAGCACCTGAAGAGCATTTCAGGGCAGTGTGGGGTGGGTTTGGGGGGAAAGAGAGTAGACATTTTTTTCCAATGAGTTCTTTTTTGTGACTCACGTGGTAAAAATAGAGTTTTGAAATGCCATATAATCAGTCCAGATTTCTAAAAGGAATGTAACGAATAAGTATTTGAACGAGAATTATACTTTGGAGGAGAGCATTTTCCTTTTCCTATGTTTAAGGTGACTTCATTGGACCTCACATTACAATGAGAGCCAATTACACTTACCATCACTAAGTTGCCCACAATAGGAATGAGTTAGACTAGGCTGCTGTTCTGGTTTCTATTTATTTTATTTGAATTCAGTCTCTTGATAGAAGCTACCTCTTGAATATTAGTAATTAGTAATAATACTGATTCTGCATTGAGACTTTAAGAGATTGGGAACAATATTCATTTATAAAATTCTAGATATCTTACTTTGACATGTAAAAGTACTATGTATATGACAAAGAATAGTTTGCGTATAGTAATTTATAATTTTCAAAGCACTTTTACAGAAGCTGTATGAGATGGAGAGGCTCGGGCCCAAAGCTGATCAATGAAGAGCTGAACTTCAAATGCGAATCTTTAAAATATAAGCTTTTCCTACCATGCCACATTATACCATTCATCTATAGGTTCTGAAGTTACTTTAGTTCTGGATTTAGCAGGATTTCCCAGAACCATATTAAATTTTTTTTTTTTTTTTTTAATCAGACAAAATCCTGACCAGAGGAGAGAGATTGGATGGTTTTGGACTGTTACTGAAGAAAGTAGTGGCTATACTCATTCAGAGGTTCCACCACACCCGCAGGAACTGGAAAGGTTTCATAGCTCAGGTTATTCTCCCCATCATCTTTGTAACCACTGCCATGGGCTTTGGTACGCTAAGAAGTTCCAGCAACGGCTATCCGGAGATCCAGATCTCCCCATCTCTTTACGGTACCTCTGAACAGACAGCCTTCTATGCGTAAGTTTCTTCCCTTTAACTAAAACAACATTTCCACATACCTCCAGAGGTACATTGTGCCTGTGAATGCCATGTAGTGCTAAGGAACTTAGTAGCCACAGTACCTGATCCTGCCAAAGGAATACACAGTTTGATTTATTGCAGCGTGATACTTCTGTCACCAACAAACGACGTTTTAAGAATTTTTGTGTTTGTCTAAAAATAAAGTTATAGTACATCTTTATTTTTAATTATGAGACTTTAATCAGGAAGGCCAGGTTAGGTATGGCTTCCCAATCTGTTGTAATATATAGCAAATAGCTTTTTATTGAATATTGAATAGCAGCGTCAGAATTCTGTATAATATAATGTTATATATACAGTAGGTGATCACTAAATGCATGTGACAAATAATAAGGTAGCCAAATAGAGACATGTGCTTATTTTTTTGGTGACCATTTTTTTTTCTGAGTCTGAGTCTTCCTTAGATTTTTAAGAAAGCAGTCCTATAGACAGCATATTTCATTTCTTCAAATTATTTATGAGCATGAGTTTACTATGGGAGACTAGTGGAGGAATCGTGAATTTGTTCCTATCCTTTAATATTACAGAAATTCTCACCCAAGCACAAAAGAACTGGTCTCAGCAATGTGGAGCTTCCCTGGCATTGACAACCTGTGTTTGAATATCAGTGATCCGTAAGTGGTTCTTGTTTGTTTGTTTTTTTTTCAACATTCCAGTTGTGTGTGTGCATGTGTATGCGTGTGTGTATGTATGTGGGAGAGTGTGGTTAAGTGAGTGTGTGTGATTTGGCTGGAGGAGGTCAGCACCCTGATTGAACTCTAACAGATTTTATCTACCTCCCTTAGTTCATTCCATGGTTATGCTATACTGTAATAATAAAGAGGTGCTTTATAACTTGTAAGGTTCGTTTGTGTACATATTTTCATTAAACAGTCACAACCACCCTGTGAATTATTAATCTCATTTTTAAGATGAAGAAACTGAGGCTCATGTGGACTAAGATACTTGTCTAAAGAAATCTAGAAAGTAGGTTGTGTAGCTAAAGCTGAGACCCACATCTTCCGAGCTCAGTCCGCATGCTTTTGCACTACATAGTGTTGCTTATTGAAACTTCCAGGATAGTACATGACACATGGAAACCTGACATCTGTGCATTATTTTGCTAAAGTGTCCCCTTCCCTTCAGAGGAGAGGATGAAAAGAGCAAAGAAAATAAAGGGGTCCAAAAAGTTCCATCCTGCCACATGAAGACAATTCAATGAGCTTTGGTCTCTTCACTGTTTAATCTTGAAGTGCTCTCCCTCAATCTCCCATAAAATGTCAGATCACTTGGAAATGGTGGTGCCATGTATATTCAATTTATGAAAAATCAGTAAACTGAACTTAGGACTATACACCTGAATTTAATACCAAATACTCACTTATGTGCTCATACATAAACATGCGAATGTACACATACCTCACTTCAATATCATTTTTACTTGCAGAAGGTGTTTAAAGAAAGACAGTCTGGGAAAATGGAACAGCAGTGGAGAGCCTATTACTAATTTTGGTGTTTGTTCCTGCTCAGAAAATGTCCAGGTAAGATGGAATTCGCTTTCACTGAAGTAGAAAAAAGAAAGGAATAAATATCAAAGCTTGAAAGATCTATCTAGGTTACCAAAGAGTTGGTATCATTTCATTGTATGGAGGCTGGTAGCTCAGCGATGTCGACCTGGGCAGCTGAAAAACACTGAACTTCAGGTCACTGTTTTAAATCCATCTCAGGACAAACTTCCCGAGGTAGGTAATTCTATGACAGTCTTTGTGGAAACTGACAGAAAATGAGTTTTTGGTCTCGGTTCAGTTGTAACCAGAAAGCTCTGTGTTTCACATAACTGTCATATTTGAAAACACAGTGAGACTGCTACTATAGTGGTCATCTGGGAAGTTAGTAATGTGTAAGTCCAGAACAGAACTCTGTATGTCTCCAAGCAGCACCTCCAGGATGCAAGAAAAATCCATGTCCTGAAAGAAACATTAAAGATTCTCCAGCCAACACCCTGTCTGTATTCTATAAATACACACCTTAGTTTTCTAGGCCTATCAATTCAATAAACTTTAAGGAAAACAAATTCAGTGGGGAAATTAAAGATTGTTGAAGAAAATAGGTAACTATTAGTTTCTGAGAGTCACTATGTTGTCAACTTACCTCCCAATAGGGGAGGAATCTAGCAATATTTTCTTCAAAGTGACATATGATTACGTCCTAAACTGTCTTGGTACAGTATTTTAAAATAAAGATGTTTTCAGTAAATGGAGCCTATTTTTGTGGTCTCACATAAGACGGTTACTAACAATAAAAGCTGGGAGCAAGCAAGCATTTTTTGAAATCCTTGCACATATAAATATTATTCTTACCCAGTACTCAAAGCATTTTCTAATCCCTTACCTAACCTAGCTAATTTCTGAAATCCTTCATGTATTTTCTTTAGTTCACAGTAAAAGTCTACTAACTTAGTATTTAAAATTGGAATCTAGATAAATTTTATTAATTAAAAAAACCCAGTAGATTAAATTTTTTTCAACCTTATATTCCGTTGATGGGAATCCAGATTTGTGTAAACAGCTTTTAAAAGAATTGACAGTGTCTACTAATGCTGAAGTTATACATACCCCATGGACTCAGCAACTCCACTCCTGTTATATACCCATCAGAAATGTGAATAAATTCACCAAGAGATATATACTGGAATATTCATAGCAATACCATTTGTAATAGCCACCCAAATTCCCAGCAACAGTAGAGTAGATAAATCAAATGTAATCTATTTCCACAATGAAATTCTATATACAGCAAGATGAGAATGATCTACACTGCACACATCATATTCTCAGAAACAAATGATGAGTGAAAAAAGCCAAATACGAGAGAGTACATATGATACAATTCCATTTATATAAAATACAAAAACGGGAAAAACTCTTCTGTGCTGGTTACTATGGGAGTGGTAGGATTGGAAGGAAGCGTGATGAGGGGGCTTCTGGGGTAATAGCATTGTTCTGTTCCAGTTGCTGGTTCAAGGGTGTGTTCAGTTTGTCAAAATTCATCAAGCAGTATCCTTATAATATGTGTGCTTTTCTGTATGTATAAGTCAATAAAAAGTTAAAGCTAAAACTTAAGTTGCATACATAAGGATATCTCTGTTTATGAAACCAGTGGCATTATAGAATGTGATCTTCAAGTTGATACAACTTGATGCAAGGTGAAATTCAGCCTTCATTTTTTAGAGCAACCTGCAACATTATGCTCTTGATACACATGTGGTGCTAGCCTCAGGCTCTGGAACACCATGTGAATGATGGAAGGAAAAACTGGCAGAGTGCTAGGCTTTTCCCAAACTAAAGTTCATGGCAGTGAAGCATGGGACACTTCAATGAAAAGTTAGTAGTCAGGAAGTGCAGAAAGCTACCAAGGCACTTAATTTTGACAAATGTATGATGGTAATGTAAGATGCTAACAGTGGGGAAATCTGGGTGAAAGGCATGCAGGGACTCTCTGTAGTGTCTTTGCAACTTGTATATGTATCAGTGACACATATATACACATATATAAGACATATACATATGAAGATTGGATTTGGATATGGGAAAAATTGGATTCTGACACCTAGGTTGGTACCTTAAAACTAATATAACACAAACTTTTTATCCACTGCTGTTCATCCCTGAGAACTTATGTCTGTTAATGTTATCTTTTCAATTTGGGGCAAACATTTTTCTCTTCCCTGTGAATTATTGAGGGAATTTTGAGTCATCTTAACATTTAATGTTATTCTCCAAACATATCAAGCTTGTCAGTACAGTGAAAGAAATATTGAACATTAGTTAACTTGTGTTCTTTTTTGGCTTTAAGCAAGTCCTAAACACATGTATAGTCTCTGTATAAATAATAAATGTTTGTTCTGATTTTTTGGCATAGGCAAGATGACTTCCTTTTCAAAGCTCTTTAGAGGCAGAGGGCACTCTTATCACACTCTACCAGTTGCACTAATAGACAGATCATAAGACTGAAGCTCCTTGACATTGTCTATTTAATTTGTACAGCATTGTCCAAAGAGAACTTTTTTTAACCTTATTTTTCAGGAATGTCCTAAATTTAACTATTCTCCACCTCATAGAAGAACTTATTCTTCCCAACTAATTTATAACCTCACTGACCACCACTTGGAAAACTATCTTATATCAACTGCCAATAAGTTTATGCAAAAAAGGTAAAAATACTCTGTTTATAACATGTTTAATTTAGAATATCATGCTTTCTAATTTTAATAGTAACTGTCTTTTGAATTTGTGACAATAAATGCAAGTTTCTATTGATTATTTATATGGGTAAATTCTGTTTTATCTAAACAGCCTTATATATTAAAATTTAAGTAAATTAATTTAATGACTCTAAGATTTATTTGAGCACATTGAAAAGCATTGTTTTAGGCCGCAAAAATGTACTGTTAAATGTGTACATATTTTTTTCTCAAAGCGAAAGTGGAGTTGTTGACTAGATTGTGCCAGCTTGCAGAATTTTAAGGTGTGGCTTTTGGTGACAGTTGTCCTTAGTTCCAATATGAATATCTCAAAACTTGGAGTATGATATCTGCATGTGAATAAAATGTCTTTTTGTATAGCAAAGCCACAGGCATGTTCCTAAGCCACCTGAACATTTGCCACAGAGGTAAGTGTGGCAGGCTTACATTTGCAATGACATGGATGGACCTGGAAGACACTATGCCAAGTGAAATAATAGACAAACATGGCATGGTTTCACTTATATATGAAATCCAAAATAGTCAGATTCATAGAAGCAGAGAGTAGAGTTGTGGGTTCTAGGGTCTGGGGGGAAGGGCGAAATGGGGAGATGTTGGTCAAGGGGTACAAAGTTTCAGTAATACAAGGTGAGTACGTTCTGGAGCTCTAAGTCCCGCAATGTGACTATAGTTAAGAATACTGTGTTGTTACTTGAAATTTGTTAAGAGGGTAGACCTGAAGAATTCTCAACACATACGTACAAGAAAATGGTAACTATGTGAGATACTGGCTGTGTTAATTAGCTTGATGGTGGGGATGATTTCACAAGATGTACATATATCAAAGCATTCATATGCCTTAAGTATATACACTTTTTATTTGTCAATTATGTCTTAATAAAGCTGCGGGGGAAAGTTGGTAAGTACACATGAATATGCATGTATATATTTTCAACAAAATGAGGTTTATTATAAATAAACCATTCCAAAACCTACTTCTTAAGTGAAGAATGTGCTATAGTGTTCTTTCCATGTCAAAAATATAGCTGTATAGCATCACATTTAGGATAACATTTACAAGAAAATTATTTTAGTGTAACTACACCATTATTTATTTAACCCAGTCTTAATTTGGTGGATATTTAAACTAATCTGTCCTTAAAATTACTATTTGAATTTTTTTAATCCACTTTTTATTTTTAAGAGTCCATGAACTTCTAGCTATAATGTATGCTTTAGACTAAAATATGATAAAAGAAATCGATAAAACTGTAAAACATTTGTCAGACAGTATTTATTTCATACTGTAAATGTGTTCCTGATGGAAAGAAAAAAAAAATGAGCTCTTAGTTAAACATTTTAGATCTATTTATGAATATCTTCTTCATTAAAACAATTTTTCTATATAGATATGGAGGCTGGAGTTTTGGGCTGCCTTTGACTAAAGACCTTCGTTTTGATATAACAACAGTTCCTGCTAATAGAACACTTGCCAAGGTAAATTGTGATCTTTCTTTTGGGACGTCATACAAATGAGAATGTGAACTTGAAATGTTCAAGCATTTTCATGAGGTAAAAACAAGACATGGGTCAGTAGATTTGAAAAGCACTTTGGAATAATGCATACTCCATACTACAGTGGTTCCAGTCCTGTATATTTATCCTAGGGAAACGTGTACACACAAGTACCCGGATACATATACAAAAATGTGCGTGGTAATATTTCTCATATTAGCCGAAAAAACAACCCCAAATGTCCATACACAGTAGAATAAATAAACAAATTGTTACATACTCATTTAACAGAACTTTCAGCCATGGAAATGAATGAACTCATTTCCATACAACAAGCAGACTAACTCTTCCAAACATTATTAGTAAGCAAAAGAAAAAACAAAAAGGAATACACAACTATAATTGCATGTATCATAAACTTTGAGAGTAGGCAAAACAACCATATTGTCTAGGGGAGAGAGAGAGAGCACATTGTGGTTTGGAAGGACACAGAGTGTCAGGGAGACGTTCTGGATGCTGGCGATTTTCGTTTCTCAACCTGAGTGATGGGTATACTCCCTTTATAATTTTTTGTTAAACTATACATTAATGTTTTATGCATTTTTCCTTGTATATGTGTCATATGTGTTTAGCTTTGCTTTTCAAAGAACATGGAAACTTAGAATTTGGTGGATATAAATAATCCTGTTGACTTTTTTTCTTCTAGATTGTACCTATGCTTTGAATTTGAAACAAGCTAGAGTCACAGAATCAGACACATATGATTATACATATGATCACAAGTAGTCTTTAAATTTTAAATTGTTCTTCACATATTTCTCATTTGGTAGTAAGAATGTATACAACCTTGGGGGAAGTGAAGAAAATAATATTCATTTAGTGACTGTTATAAACCAAGAACTAGTATCACCTTTTATACAAACTACCTACACATCCTCACAACATCCCTAAGAGATAGATATTATTGAGTCTATTTTAGCTGGGTTTTATAAGGTCATATAGAAACTAAATAGTAGTGCTAGGGACTTGAATGTCCACCCCCGCCCCCAGCCCCGCTTGGTTCCTTTTCTCCCTCTCTCCACACATAGAGTAAGGGAGTTCTAGTATTAAATAATTTCTCTCTAAATCAGATTTGTAATTTTGAATTATCAACTGGCTTTCTTGAATTGAGGTATACCAGTATTTTAAATCCCTCTGCTTTTGACATAGCAGATGAACTAACTCACTTTCTTGTGGGTTACAACTAGGAATAGAAAGTTAGTGGGGGTATTTCAAGATTATCAATCATGTTGCTAAGGGCACAATGCTTATATGTGTATTTAATTTCTTTCTACAGCCTGGCCTATATGCCAGTTGCTTTTTAATTATTATTATTATCATTATTACTGAGAGACAGAATGCCCTAGTTCTAGTTCCAGAATCACTACAGTCCAGTCACAGAAATGAAGATAATAATGAAGTCTTCTGTTTATTTCAAGCTTTCACTTTAGAGAAGGTCTAGCTAGAATAACTAGTAACTTGGTGCTCTCATGCAGGGAAAAAAAAAAAAAAGTTTTCCCAATCTCTGCCCATCTCTAGGTTGGAAACTTAGAGTTCTGTGGTCAGCACTGGTGGATGGTTCATAATCTGCCCAGATGAAATAAGTTACTGGGAAATTGGTGACCTTATTTTAAATATAAATTATATAGGCTGTAAGATGTAAAGACTGTCTGATTTATTTGAACACCACACTGATCTTGCCTTCTTTCGGAATCTTAACAGGTATGGTATGATCCGGAAGGCTATCACTCCCTTCCAGCGTACCTCAACAGCTTGAATAATTTCCTCCTGCGAGTTAACATGTCAAAAGACGATGCTGCCCGACATGGTAAAGCTACTTACTTAGAAGTTTCTTGTATGGCAACTTTTGCTACTGTCCACATGAAAATGTGCACTAGATGCCATTTCCTCCCAGTGGCAGCTATTTTATGGTATTTAGATCACAGATCTCTAAAAGGAGTTTGGAAGTAGTAACTACCACCAGATGGAACATTCTGGATAATCCCCTTAACTTCAGGTTAATTTAGTTTCCTCATTTATCAAGTCAGGATAATAATGCTGACTTCCCACTTATTTCTCCTCTCACACCTAGTAGTTATATCTCATAGGAAAATATTTTATAACTATTTACTTGTACATAGGCTAAAAATTAAAATAATAATGTCAATAAATATTGTACACAAATCTAAATGTGAAAACAAAACTTTTAAGCTAAGAAGCTCTAACAGGAAAGAAGTGCTACCATTAACTGAGTACTTACCGTAATGACACTTGCTTTGTATAAAATATTGCTAACCCTTAGCTCCCTCTCAGGATGAGTATTATTGTTTCCTACTGCTATTTCTCTGGGAATCAGAAGTGCCTGGCTCCTGCCTCTTCATTTTCCTAATACTTCTCTATACTCAGCAAGGTCTACTTTAGTGGGGTTTCCCAAGAAGCTTCCACATAGTTTTTAAAAAGGGTTTGGAATTTGAAAGAGACTTATTTGTTTTCTAATTCAATTACTCTTCATCAGACCATTCCATCCTCCTAAGCCTTGCTTAAATTAATCTCCCATACTGATCCCCCAAAATAATAATAATAAAGATGGAGAAAATAAAGTATCTGCTGGGCAACAGTTTCTACCCTAATAAATAGGTTAACAGACTATTAAAAACAAAGAAATGCCATTGTCTACTTTTGTTTCATTTCCCTACTGTTGGGCATAATAGCATGTGCTGCACGTTCTGGTGATTGTAGAAGTAAACTGTAGAGTCACATACTTATTCTAGGAACAGAATCTTTCAGTCTTCGTTTAAGAGAAAACAGTATTTTTCCCCAACTGCTTTCGCATTTTCCTAGCAGCAGGAGCCCTGAAGAAAATAACAAGATTGATAGATAGTCCTTAGACCTAGAGCATCAATAAAGTGTGGAGTCAAAAGTGGTAAATTAAGTTAAATGATGACTAAAGCCAGGTGGGTCTGGCATAGCCTGGTTTGAAACACTACTGAACACTTGACTTTCAGTAGGATGTCTTATTGAGAGCAAAGGACATTTGTTGCCATGACGGATAATGAAAGTATAAGAACCATAGAAATGACTAGGAGGAAATGTTGCAAAGGTATGTAGGTAAGAAAAAGAGACAATGCCACTTTTGAAGGATCAGCTTTTGAAACCTATATTGAGGTTTCATTTATTATTAGTGTTCTTTACCAAGATGAAAGCAGTCTGAATCACTCTGGATCCCAGCAGGCTTGTTGTGGCCCCTACAAGTGTATTTTTAAGTTACATAGTCTAAAGAATTAAGAATTCTGGAACATAAGCTTCATATTGACCCTAAAAGGAAATGTTTTTAATTTAAAAATAAGGCTTAGCTTGAGTTATATAGAGATTAGTAGTAGTGTGCCTTCTGTTTTTTATTAACTTTTCTCATATAGGCTTATTATGAAAGTGGTAGCTTTCCACCTTCTCTGGAAGGAGTTTGTTTTCTTTCAGAAAAGAAATCCATGTCACCTTAAAATGCTTTTATTGTTTTGTATGGGATCTGCCATGATAATGTTGTCTTTAAAAATCAGCTCAGTTATTCTCCTGCCACCTCTCCCTACTACACTACCTGTTTTAAGGCACCTTTGTTGGATTCTACATGAATTGAGATTTTGCTTTAGCTGTAAAATTGATTCTCTTTGAATTTTAACATGCTAATAAAAATCTTTTAATTAGCTTTCCTTTACAATGTCAGTATCTGTTATATTCATGTGGTTCCCTCTAGTGGTTAATTTAACATGAAAGTTCTTTCTTCCCCTAGAATACAGATTTACTTGTGTTCACTAACAAATGCTACACAACCAGGCTCTTTTCCAAAAATATTGACACATTGTTCCCTCCACCCTAATGTTTATTCTTATTACATTACTAGCAGTGGTCAATGGGAAGTTACTCATTTTAGGTTTACACATGTAGAAATAACAGAAAATGTGTTCTTTTTAATGTGTATTGTATATGGGGGAAATAATTGAAATTGTAAGATTTTATTCGAGTCAATAAGCATTCATTGACTAATCGCTGTACTTAAGACATTATGCTGGATGCTGTAGAACCCACAGAAAAGATTGTGATATAGATTCCAAACCCTAATATATATACTTGATGTTTCCGCTAAAGATCTGTAAAAAAAAAAATTGGTTTAGCAGCATTTTTCATATTGGAGTAAATATATTTGTAAAGATTCCTCTGGTGAAATAGAGTATTTCTTGATTCTGAAATACAGATCAGGACTAAGAGAAATGTGTTCTCCTTGCCTATGTTATAATCCAGCAACAAGGTTTAGGTAGGGCCCAAAGAAAATTGAATCTCAGTAAAAAGAGAGCCCATTAATTTACACAAAAGATAAGAGAAGTGCATTCCCTCAATGATGTGATTAAAATTATCAGTCAAATTGATTATTGTTGCTGGTAGTTTCTTTGTTTTGATTTAACTATATATTATATTTTTTCTTCAATAAATAACAATTGCAGATTTCAACCTCAAAATATGTCACACTCTACTTGATAAAAGTTATAAATTTAAGTTAATGGAAATAATATAACTTTAGAATAATCTATAATATTTGGGTGCTATCAAAGGGCCTTAATGTCCTAATATAATGAACATATACTATGTGAGCAGTAGTGAGAAAGTTCTTGTTCAGCTTATGACTTTATAGGAAAAAGTACTTAAGGGATATCCTCACTCCTAGTTCTTTTCCAAAGTTACTCAGACAGTATAGGCTTTGCCTTCACACTGTGGCCCTTTGCAAAACTTGTCAGCCCATTTTGAGTCTGGCTAACCAGCGTCCTGTAAGGAAAGGGAGGAAAGAACCTTGCTTACACTTATACTCAGAAAGTATAACCAACCCTTGGAGATACAGATAATTCAGGACTGCATTGGAATTAAGTGACTACTTTTCTGGAGCCAGCTAGTTTCTCTGAATCATTTTGGATCTTTATGTCTCAATGAAAATCCCTCCAGAGTGGCTGAAGTTCCCAAGCTCTACTCTTGGTAGAGTTCTAGAACAATAGGCATCTCAGAAGCAGTAAAGGAGGAGAAGGGATCCTCTCAGGCTACAGTATTTCCCTACGACAGCCAATAGCACAATGAAGACGGATGGGGGTGGAAAATGTCTGTTCTTCAGGAGACCCTCATATAATTGGTCTCCCTTTGAGGTGCTTCTTTAAATGTCATGCATTTCTAAAGTGCTACTGAATACAAACATCCATATTACCAGATGGAGAGAAGTAACTGGAAAACAATGACTTAAATGTAGTAGAGGGGAAACATGCTATATAAGAAGTGTAAGTTCTTGCCCCTTCCCCCAAAATTCCATGCACAGTGTGAAAAACTGTTTTGGGCTTTTTGTGTGTGTGTGAGTACCATCAATTGTATGGCATTGATGAGACTGGCAGGGGGTGGGGGCATCATTTTCCTTTAAAAGAGTATCCCCAAAGTAAAATTCTTTAAGTGGGAAGCAGCCACACAGCACAGGGAGATTAGCTCGGTGCTTTGTGACCACCTAGAGGGGTGGGAGGGAGACGCAAGAGGGAGGAGATATGGAGATATATGTATATGTATAGCTGACTCACTTTGTTATACAGCAGAAACTAACACACCATTGTAAAGCAATTATACTCCAATAAAGATGTTTAAAAATAAATAAATAAAAATTGGTACTTTAAAAAAAAAATTTTTTAATAAATTTATTTATTTATTTTTGGCTGTGTTGGGTCTTCGTTTCTGTGCAAGGGCTTTCTCTAGTTGCGGCGAGCAGGGGCCACTCTTCATCACGGTGCACGGGCCTCTCACTGTCGCAGCCTCTCTTGTTGCAGAGGACAGGCTACAGAGGCGCAGGCTCAGTAGTTGTGGCTCACGGGCCCAGTTGCTCCGCGGCATGTGGGATCTTCCCAGACCAGGGCTCGAACCCGTGTCCCCTGCATTGGCAGGCAGATTCTCGACCACTGCGCCACCAAGGAAGCCCCCTAAAATTTTTATTGGAGTATAGTTGATTTTGTTGTGTTAGTTTCAGTGGTACAGCACAGTGAATCAGTTATACATATACATATATCCACTCTCTCATTTTTTTTTTAGATTCTTTTCCCATATAGGCCATTACAGAGTATTGAGTAGAGTTCCCTGTGCTGTACAGCAGGTTCTTATTAGTTGTCTATTTTATACATAGTACTGTGCATAAAAATTGGTATTCCCGATTAACTGAATACCTACTAATGAAAAGAACCATTTCTTCTTTAAGGTATCGTCTTGTATAGCCATCCTTATCCAGGAGTGCAAGACCAAGAACAAGCCACGTAAGCAGACATATATGGCATGACTCTTTTCTCCTTGGCTTATTGAGCCTTTGTATAAAGTGCTATAATTGGAAATCACAGTTGTATCTGAATGAATGTCAATCTAGAAGAGCTGGTAATATAAGTCACTCACGGATAAAAGGAGGTTTCTGAAAGTGTGTAGAGTGAGGTTGCCAAGTAGAGCTTGTTGACTGTAGATTCACAGAATCTCCTGCTTTTATAAGTCAAGTGCATAAGTGTTTCATCATTTCAACTTCCCTGCATAGCATTTAAGTACGATTTCTATGCTCAAGAACTGTATCTCTTGCATACACCCTGTAGCCCTTGTTGACTGAGGTTTTTCCATCAAATATCCCTAGTCACTTCAGATGCACTCAAGCTACATTTATCCCAGGGTCACAGCCAAGTCATGTAGAAGATATTATCTGGCTGCCTTGCAAGAAGACTTATTTGTGTCACAGCCAGCTCTTGCACTGTTTTGTTGATGGCTTTAGCCATGAATCTTTCTGAAAAGAAAAGAGTTCCCAAAACTTATGTGTGCTCTCCTCTCCCTATTGCTCAATGTAGAATGAGCAGCTTAATCGATATTTTAGTGGCACTCTCCATCCTGCTGGGCTACTCTGTCACCACTGCCAGCTTTGTCACCTATGTTGTACGGGAGCATCAGAACAAAGCCAAGCAGCTGCAGCACATTTCAGGCATTGGTGTCACATGCTACTGGGTAACAAACTTCATTTACGACATGGTGAGTAACTTGTGTCTTTGCAAGAAAGACAGGACCGATTTGGGTAGAAGACAGTTTTATATTTGAGATTTATTTGCCCTGGTTTGTTCAGATTATTGCCACAAAGACAATAAATTAAGAAAAAAATTGCATCAGGCTTATATTCATCCAGCAGTCGGAAGAAAGAGAAATCCACCTGCCTTGCCCTTATCTCTGTGGTCTGAGGACCTTCTCTATCAGATTCCCCAGGACATTTGTTAGAATCCAGATTGCTGGTCCTCACTCCAGACTTAAGAGGTCCCTATCTTGGGAGTGGAGCATGGAGAATATGCATTTTTAACAACCGCTCCCCCAAGTTATTTTAAGCACATCGAAGTTTGAGAACCACTACTGTGGAGAAATGGAAGCTTAGGAGCAGAATAGCCTTGCCCAGTGGTACCACATAAGCAAGCTTATAAAAATTTCATCAACTAATAGTGAAAAATTCGAAGTAGTAGCCTCTGCTGAATAACACATTAGAGATTAGTAGGGAAAATAAAGGGCGAATTTAATTGATAACTCTCTTATTTGCCTAAAATGGTTCCAAATTCAGATGGTTTTTCTTGACTCCAAATGTGTCAGTATGGCCAAAAGCCCAGGATGGGTATGTATTTGCCTGGAGATTATGGTGAAATTGTCATTGGCTTGCAGGGTTGGAGAGTAATCAACTGCCTATCCGTTTGGTTAATGTATCCAGTGAGGTCTGAAATGCGATTGTTGTAGAAGTCAAATCTAAAAAAAAATGGTAATGATTCCTCTGGACTTAATAGGAGCTTTAATATGTCAAGAAAGCTTAAAGTACACACTTCTGTGAAGGGCTACTTACTACTTAGATTCTGGTTCTCATTCCAATTTTAGGAGATTTTCCTCCCTAATTAAATTCCCATCTCTTTCATTGTGTACATCTTGCTGCAAACCCTCAGCATTTACTCTATCTGCTTGCCGATGAAACACTGAATCCTTTGTTCATATCCTTGTGATTCTAAGAATGTGTGGTACCCACTGCCCTGCTGTTTTGCGCAGAGTGGCTCACACTGATAACCAAGCCTTAGAAATCAACCATCTGAGAGAGTTCTAGCACTCAAAATAAAATCAATACTTGGAGGGCTGAATAGAATACAAAGATACCTGGCTGTCTTATCTTTCTCACTGAACCTTTGTCACCAAATGATCCCAAGTCTCAAAGCCTGGAGGGAGGAGCACCAGGGACTCTGAGAATCTCTATAAAGATGGAGACTGGCTTGACCTCCTATTGCAGGAGACAAATTCTAGAGTGAAATCAATGTAAAATGAACTGAATGTTACAAGCAACAAGAGCATAGATAAAACTTCATTTCTTCAAGTGTTTCTAGTTCAGTTTGTTACAGTTTTAAACTAGATGGGCTATTGATTTTTTAAAAAAATATTTGCCATGTATTAAACATAGTTTTACATATTCCCATAGGCCTTCTATTTGGTGCCTGTAGCATTTTCAGTTGGTGTCATTGCGATTTTCAAGTTACCTGCCTTCTACAGTGAAAACAACCTAAGCGCTGTATCTCTCCTACTTCTGTTGTTTGGGTAAGCTGCAGTGAAAGAATTAACAGAATTAAATGCTCCTAGATACAAACAGGACCTAAATCTCATTAGCTAATTTACAATTGTCTTGGGGTTTCATTAGCCATGAGTAATGATTAACAATACATTACACCTGCTAGTCCATAGTTTGTAAAGTGTAATACTTGTGAAAATTAATGTTGTTGTTGTTAACAGAATACCTATCATTAATGAGCACTTACTGGGTGCTGTCACACTTAACAATTTACACATGTAATTTAATTTACATAAAAATGGAGGCCTTAGAATGATCAGAAAAATGTGTATATATGTATGAATTTATGTATTCACAAGTTGTGAGTATATATAAATATATAAGGCATTAAAAAGTAAATATATTCATGTATATTTATTTTTATTTTTATCGATGCCTAAGAACACACATAATATCGTTTCTGAATTAGGGTAATTAATACAGGTAATACAGTTTGATATAACCAATACTTATCGTAGCAGTTCTTTCCGCCCTGAATGAATGGGTAGTGTCCATTTAGTTAGCAATTGCAGCTAATGAAGGATCTCTCTGTCTCTAGTTGTACTTCATTACCCCAAAGGTCGCTCAAGTATTTGCTCAAAACAGGACATGCAGCCTCTAAGCATACTCTCTCTGCTTAGCTAGCTTACAATGTTGTTATTTTCTCAACTTTAAATTATAAGATATATCTATTACACTCACATTTCTGAGCCAAAAAAAAATGTCTTGCCTGGGTGGGGTAACACCATCTCTAGGAAAAATTAATTTGTAATTGTAATGACTACTCAAGATTCCTTAAAAGACCTTTACTGTCATTTAAAAAGCGTGCTTCACTTTTTTTTTTTTTTGGCTGTTGTTAAAAAGAGGGATAAAAGAGAGATCTAACTACAAGGCTTGACAACTGATCTCTAATGTTTATTTTCACTTTGGAACACTATCGAAGTTATTTATTTAGTAAAAGAATAATTACGGCATGATTTTAATTCTTAGTGTTATTAACATAAAGGTATGCCACATTTTCTTGGATGTACCTGCTGGCTGGGCTCTTCCATGAAACAGGAGTGGCTTTCATCACTTATGTCTGCATCAACCTTTTTCTTGGCATCAATTCCATTGTTTCCCTGTCGGTGGTGTACTTCCTTTCCAAGGAAAGGCCTAATGATATGGTAAGGTCCTTTATTAGTCTGCTAAACTTCAGTTATTGGATCAAATGCTTCAACATGTTCCAAGGTGGAAAGATTTTCTGTATCTTGCATTCTCTAAATAGAATAGGGGCATTTCATTTGATTCTATTAAATATAGTAGAGGGGAAACTATGGCGTTTTAAAATTCTTTTTAGGTTCCATCTAGGTTAATGTCTATGATTATATTTACGCAGTGTCAAAACTATTGACATTTGATAGGGCTTGAGTAGGTAAATGGAGATACATTCAGTCAGATACCTTGTATGGCCCTACAAAAATCATGCAAACAATTGGTCAGCTAAACTTTTTACTCATTAACAAATTGTTATGGTATGGTAGGGACAAGGACAGTGGCTTAGTTATATGACTATGGGTTAAGATTCATTTGAGCATCCATAGAGAAAAAACCTGATTCATTCCCTTTCAGTCATGTATTGGAGTCTACTTCATTGTAAGCATCACTTTCTGTTCAGAACTAACAGTCATGATTGGTGACAAGGGAAGCCCTACCAGTGCTGGGCAATTGAATGGAAAAGAATAGAAAGAAAATGAAGTGAGGAATAGACAGGCACACTCAGTGCTGGACAACTGAATGGAAAAAGAATAGAAAGAGTATGAAGTGAGGACTAGACAAGCACGCTCCAGGAGGAAGAAGAAAATCCATGAGGTGCAAGTGGTTGGTCCCAAGTGTGAATAACGTGAAAATGAGCCATATGCTCCTCGTTGAGATACGTTGTCTCTCCTTCCGTATCATTTTACCATTTTATTCCCTCTTCTAGTAGGAATTACCTTAGGTTCTGAAACTTTACTGTACTAAATCCCTCCTTTACTCAGGCACCTACCCATAGATACTCTGTCAGACCCTAGCACCCTGGCTGTTACTACATTCCTAGGACCTAAGGCAGGTCTAGAAGTGATTCTGCCCCCAGGGTTTGGCCTGACACCTTAGACCATCTTAAAAAAAATATATATATATATATATATATATATAATCCTTTTTGGCTTGTATTTTAGTAATAAATCTCCACCATTTGGTTATAGTAAATGTTTATATGTAAATTCAGTATGCATGTGAAACAATTGCCTATCTAGATAAGCTTCTCAGGTTTCAATATTTATCTACATCTAGTTTCAATTTTTTTCAATTTGTTGGAAGGCTAACACTGAGCTTTATTTTTATTTCTTTTATTTCAGACTTTAGAACTTATTTCTGAAACCCTCAAGCGCATTTTCCTGATTTTCCCGCAGTTCTGTTTTGGCTATGGTTTGATTGAACTTTCTCAACAACAGTCGGTCCTAGACTTCTTAAAAGCATATGGAGTGGAGTATCCAAGTGAAACCTTTGAGATGGATAAACTAGGTGCAATGTTTGTGGCTTTGGTTTCTCAAGGAACCATGTTCTTTTTCTTGCGACTTTTAATCAATGAGTGGCTAATAAATAAACTCAGGTAAATACAGTGAAAACAGTGTTTGACATCCATGACAAAACTCAATTCAAAATATTCAGAGAGGGCTTCCCTGGTGGCGCAGTGGTTGAGAGTCCACCTGCCGATGCAGGGGACACGGGTTCGTGCCCTGGTCCGGGAAGATCCCACATGCTGCGGAGCAGCTGGGCCCGTGAGCCATGGCCGCTGAGCCTGCGCGTCCGGAGCCTGTGCTCTGCAACGGGAGAGGCCACAACAGTGAGAGGCCCGCGTACCGCAAAAAAAAAAAAAAAAAATATTCAGAGAGGGGTCAGTAGTCTAAGCTTTTCAATCAGTAATATGGAAATGTTTTGCTCAAAAAACTTTTAAAAATTGTAGCATAATTCACAATCTACTTAATTCAGTAAATAGTTATCAAACCTTACTGTGGCTCTGCAAGTATTGTAAAGTGAGGGAGTAAAATTAAATAAGCACAATTGTTAGCCTCCAAGAGATCAAGATTCAGTGGTAGAGAGAAAATATGTACATAAACAAAAGATGTAGTCTTTGAGTTGTGTTTGGAAGGATAGAAAGTAGAAGTGGGGAAAGAGAATTGAGTATGTAGAATATTAGCAATGGATTTGGGAAAAGAAGATTGAGTAAAGTGAGGACAAAATCATAAATAAAAATACACATACCACTGACCCAACAATTCTAGGAATTTTTCCAATAGATATGCTAACACATATGCAGAATTGTGTATGTATAAAGTTATTCATCATAGCAAAACAATTCCTAATAGCAAAAGAATGAAAACAACCTAAATGTCCTTCATTTGGGAGCTGGTTAAATGAATTATATGTATAATTTATCAATGAAACACTATGCAGCCATTAGAATGATGCAGTTCACTATGTAATGTTTGGGATTACTTCTAATATTTATTAAGTGAGAAATGCAAGTTCAGAACTATAAATGAAGTGTATTACAATTTGAGTTTTAAAAAAGGAATATATATTACTTATGCATACATATGCATAGATTATTTCTAATTATGAGTGCCTCTGTTAAAAAACTGTATATGGTTGAAGGAGACTTACTTTTCACTAAATATTCTTCAGTACCATTTTAATTTTAATACATGAAGTGCATGTATCACCTATTGAAAAATAAGATGTAAGTTAATAATAATGAAAGGAAAGATAAGAGCAAAGATAGAAAAATCTTGAGGCATATTTGAGAAATGAGTAATACAATTTGACTAGAGCATAGACTAAATGTAATGAAAGAGTAGGAGCTAAAGCATGGGGTTGGAAAATTATGGAGTCTACTGATTGGTTAAAAAGCGATAGCTTGGACTTTATTCAAGAAACAAATAGTAGCACATTCAAGGTTTTTGAACAGACACCAACAGGATCAAATGGTGCTTTAGGGGCTGTGATTTTTGTGGAGACAGTGCATACTGTAAGGGAAGAGTCAGAGACGCTGGACCAGTTTGAGGTTCTTGGATAAATCTGTGTGAAAAAAAAATGAAAGCCTGTGATGGTAATAGAAAAAGACAGAAAATCATAGATGACTGGCTGTTATAAGGCATTTCCAGGGCTAGGAGTCTGACTACGTGAGTGGATTTTGGAATGGGGATGTTTTCAAAGAAAACATCACAATTGGTATCTCTGGGGGTATCATTAAAAGAAACGGGACATTGGGAGGAAGACCTGAATTGATTTGTTGGTTTGTTTTGCTTTGGTATTCATTAGGCAAGATACTGAAGTGGGTTTGAGATTTTGTGAGTTTTCAGGACTGATAACCTTAATATATTGGCTAGATCCTAGATAAGACATTCACAGTAAAAAGACTGTAGAATAACATTCATATTGTGATGACAAAAGAAGAAATAGAGAGGATTTTAAAAAGGTGATCATTGATCATGGGCTTGTAAAATGTTGAGTCTTACTAATGACTCTAGTCTCTCTGTTAGGCAGTAACTTTCAAACCCAAACTAATTTCCTTGTTACTGAAATTAAGATTCTCACTTTTAATAGTGGATCTGTAAGCATTTAAGTCATGGAAAGCAAAAGCTGTTTCCCAAATATTATAACAAATATTGTAAAGAGCATCCATACTAATTTTTAAGTTATTTGAGTACCATAATGCATAAAAAATTTAAAAGAAACCTAGTATGTGATAGCACACTTTTAATGGAGTAAGAACTTATTAAAATATGTCAAAACTGAGTGGTACCATTTCAGAGTCATTGATGCAGAATCATTGGGCCCATTTTTTAGACGGTTCTTCAAAAAATTTCGTTCTCCACCTGTTATTGAGACAATAGTTGAAGATGAAGATGTGCGGGCTGAGAGGTTTAGAGTTGAGAATGGTGCAAATGAATATGACCTGGTCCAACTCCATCGTCTTACAAAGACCTACCACCTTATCCACAAAAAGATTATAGCTGTAAACAACATCAGCGTTGGGATACCTGCTGGGGAGGTAAGGAACAGTGTTTTGTTTCTAGCTATCCTTTGTATTGACATGGTTAAGTGACAAAAATCTTTATCTTTCCTTAATTTTTTTCTAGAAATATGAAAGTCAGCCTCTGAATATTTTGATGGATCCTATATATGTAATTTACACGTGTCTATGTGTTACTTACCCTGTAAGTCTTCATTTTGGCAGGGAGGACTCACCACACACCAAATCCTGAGCCCCCTCCCAAGTTACTATCCTCCCTGAGTGGACTTTCAGTCAAGAAGTCCATGCAGGGTGCTCTTTTCAACTCTTAGTTTCCAGGCCTCTTCAAAAGACAGCATAAAGAAATCAGTTGTCGGAAGTGAGGTACTAGAACTGCATTCATATTCACATTCTTGCTGTTTTCACAGAAGCAATAGTAAGGCAGCTTTGAAAGGAGGAGAAGAATGCGGACATTTCCCTTTTTGCCGAGCCTGACTGCAAACTAAATGCATCAGGTTTATTCTACCACATAAAGAGATTATCGCTTCAGTAGTTTATTCAGTAAAGTTGTGGTTTTGTGTGAATAATTTGAAATCTATAAATATAATTACTTCGTCAGGTTTGCATATCTGACTTGGGTATCCCATCATGTCACACAGAGATGTGCTATAATATAGTATGTAAAACAAGTCCTATGTATATGTAAAATGTTCAGATGATTAAAGGAAAAAAAGATACTTAAGTACCTAATTGTTTTAAAAGAAAAAGTTTTATCCAGTGCCAACAAAGCACTGCAATATCCATGAGTAATTCGAGTGATTTATTTTTCTTGGTAATTTATTTCACCCAAGGAGAAGAAAAGAGATATAATAGTACCATGTCTTTGGTTTGAATTAAAGTTTACATCTTTTTTTTTTCTCCCTCAAACCAGTGCTTTGGCCTTCTTGGGGTGAATGGAGCAGGAAAGACCACCATCTTCAAGATGCTGACTGGAGACATAATTCCTACAGGCGGAAACATTCTGATCAGAAATAAGATTGGGTATGAAAACAAATGCTTCAAATTACTGAACACAATATAATTAAATGAGAAAAATAATTACAATGAACTCTTTATGTTATTTTGTGGTTATATTATTAAATCCTTAGAGGAGAAACAGCTACTCGAGTGGAAATTTTTAAACCTTTAAGTATGACTATGATGGTGGGATTGTTTTTACCTCTTTTTTCCAGACTCACCAATTACGATGACCCAAATAGAGCTACCTTCCCAACATCTGGGCTAAGAGGGAAACATCTTCTGAAAGTCATTTGTGTTTTTGATTCTTTCAATTCAGGTCTCTGGCTCACGCTGACTCTGACAGCTCATTAATTGGCTACTGTCCTCAGGAAGATGCTTTGGATGACCTGGTAACCGTGGAAGAACACTTGTATTTCTATGCTAGGATACATGGAATTCCAGAAAAAGATATTAAAGAAGTGAGTATAAGTGTGAAAAACTAGTTCATTTGAAAACCATTATTATTTCTGCTTCCCACACACCCACCCTCGAGACCAAGTTGACATCTGGAAAATTATGACATTTCTCTCCTGACAGTGATAATTGAGGCAGTATTAGCTTGATTGTGTATATAATAAATGAACCTATGAACTCGACTTTAGAAACATCTTGGCCCATGTTTGTTCAGTTGTCTTTTAAAAACTATCAAATAAAGAATGACATTTGCCTTAGGCTCTGGATTGAGCCATGTTTGGTGATGACTGTATATCCTTTAGTGTTCAGATAAGTACCGAAACATAGAATTACCTACAAAATGCCCAAGTAAAATAGAATAGCTTCCAATTTGATTTTTTATATTTCTTTTTTATAATTTTTTTTTTTTTTTTGGCTGCATTGAGTCTTCTTTGCTGCATGCAGGCTTTCTCTAGTTGAGGTGAGCAGGGGCTATTCTTCGTTGTGGTGTGCAGACTTCTCATTGCGGTGGCTTCTGTTGTTGTGGAGCATGGGCTCTTGGCGCGCGGTCTTCAGTAGTTGCAGCACCTGGGATCAGTAGTTGTGGTGCGCGGGCCCCTAGAGCGCAGGCTCAGTAGTTGTGGCGCACAGGCTTAGTTGCTCCGCGGCATGTGGGATCTTCCCAGACCAGGGCTCGAACCCGTGTCCCCTGCATTGGCAGGAGGATTCTTAACCACTGTGCCACCAGGGAAGTCCCTGAACTATTAATGTTTAAGTGGACCTTTGAAAATAAACTAAAATTTATGTTGAATTTAAATGTTTTAATTTTGGGGGGAATGTATTTCTTCATTATAAAACTTTCTTTTCACAAGTAGCTCTTTTTCTGTTTAATGCTTTAAGGGTTTTGGCAAGGGAAAATCAACTTAAGTCCTCTTTTCCACCCACAGGCTGTTCATAAACTCCTTAGGAGGCTTCACCTGGAGCCCTACAAGGACAAAACTACCTCTATGTGTAGTTACGGCACAAAAAGAAAATTATCCACTGCACTGGCTTTGATAGGGAAACCTTCCATACTGTTGCTGGTAAGAGAATCATTGTGAAAAAGGCTACTACCTAATTAGAACCACATATCCAATAGTGTGTGTAACAGTTCATTATCATTATTGCAACAAACATTTACTGGGGTCTCACTATATGCTAGTTATTTTGTAAAACACTTTACATATATTGTCTCACTAAGGAATTTATATCAGATAATTTGTTGCCACAAAAATATGCCGTCAAAAATGTTTTTATCTGAAGCTATGGCTCAGTCGGTTTCAGAGGAAACATGGGAATAGGAAGTAGCTGAAACAAAGTCAGGATATTCAAATGAGTAAGTAAAATTATGACAGAATTTGATTCCCAGTTATTGAAGAAATCAGTTCTATTAGTAACTGATCAGGTGAACTAACACATTTTCCAACTTCTACCAAAAAGGAAATACACATTTGAGGACAACATGCTGTGCTAAAATGTTATTTCCTTTTTGCTTCAAAGTATGAGTTACCTAGCTTGAGAAGCAATCTTGACAATATGCCATTCTACTTTATCTGAATTTTTTGGAGGCAAGAAATACATGTCACGTTTATATTTTGATTAAGAGCTGAAAAATTAAGTTGATCACCTGGAAATATAAATTACAGTAGGAGTGACATAGCATTCTGCTCCCCAGGCCAAACACTGTGAAAAGTGTTTATTTCAGAGAAGTAAGCTTGCCCTTATTTTGGAAGATCCCCTTCACTCAAGCACTTCCAAACTCCAAAAGAGGCTTAACTATATGCAATAAAATCACCAGTTATAAATCATCACATTATTCCAGAGATTAAGTAATACAGAGGATCAAATCATTTAAACTGCCCAGATAGAGTAATGCACAACCCATCTCTCTATAATACCGGAAGCTTATAATGCATTATATCCCTGCCAATCGATGCTCATAATGGAATTCTATTGTATAAGTGTACCTTAAATTGAAGAAAACAATCCTTAGGCACCCCTGTGAGATAATAGATGTAAAGTACTTTAAAATGTTGTTAAAAGCTCTATGCAAATATTATGTATTAATGACCTGAACTAAAATCAGGCTATGAGAGAAAGATACCGTATTTTCTCTTATATATATTTACTGTAATGCCATTGTCTTCAAAAATAGGAACAGTGACGATATAACCTTTACTGTTTCCCCAAATTAACACTCATTTCTTTCTTTAAATTTAACTCCTTACTATAAAAATAAACTTCTGATGATCCTATGTATATACTTTCCATTTCAGACATATGTTTTATTTTTACCTAACCTTGACCTATAATTTGGTTTTTTAATCATCTGTCAGGGTTTATTATTGCTTGTTTAGGTTTTTCCATTGCTGCATTTCTAATTTTATGTCTGAATAATTTTTCTAAACATCGTTAACTTTAAACTGTAATTTATATCTTTCTATTTGGCAATTTCTGCAAATCTTACTTTTATTTCCCCAAGGAGTATTAAATTTCAATTAATAACATAAAACTGAAAGTACACCTCAATCATATTAACAAAAACAAATCAAATTGAATTCTCTGTGCTTCACATAACATATTATCTATCACTTACAGCCACAATTCTGCCATCAGGAGCAAGGTAGCAGCCTTGCTGATGTAGCTTCAAATATATATGTGACAATATAGTATTAAATGTAAAAATTCTTGCTTTGTCAGTAATTGAAGCAGAATATTTTCCAAAGAACTATAAGAGACAAGTGTAAAGTAAGAGTACAACTTCACTGAGACACTTTTTAAAACACATTGACAATTTTAAATGATTAATTTTGAGCTTTTTGACAGCAGCAGAAAGAAGCCTATTAAGTATAAAACAAGTTAGTCACATGACATGGAAA
Organism: Monodon monoceros; assembly: GCF_005190385.1. Taxonomy (NCBI): domain Eukaryota; kingdom Metazoa; phylum Chordata; class Mammalia; order Artiodactyla; family Monodontidae; genus Monodon; species Monodon monoceros. The sequence goes on from NW_021703772.1 coordinate 22,384,425, forward strand.
AGTGATTTCTGTTCTAGGCAAGTGAGATGCAATGATTCATGTAAAGAACCTCATCAAAATTTAATTAATTTGATAAATTCTTCTTGTAACTTTCTATTAAGGATGAGCCAAGCTCTGGGATGGATCCTAAATCAAAACGGCACCTCTGGAAGATCATTTCAGAAGAAGTACAGAATAAATGTGCCGTCATCCTCACTTCTCACAGGTAAACTGAGAGATGACACGATGTTAGGATGAGAGACGGGAAAGGTAATCCCGTGTAATATATACTGATAGTGAATTCCACAATTGGATTAAAGTATTTTATGTTCATAGTCAAAGGAGCCAGTCCGGAAGGTTTCATGGTGAGACTCCAGCTCCTGTGGTGGGACAGGGCCTAGGAAATCTTTTAAGAAACAAATTTCCCATAACTTGCTGCCTTCTTAATTCAACCATGCCTCCCTATTGTCTATCACGTAAAATTCAGCATTTTTCGGCTTAGTATGCAAGGCCTTTTATTATCTGGCCTCATCTAAACTTCTAGTCTTTTTTTCCTATGACACCCTCTCCTGTCTGTCAATCTGAATGACTCGTGGTTCCGTGTACACTCACTGCCCTTTCCTATCACATGCGCTTTCTTTGGCTGTGCCTTCTACTGGAATTGATCTTTTCACAAAATCTCTCCAGATTCTAATCTTACTAGTCCTTTAAGAGCTCGTTCACAAGCCTTCTCCATGAAGTAGACCCTTCCAATCAATTAGGTAAAAAAGCTACTAAAGAATTTTCTCTGTGCCTTTCTTATAAGGTCAGCCTTATATTAAGTTCATCCTTTCGTTATAATGATCATATAGTAGAAAAAGAACTAGGTATGTTTAGAATCAAGAGACTTGTTTATATCCTATATACTAGCCTTGCCCTAGCACAGTATATGTGCTGAAGCCAATCATTTAATTTCCATTAACTTTTTTTTTAACTTTTTATTTTATATTGGAGTATAGCCGATTAACAACATTGTGATAGATTCAGGTGCACAGCAAAGGGGCTCAACCATACATATACATGTATCCATTCTCCCCTGATTTCCATTAACTTTTTTTTTTTTTTTTTTTGCGGTATGCGGGCCTCTCACAGTTGTGGCCTCTCCCGTTGCGGAGCACAGGCTCCGGACGCGCAGGCTCAGCGGCCATGGCTCACGGGCCCAGCCGCTCCGCGGCATGTGGGATCTTCCCAGACCGGGGCACGAACCCGTGTCCCCTGCATCGGCAGGCGGACTCTCAACCACTGCGCCACCAGGGAAGCCCTCCATTAACTTTTGTATTAAGTGGACAGGGTGATACCTAAGATCTCCTTCAGTTATCATCGTACATGAAATTAGAATTATATAATCAAGTACAGGTTAACTAGTTATAAACACAGAAGCATAAAAGCCAACTGAATACGGAGTATAAGGCGTAATGAAAACAGCTTAGTAGTATTTTGGGAACATTTCTTACGAAATGTAGGCCTTGAGTCAAAGTTTGAAAGAGCTTAAAAGAAATACTGTGTTTGATAGAGTGGGCTATCCAGGTGAGAGAGATGGCCTCAAGTTTGAGAAGAAATAGTAATAAACCCTATGTGAAGACATTTAATTTACATGTTAAAAGATATTTTTGTTCTTCAAGGGAAAGGACATTTTAAGGAACTCAGATACTCAAACAGTATTTCTAAGGTGCCATAATGAAAAAAGTTAAGCTTATGCTCATGATCTTAAACCAATTTTCTGTGCCCAGAATACTGACATGATTCTGTCTTCCAGCATGGAAGAATGTGAAGCTCTCTGTACCAGGTTGGCCATTATGGTGAATGGAAGGTTCCAATGTATTGGATCATTGCAGCATATTAAGAGCAGGTGAGGAACAAATGTATTCTTTAACACATGGTAAAGGGTAATCAAATCTACCAGTGCTATACTCACCTTCAAGGATTATCACAGCAGCCCATCCTACAAAGAGTAGTGAAACTGGAATGGAGAAGTTAATCATTAATTTACCTTGAAGTTAAATTATAGTACTGAGAATTGAATTTTTTTTTAATTAATAACCCCAAAACCTGGAAGGCCTAAAAGCTAATAATAATATCATTATTATTATTATTATTCCCCAACCAAAATACTCTCAGGAAGCAGTTTCAACAGTTATCTTAGTGACAAATGACAATGAAAACACGACAATCCAAAACCTATGGGATGCAGCAAAAGCAGTTCTAAGAGGGAAGTTTATAGCTATACAAGCCTACCTCAAAAAACAAGAAAAATCTCAAATAAACAATCTAACCTGACACCTAACGGAACTAGAGAAAGAAGAACAAACAAAATCCAAAGTTAGCAGAAGGAAAGAAATAAAGACCAGAGCAGAAATAAATGAAATAGAAACAAAGAAAAGCAATAGAAAAGATCAATAAAACTAAACGCTGGTTCTTTGAATAGATAAACAAAACTGATGAACTATTAGCCAGACTCATCAAGAAAAAGAGGGAGTGGACTCAAATCAATAAATTTAGAAATGAAAAAGGAGATGTTACAACAGACACCGTGGAAATCCAAAGCATACTAAGGGAATACTACAAGCAACTCTGTCCAATAAAATGGATAACCTGGAAGAAATGGACAAATTCTTAGAAAGGCATAACCTTCCAAGACTGGAAAAGGAAGAAATAGAATATATGAACAGACCAGTCACAAGTAATGAAATTGAAACTGTGATTAAAACTCTTCCAACAAACAAAAGTCCAGGACCGGATGGCTTCACAGGTGAATTCCATCAAACATTTAGAGAAAAGCTCTTCACAGGTGACTTCTATCAAACATTTACAGAAAAGCTAACACCCATCCTTCTCAAACTCCTCCAAAAAATTGCAGAGGAAGGAACACTCCCAAACTCATTCTACAAGGCCACCATCACCCTGATACCAAAACCAGACAAAGATACTACAAAAAAAGAAAATTACAGACCAATATCACTGATGAATATAGATGCAAAAATCCTCAACAAAATACTAGCAAACAGAATCCAACAACACATTAAAAGGATCATACACCATAATCAAGTGGGATTTATCCCAGGGATGCAAGGATTCTTTAGTATACGCAAATCAATCGATGTGATACACCATATTAACAAAGTGAAGGATACAAACCATATGATCATCTCAATAGATGCAGAAAAAGCTTTTGACAAAATTCAACACCGATTTATGATAAAAACTCTCCAGAAAGTGGGCATAGAGGGAACCTACTTCAACATAATAAAGTCCGTATACGACAAATCCACAGCAAACATCATTCTCAATGGTGAAAAACTGAAAGCATTTTCTCTAAGATCAGGAACAAGACAAGGATGTCCACTCTCACCACTATTATTCAACATAATTTTGGAAGTCCTAGCCATGGCAATCAGAGGAGAAAAAGAAATAAAAGGAATAGAAATTGGAAAAGAAGAAGTAAAACTGTCACTGTTTGCAGATGACGTGATACTATACATAGAGAATCCTAAAGATGCCAGCAGAAAACTACTAGAGCTAATCAATGAATTTGGTAAAGTTGCAGGATACAAAATTAATGCACAGAAATCTCTTGCATTCCTGTACACTAATGATGAAAAATCTGAAAGAGAAATTAAGGAAACACTCCCATTTACCATTGCAACAAAATGAATAAAATACCTAGGAATAAACCTACCTAGGGAGACAAAAGACCTGTATGCAGAAAACTATAAGGCACTGATAAAAGAAATTAAAGATTATACCAACAGATGGAGAGATATACCATGTTCTTGGATTGGAAGAATCAATATTGTGAAAATGACTATACTACCCAAAGCAATCTACAGATTCAATGCAATCCCTATCAAATTAACAATGGCACTTTTTACAGAACTAGAACAAAAAATCTTAAAATTTGTATGGAGACACAAAAGACCCTGAATAGCCAAAGCAGTCCTGAGGGAAAAAAGATGGAGCTGGAGGAATCAGACTCCCCGACTTCAGACTATACTACAAAGCTACAGTAATCAAGACAATATGGCACTGGCACAAAAACAGAAACATAGATCAATGGAACAAGATAGAAAGCCCAGAGATAAACCCATGCACCTATGGTCAACTAATCTATGACAAAGGAGGCAAGGATATACAATGGAGAAAAGACAGTCTCTTCAGTAAGTGGTGCTGGGAAAACTGGACAGCTACATGTAAAAGAGTGAAATTAGAACACTTCCTAACACCATACACAAAAATAAACTCAAAATGGATTCGAGACCTAAATGTAAGACAGGCTGCTATAAAACTCTTAGAGGAAAACATAGAAAGAACACTCTTTGACATAAATCACAGCAAGATCTTTTTTGATCCACCTCCTAGAGTAATGGAAATAAAAACAAAAATAAACAAATGGGACCTAATGAAACTTCAAAGCCTTTGCACAGCAAAGGAAACCATAAACAAGACAAAAAGACAATCCCCAGAATGGGAGAAAATATTTGCAAACGAATCAACGGACAAAGGATTAATCTCCAAAGTATATAAACAGCTCATGCAGCTCAATATTAAAGAAACAAACAACCCAATCCAAAAATGGGCAGAAAACCTAAATAGACATTTCTCCAAAGAAGACATACAGATGGCCAAGAAGCACGTGAAAAGCTGCTCAACGTCACTAATTATTAGAGAAATGCAAAGCAAAACTACAGTGAGGTATCACCTCACACCAGTTGGAATGGGCATCATCAGAAAATCTACAAACAACAAATGCTGGAGAGGGTGTGGAGAAAAGGGAACCCTCTTGTTTTATTAGTGGGAATGTAAATTGATACAGCCTCTATGGAGAACAGTGTGGAGGTTCCTTAGAAAACTAAAAATAGAACTACCATATGATCCAGCAATCCCACTACTGGGCACATACCCAGAGAAAACCATAATTCAAAAAGACACATGCACCCCAGTGTTCACTGCAGCACTATTCACAATAGCCACGTCATGGAAGCAACACAAATGCCCATCGACAGACGAATGTATAAAGAAGATGTGGCACATATATACAATGGAATATTACTCAGCCATAAAATGGAACGAAATTGAGTCATTTGTTTAGATGTGGATGGATCTAGAGACTGTCATACAGAGTGAAATAAGTCAGAAAGAGAAAAACACTAACGCATGTATGTGGAACCTAGAAAAATGGTACAGATGAACCAGTTTTCAGGGCAGAGGTTGAGACACAGATGTAGAGAACAAATGTATGGACACCAAGCGGGGAAAGCCGCGTGGGGGCAGGGATGGTGGTGTGCTGAATTGGGCGATTGGGATTGACATGTATACACTGATGTGTATAAAATTGATGACTAATAAGAATCTGCTGTATACAAAAATAAATAAAAGATAATTCAAAAATTCAAAGACAAAAAAAAAGTAAATGACAGGACTTCCCTGGTGGCGCAGTGGTTAAGAATCTGCCTGCCAATGCAGGGCACACGGGTTCGAGCCCTGGTCCGGAAAGATCCCACATGCCGCCACGCAACTAAGCCTGTGCGCCACAACTACTGAGCCTGTGGTCTGGAGCCGGCAAGCCACAAATACTGAAGCCCGTGCTCCTAGAGCCCGAGCTCCGCAACAAGAGAAGCCACCGCAATGAGAAGCCCACACACACACACACACAAAAAAAAGTTATCTTGTTAACAAATTAGACCTTGACAAGTACATGAAGGCATCGATTTTTATCTAGAATGTTCATTTGCCATTTGAACAGGCTTTCAGCAAGCTATTTAACATTTTTACTACATTCAAAACCTTTTCACCAAAAATACCTTGGGGAGATGTGCATAAATATCATACTATCAAATTAAAATTAAATTAATATTTTTATGTTTATCATAGTGCATATGCATTTATACATGTCCATGTTAATCTTCCAACATCATGACATTACTTTATACCTTTGTCTGTACAACAGCTTGGCTTTCTTATAAGACAATATTAACCAAGATAAGAAAAAAGGATGAAAAAGGCCTTATATGTTGTTCCCAGAGAGTCTGTTGTGACTTGTTTACAAACTCTATTTTTGGTGCAAACTGTTAGCTAGTATATTGATTTATTATTTATTTTTAGAACCCCAGTGATTTTAATCTTTACGATTGACATCAAATCTCCAATAACTTGCCTTTAAAGATTCTCTTCGCTTTAAATTGGAAAGTATGTAGCTCCAGGAATTTACATCAATTACCAATTCATGCATGCCAAAGAAAGCCAGGATTTTGTATTTTCTTTCTAATGCAACTTTTGTCCAAAGGATCTGACTTTGTATAGTGGTAGAAATAAATAAAAAGTAATAGCAGTGTACTATTTCCAGTTTGCAACAGGCCCTGAACTTTTATAGCAAAATGATAGTCTTCATATAGGAAAAGGGGCTATCATGGTCAGCTTGGGTCCTGTTTCACTATCTAGAATTCCAAAGGAGCTATTTCAGCAAAACATAACTCACACTGTATTTTGCACTTCTTTCTAGGTTTGGACGAGGATTTACCGTCAAGGTTCACGTGAAGAATGTCAAAGTGAGCATGGAGCCCCTCACAAGGTTCATGCAACTTCACTTTCCTAAAACATACTTAAAAGTAAGAGATTGACTGGTTTTGATAGCTATAATCTAATATCGTAGTGGATGTTTGTCATTTTCAAGCTGACCATAGCTTTGTTATTCATCAATATATATTTATTAGTTCAAGAAGATACTCTGAAGCACACTTAGTATTAACAGATAAAATCTTCAAATTAGTTATATATTTTTGTAGCTACTTAAGACTAACATAGTCCTCTTACATACCTTCATTTCTTCCTCACAAAGGCTTTATGACCGTATTGTATTACTTTTCAGGTTGTATGCTTAACTAGATTATTAGTTACATATGTTAGGGAATTGAGGAATGACAGATACATATGACCAAGGGCATTTCTTCTAAGAAAAAAAAAATTACAAAGTTCCAGAATGTCACAGCTAGAAGAGATTATCTCCTTTGCTTTCCTCACTTGAAAGATAAGCCCACAAAGTTTTGAGCAGAATTGCTTGGAAATCAAGTTCTTAAATCGCACACTACTTGAAACATTGCTCAATTAATTTCATCTTACATATACATATCAACAGGATGGACACACACAGCTATATACATATAAATCTCACATAGTACATATTTAAATGCACTTGACAAAAAAATTATCATTGTAACATCTTTGATGTGCAGGTAATTGATATAAGATGATTATAGCAAGTGATTGTTTTTAAACGGAAGTCAGGTGTGGAATGATGAACAGAAATTGGAAGACTTGGGCTGAGGTCCAGCTCTGCCTATGTGATTTCCAGCAAGACATTTAAAGTCTCTGAGCCTCGTATTCCTATTTTACAAATACTGTTGATATCTACTTCACAAGACTGGTGTGAGAACTAAATGATAAAATGTCCACAAAGATGCTTCATAAACTGTCAGGCACCATATTAACGTGAAGTGATTTTGGAGAGCAAAATAGAGTTCATTTTTAAAAACATCTTTTATCTCTACAAAATACCTTTGCCTCAACCTCTGATTCTTATCAAAGTCCATTTTCTATCATCTAAATTAAAATCAAATTTAAAAATTAAAGGACACTTTTTTTTTCTTTTTTGCACAAACCACGTTGGTCATAGTACTTCTTCTTTCAGTGAACTTCTGGGTTGAAATCTGTGTTTATTCACTGAGTGATGAGATTACATTTGCCCTGGTCTGTTCTTCAGGGGACTAGCGCTATACAAGACAAGTGCAGTGATGATAAAAGTTTGATTACTTCCTAAGCAGACCATTCTCTACAAGTATGTGATGGTTTCTAGATCTCTAAAAGGGAAATAACCAAACAACAATTTGGGAGTAAAAATAAGTATCAATAAGATAGCCTGATTGCACTGACAGGTGTGATGTAAACACAAATCAATGAGAGGGGCTAGACAGCGAGCAAAGGAGTGAGAAGAGGGGTTTCCAGTAACGCAGGTCTGGAATACCAGGCTGCAATATACAATCTTGATCTGATCAATATAGGTTACAGGGATTGTTTATGGAGTAAAAAAAACATCTTGACCAAACTAGTGTTTAGGAAAGATTATCCTAGCTACTTTGTGCCAGAACACGAGTGTATATGGTTTCTAAGCTGAAGAGGCTGTTGCAATAACTCAGATGTGGAGTGATGAGCAGCAAGTTAATAAAATTGATGGTGCAGATAGAGAGGAAAGGTTACATTTGAGAGTTATTTTAGAGGAAAAATAAATAAGATATGATAATTGATGAAATATGCAGAAAAGCAAGATGTTGAAGATACTCCAAGGAAATAAGAATAGATTACTAAATTGATGGTGATACTACAGACTAAATAAACTGAAAAGTATTTTAGAGTGAGTTAAGAAAGAATGTAGCATTATTTGAATGAGGTTTCTCAGAGACAGTGCTTTTGAAATCTGGCAATTATAGCCAATATAAATTGAACAGCTAATCCTTAGCCTTTTAGAACAATTTTAACATTAAAAAAAAATGAAACTTCTAAAAGTTATCTCTGAAAACGCTTATGTGAGCTAAGCGTAATCTGACATAGGCAATACCATTCCACAATATTTTTTCCTAGGCAAGACTATAATGTCTTTATAAGTGCACATGAATGTAGAATATTTTGGAATTTTCATTAGCTCTTTAATTTGTTTTCTCTTGGACATTCATAAAACTTTTTATCTCACCTTTGAAAGCTGTTAATCTCAAAACATACCCATTATTTACAATGTAACATCATTTTCAGAGGAATGAATTTCAGTACGTTTCTTAGCTCTTGGTCAAGTTATGTGTAGTCAAGTCAATATTACCTGACACTGAGAAATACATTTTTTCCCTTTGGTTCCCACAGGATCAGCACCTCAGCATGCTAGTGTATCATGTGCCGGTCACCGCAGGAGGAGTAGCAAACATTTTTGATCTGCTGGAAACCAACAAGGCTGCTTTAAATATCACAAATTTCTTAGTGAGTCAGACTACTCTGGAAGAGGTAAGCTGGATACCATGATCCATGTGCACAACGTCACATAAATTATTATACATTCCGATTATTTCTTTTTAATGACATTGAATTTGTTTTTAATTGAAGCAGTATCTAAACTTGCACCTGAAAAAGTTAGCTTAATTTATTTCTAAGTGCATTTGGGGATGTTAGGAAAAAATATGAAAAGAGTTAACTATTTTTAATGGAGAAAAGAAGATTTTTTTTCCTTCTGTAAGACATCTGTACCCATCAGTTATCTGTATATGTAAAGCAACAGTTATTTTCATCTATAAAACAAATAGCTGTTAACACTTTCCTTACTTTCTCCTTGGTAGGTTTCTTAAATAACATTTCTATTGATTGGCTTCCTAGATTAGGGGAGGATGGGGTTATCTAGTGAGAATTTGGTGCCAAACCTTTAGATCTGCTAGATTCAGGCAACCAAAGTGGTAAATGCAGGATTCTTTTGTTTCATTCACATCATCTGTCTTAATTACGTTTATATTCGGTAACTCGAGGCATCATGGAACATCCTTCATCACCTTTGCACTGTTTTAGTTTTATACAGTTCAACCAACCTGATATATAGAACATTTGATTGGACCTATCACTGGAATGGGTCTGAAAGTGAGGCTACAGAGGCCTCTGAATCATGCTGCATCTCATGGACAATTTTTTATGGGGAGTTAAGGCAATTATGGCTTTACCAACACAGAAGATTTATCCTTTGACTTGTAACCAATTACCAGTATCATGTCTGGCATAAAATAGACTCTCAATATTTTCTGGATGAATCTATGACTAAGAGAATTTTAAACAAAGTCATAAAGGTCTGCCTGTTAAATAATAAGCTTACTGAACATAATGTTAATGTGAGCTTTGTATACAAATTTTATTTTAGTGCATTAACTGTTGAAACTAGCGACCCTCTTGAAACTAGTGAAATTTCTCTCAACATCATCATACAAACATTTGACAAGGGCTTGGTTTGGGCTCCTTGTTAAAAGATACTTGAAAGATACTGATACAGATCAAATAGATACAAATATGTGGCTATAGATATTTAATTATAGCTTTAGATTTATATTATGATTATAAATGTATTTATAGTTGTAGATATAGATATTATTTTCAAACCCCAGATAAATTTCAATGCCTAAAGGAAGGACTCCTAGTGAGAGTTTGTTTCTGTGTTTGGGCGTGCCCCTATGATATCTAGTTTTCTTCTTATTAGCTCTCCCATTGTGCATACACACACACACCTTATTTCTTCCTTTGGTTTACCAAGTACTAATGGCTTTATTTCCCTTGAAAAATCAGGTTTTCATCAACTTTGCCAAAGACCAAAAGTGCTATGAAACTGCCGATACCAGTAGCCAAGGTTCCACCGTAAGCACTGACTCACAAGATGACCAGCTGTAGTCTTAGTACCTCCAGCAAACTTAGTCTCAACAAATGCCAATGGCTTCATTTTGAGGAGCCGCAGAAGATACAAATTCCTCAAAATATCTTAATTTTAAAGTATTATTCTGTATTGGAAAGTTACAATTGTGCAAGACTAGCCAGTAACTATAAATGGAAAGTTTTCTTTCTAAGGTCAGTGAATGTTTTTACTACTGAAATGAATTTCTGTCTACTCAACACTGTGAGCATGCTAGTGTGTAAGCTGCTGACTCTTATGCAAAGATGAAACCACTGAAGATGAATGCCTTAATTTATTACTTTCAATAAAAAGACAGCTTAAAAGCATGGCTATTAGCAGTTGAAAGGAAAGAGTGGAGAAGAAAAGTAAGGTAGCTTGGGGTAGGTAGAATTGGGAAAGCAAACAAAATAATTTATTTTCAGAAAATAATAGAATGAACATCATCATGAATACATGAATCTATTGTGATGTGTAAAGTGCCAAGGGCCAGATTAACATTGGCAGTAATGAGTGGGCACAATGTCTAGAGTGTTTGTGTATGTCATTTTCAGTACCTGTAAATACATGGGGACATACTGACCCCCCCGAAATGCCTTTCTACAAGAATGCTATAGAAGGGCAGTTTACCCTGGTGGTAAATAGAGCTTAAATCTATTCCTGCAATGCCTTGCCAATAGTAAGGCACAGAGCAGAGCAAGAAGCTACTTGCTTTTCGGCGGAAATAGGTGTGTCAGCTGGGCAGATACAAATCCTGAAAGATGATAGAGAATTCATGTGCCGCTGGCAGACAACATTTTTTAAAGCTGTTACAGAAAGGTTCATATTCTGGGTCTCTCTGAAGGAAACATTCCTGTGGAAGGAAAATGAATATGAAGATAATTTTCAGCTAATTACCCAGCTGACCCAGAATCATATATATGGCTATAGAATAGACTTCGTAATAATGCCAAATTATATGGCCCTTGGGGGAGGTGCTTTACATAATGTGTGTGTGTGTGTGTGTGTGTGTGTGTGTGTGTCTATGTGTCTATATAAGTTTGCTTTGACACATCTGTTTTGAAAATCAATAAAATCAACATTTAGTAAAAACAGTTCATGAAGTCATTTCATTTGTTAGGGAAGAGCCAGGAATTTAAAACTTGGAGTCACATGGATGACAAGCTCCCATGGGACCTGGCCCCTGCTTACTTCTGCACCTTCACCACTTTCTTTCTCCTCTTCCTCTTTAGGGTGTAGCCATGCTGGCCTCTTTTTGGTTTTGCCAGTGCACCAAACTCCTTCCTCCCTCCACACCTCTGCATGTATTTTCATACGTCTCCCTGTGTGAAATGCCCTTCCCCCACAGTGTGTGCCTAGCTAAGTCTTCAGAAATGTTTTTCTTTCTCAAAGAAGCTTTCCTTCCCTAATTCTTCAGTTTAAATCCAATCCCCCAGTCCTAAAACTGTACTCTATTGTACTTCCTAATTTTCTGTGAGAGCACGCATCCTAATTTGTAATATATCTAGATTAATGATATATATCTTAACAGATGGCAACAAAATTTCTCTTAAGATAGAAAATATCCTTGTTGAATATAATACATAGATAAGCTTTTTGGAGTAGACAGTGTAATTCTGAGAGGATGAGTGCCTTCAGCGGTCCAAACAAGCAAAAAAATGGTCAGGCTCCATGAGAGAATAGAGGGATTTGTTTATTGTTCATTGTGTTTGTTATTGTGGTGGTTGGTTGCTTGCTTCTGAGCAGTTGTAGGAAGAGAAACACAGGGGGAGGAGAGAAAGGAAATGGAGAAAGGAGGAACCAGTGAGATGGTAGAAGGCTGAGTATTGAAGAGAAACTGAGTATTGAGAAACTGAGTGGTTGAATGGACTTTTAAAACCATGAATTTCCAAATGTTTTCACATTCGTTTGCTGTGCAGCCATGCTGTGGACTGTCCTCCTACCCCTAAATCTTGGTTAAAGTCAGTCATACTTACTAATGCTTTATGTGAATGAGTGTCTAGTGGAAATTGAGGAAAGGATGAGCTGTCTTCTTTGAAAGAGGCACAGAACAATGCCTGCTTCACCACAGAGCAGGAGAAGCCTGGCAGGAGGCGAGACCATGAGTCGGAGGGGTCCGGATATGTGCTGAGCGGAGCTTCTGACCCCCCAGGATGTGGATCTGGGAGGTTCCAGCCAATCTCATCTACCTCTCAGTAGGCAGGGAAGTCCAAGCTGGCCTCTGAATGACATGGATGGCACTTTTGAGTGTTTATTTAGTATTTCTCTCCCTCACTAGACATGAAGCTCTATGAGGACAGGAGACCTACTTTGATCTTCCTAGTTTTCCCATCAATACCTACACACACGATAAATATTTGTGGTACTCAATAAAGATTTGTTGGTTAAATAGATGAATAAATAAATGAATGAGAAACAAAAGAGAAGCAGGCATGGTTGGTATGGAAACCAGGCATCTTTATTCTGTTTAAATCTATGAAATTCAGTGAAGTTTCCCATGAGGTAGTTTATTCATGGAGAAGAAAACGGAAAGATGACGCTTTGTTCCATAATACAGATATTACAGTGTATCCACTGGAATAGGAGGATTGGGGTACCTTCTTTGGGAATGGAATTCTAATGCTTTGCTTCTGTACATTCCTGCACAGTTATTTCTTCTTTGTCTTTTTGTCTGTGAGGATGTACTGTATGAGTTTTACAGTGCATTTTTACATATAAGTAAGGAACGTACATAAAAAACTATTTGAACCCACATCCCTTGGGGCTTCTCTGCAGTAGAGAAAATGTTTTGAGAATTCCCAGCTCTTGGAGGACTGCCTCCACTCTGGATAACCCGTACAGATTCTGCTTTTTCGTATGAGTTACCTAAATTACCTCTGAGGATTGTGGCAATCTTCACCTCACGTATAAAACCTGATTTTCATAATATTAAAACATTTGGAAAAATGATATGTACAACTACCTTCTCCAAATATGCTCTCTACCCGAATGATTCATTCTTCTCCTCAGAGATGATAATTCCCTAGACAAGAGCAAATGCCCTCCTGGGTGAGGGTGAGGGTGATACAGCAGGCTTGCATGCTCTTACCTTGACAGGAGCCTGGGAGCCTGCTTGCTTCATTAAAGTACACTTATCAACATAAGATTTTAAGTATAATAACAGAAAGCTAAAAGGGAATGGAATTATTTCCTTTGGCATCATTTGTGACACTTAATCTTATCCCTCCCTTACTTATCAACCCAGACCGGTTTTCCATAATCTGTAGAACGAAATGCAGACTCCTTAACTGACCCTCAAAGAATCAATATTTCATAATACACCCCACCACGTCCACCTCTCTTCCTCATGTACCCTACGCCCAACTTCAATGAATTGCTTGCTATTTCCTATTATGACAGATCTTTTCGCACCCTTGTGCCACTTTGCTCTTGTGCCACTCCTTTCTCTTGAAAGACCACCTCCCTGTTCCCACTCAGCTTTTATGTAGAAACTCCTCTTCTTCTTCACCTTTTCTTTAAGGAAATCTTCCCAGAAAGCCTCCGGCAGAGTTCATCGTTCTATCCTCATTACAAAAGCATTCTGTGCAGGCCTCTGCAGCAGTGTTTCCCTGCTGGATTATAATCATCCCTATACCTTCTTTCTCTTCCCATTACACTCTAAGTTGATCAAGAGTAGTGACCTGTTATTCCTTCATCATTGTATCTGCCATACCCAGCAGAGTACCAACTATTCTTGCTCAATAAATCATTGAGACACCAAAACGTCTGTTTCAATGTAGAAATATTTTCATAATTTTGCTCTGAATTTTTTGCAGTTATGTTTGTTTTAGCTTTAGAAGACTAGCTATTATAATTTAATGTTAACTGCTACGGAAAAATGTTCAGATGACCAGACATTTTACATTTAAATGTTGTTTCTGCATAAAGCACAGATGCTAAGCAGTTAGGGTGGGCAGATGACCCAGGATGACCAGAGTACCTAATTTCTCGCGACCACTTTGATTACTTTAGAGACTGACACATGACTCCAGTAAAATTAGTCAATTCACCCTTGAATTAATCTTTTCTGTTTCTTTGTCTTATTTTTATTTTTGAATTTTATTTACTTTTTTATAGAGCAGGTCCTTATTAGTCATCAGTTTTACACACATCAGTGTATACATGTCAATCCCAATCGCCCAGTTCATCAGACCACCACCCCCACCCCCTGCGGCTTTCCCCCCTTGGTGTCCATACGTTTGTTCTCTACATCTCTGTCTAAATTTCTGCCCCACAAACCGGTTCATCTGTACCATTTTTCTAGGTTCCACATACGTTAATGCGTTAATATACGATATTTGTTTTTCTCTTTCTGACTTACTGCACTCTGTATGACAGTCTCTAGGTCCATCCACGTCTCAACAAATGACCCAATTTTGTTCGGTTTTATGGCTGAGTAATAAATATTCCATTGTATACAAGTACCGCATCTTCTTTATGCATTCATCTGTCAATGGGCATTTAGGTTGCTTCCATGACCTGGCTATTGTAAACAGTGCTGCAGTGAACATTGGGGTGCATGTGTCTTTTTGAATTATGGTTTTCTCTGGGTATATGCCCAGTAGTGGGATTTCTGGATCATATGGTAATTCTATTTTTAGTTTTTTAAGGAACCTCCATACTGTCCTCCATAGTGGCTGTATCAATTTACATTCCCACCAACAGTGCAAGAGGGTTTCCTTTTCTCCACACCCTCTCCAGCATTTGTTGTTTGTAGATTTTCTGATGATGCCCATTCTAACTGGTGTGAAGTGATACCTCACTGTAGTTTTGATTTGCATTTCTCTAATAGTGATGTTGAGCAGCTTTTCATGTGCTTCTTCGCCATCTGATGTCTTCTTTGGAGAAATGTCTATTTAGGTCTTCTGCCCATTTTTGGATTCAGTTGTTTGTTTTTTATAATACTGAGCTGAATGAGCTGTTTATATACTTTGGAGATTAATCCTTTGTCCGTTGATTCGTTTGCAAATATTTTCTCCCATTCTGGGGGTTGTCTTTTTGTCTTGTTTATGGTTTCCTTTGCTGTGCAAAAGCTTTGAAGTTTCATTAGGTCCCATTTGTTTATTTTTGTTTTTATTTCCATTACTCTACGAGGTGGATCAAAAAAGATCTTGCTGTGATTTGTGTTAAAGAGTGTTCTTCCTATGTTTTCCTCTAAGAGTTTTATAGTGTCCAGTCTTACATTTAGGTCTTGAATCCATTTTGAGTTTATTTTTGTGTATGGTGTTAGGGAGTGTTCTAATTTCATTCTTTTACATGTAGCTGTCCAGTTTTCCCAGCACCACTTATTGGAGAGACTGTCTTTTTCCATTGTATATCCTTGCCTCCTTTGTCATAGAGTAGTTGACCATAGGTGCGTGGGTTTATCTCTGGGCTTTTCTATCTTGTTCCATTGATCTGTGTTTCGGTTTTTGTGCCAGTGCCATATTGTCTTGATTACTGTAGCTTTGTAGTATAGTCTGAAGTCAGGGAGCCTGATTCCTCCAGCTCCGTTTTTTTCCCTGAAGACTGCTTTGGCTATTCGGGGTCTTCTTTGTCTCCATACAAATTTTAAGATTTCTTTTTTCTAGTTCCGTAAAAAACGCCATTTGTAATTTGATACGAATTGCATTGAACGTGTAGAATGCTTTGGGTAGTATAGTCATTTTCAAAATATTGATTCTTCCAATCCAAAAACATAGTATGTCTCTCCATCTGTTGCTATCATCTTTACTTTCTTTCATCAGTGTCTTAAAGTTTTCTGCATACAGGTCTTTTGTCTCCCTAGGTAGGTTTATTCCTAGGTATTTTATTCGTTTTGTTGCAATGGTAAATGGAAGTGTTCCCTTAATTTCTCTTTCAGATTTTTCATCATTAGTGTATTGGAATGCAAGAGATTTCTGTGCATTAATTTTGTATCCTGCAACTTTACCACATTCATTGATTAGCTCTAGTAGTTTTCTGCTGGCATCTTTAGGATTCTCTATGTATAGTATCACATCATCTGCAAACAGTGACAGTTTTACTTCTTCTTTTCCAATTTCTATTCCTTTTATTTCTTTCTCTCCTCTGATTGCTGTGGCTAGGACTTACAAAACTATGTTGCATAATAGTGGTGAGAGTGGACATCCTTGTCTTGTTCCTGATCTTAGAGGAAATGCTTTCAGTTTTTCACCATTGAGAATGATGTTTGCTGTGGGTTTCTCGTATATGGCCTTTATTATGTTGAGGTAGGTTCCCTCTACGACCACTTTCTGGAGAGTTTTTATCATAAATCGGTGTTGAATTTTGTCAAAAGCTTTTTCTGCATCTATTGAGATGATCATATGGTTTGTATTCTTCAATTTGTTAATATGGTGTATGACATTGATTGATTTGTGTATATTGAAGAATCCTTGCATCCCTGGGATAAATCCCATTTGATCATGGTGTATGATCCTTTTAATGTGTTGTTGGATTCTCTTTGCTAGTATTTTGTTGAGGTTTTTTGCATCTATATTCATCAGTGATATTGGTCTGTAATTTTCTTTTTTTGTAGTATCTTTGTCTGGTTTCGGTATCAGGGTGACACTGGCCTCATAGAATGAGTTTGGGAGTGTTCCTTCCTCTGCAATTTTTTGGAAGAGTTTGAGAAGGATGAGTGTTAGCTCTTCTCTAAATGTTTGATAGAATTCACCTGTGAAGCCATCTGGTCATGGACTTTTGTTTGTTGGAAGATTTTTAATCACAGTTTCAATTTCATTACTTGTGATTGGTCTGTTCATATTTTCTATTTCTTCCTGGTTCAGTCTTGGAAGGTTGTACCTTTCTAAGAATTTGTCCATTTCTTCCAGGTTGTCCATTTTATTGGCATAGAGTTTGTTGTAGTAGTCTCTTAAGATGCTTTGTATTTCTGTGGTGTCTGTTGTAACTTCTTTTTCATTTCTAATTTTATTGATTTGAGTCCTCTCTCTTTTTCTTGATGAGTCTGGCTAATGGTTTATCAATTTTGTTTATCTTCTCCAAGAACCAACTTTTAGTTTTATTGATCTTTGCTGTTGTTTTCCTTGTTTCTATTTCATTTATTTCTGCTCTGATCTTCATGATTACTTTCCTTCTGCTACCTTTGGGTTTTGTTTGTTCTTCTTTCTCTAATTGCTTTAGGTGTAAGGTTAGATTGCTTATTTGAGGTTTTTCTTGTTTCTTGAGGTAGGATTGTATAGCTATAAACTTCCCTCTTAGAACTGCTTTTGCTGCATCCCATAGGTTTTGGCTCATCGTGTTTTCATTGTCATTTGTCTCTAGGTATTTTTTCATTTCCTCTTTGATTTGTTCAGTGATCTCTTGGTTATTTAATAAAGTATTGTTTAGCCTCCATGTGTTTGTGTTTTTTATGTTTTTTTCCCTGTAATTCGTTTCTAATCTCATAGCGTTGTGGTCAGAAAAGATGCTTGATATGATTTCAATTTTCTTAAATTTACTGAGGCTTGATTTGTGACCCAAGATGTGATCTATCCTGGAGAATGTTCCATGCGCACTTGAGAAGTGTAATCTGTTCTTTTTGGATGGAATGTCCTATAAATATAAATTAAATCTATCTAGTCTATTGTGTCATTTAAAGTTTCTGCTTCCTTATTTATTTTCATTTTGGATGATCTGTCCATTGGTGTAAGTGAGGTGTTAAAGACCCCACTATTACTGTGTTACGGTCGATTTCCTCTTTTATAGCTGTTAGCAGTTGCCTTATGTATTGAGGTGCTGCTATACTGGGTGCATATATATTTATAATTGTTATATCTTCTCCTTGGATTGATCCCTTGATGAGTATGTAGTGTCCTTCCTTGTCTCTTGTAACATTATTTTAAAGCCTATTTTATCTGATATGAGTATTGCTACTCCAGCTTTCTTTTGATTTCCATTTGCATGGAATATCTTTTTCCATTCCCTCACTTTCAGTTTGTATGTGTCCCTAGATCTGATGTGGGTCTCTTGTAGACAGCATATATATGGGTCTTGTTTTTGTATCCATTCAGCAAGCCTGTGTCTTTTGGTTGGAGCATTTAATCCATTCACGTTTAAGGTAATTATCGATATGTATGTTCCTATGACCATTTTCTTAATTGTTCTGGGTTTGTTTTTGTAGGTCCTTTTCTTCTCTTGTGTTTCCCGCTTAGAGAAGTTCCTTTAGCATTTGTTGTAGAGCTGGTTTGGTGGTGCTGAGCTCTCTTATCTTTTGCTTGTCTGTAAAGCTTTTGATTTCTCCATGAAATCTGAATGAGATCCTTGCTGGTAGAGTAATCTTGGTTGTAGGTTCTTCCCTTTCATCACTTTAAGTATATCATGCCTCTCCCTTCTGGGTTGTAGAGCTTCTGCTGTTCCCTTGTATGTTGTCATTTTTCCCTTGCTGCTTTCAATAATTTTTCTTTGTCTTTAATTTTTGCCAATTTGATTACTATGTGTCTTGGCATGTTTCTCCTTGGGTTTATCCTGTATGGGACTCGCTGCAGTTCCTGGACTTGGGTGGCCATTTCCTTTCCCGTGTTAGGGTAATTTTGACTATAATCTCTTCAAATATTTTCTCGGGTCCTTTCTCTCTCTCTTCTCCTTCTGCCACCCATATAATGTGAATCTTGGTGCATTTAATGTTGTCCCAGAGGTCTCTTAGGCTGTCTTCATTTCTTTTCATTCTTTTTTCTTTATTCTGTTCCACAGCAGTGAATTCCACCATTCTGTCTTCCAGGTCACTTATCCGTTCTTCTCCCTCAGTTTTTCTGCTATTGATTCCTTCTAGTGTAGTTTTCATTTCAGTTATTGTATTGTTCATCTCTGTTTGTTTGTTAATTCTTCTAGGTCTTTGTTAAACATTTCTTGCATCTTTTCCATCTTTGCCTCCATTCTTTTTCTGAGGTCCTGGATCATCTTCACTATCATTATTCTGAATTCTTTTTCTGGAAGGTTGCCTATCTTCACTTCATTTATTTGTTTTTCTGGGGTTTTATCTTGTTCCTTCATCTGGTTCATAGCCTTTCACCTTGTCTATCTTTCTGTGAATGTGGTTTTTGTTCCACAGACTGCAGGATTGTAGTTCTTCTTGCTTCTGCTGTCTGCCTTCTGGTGGATGAGGCTACCTAAGAGGCTTGTGCAAGTTTCCTGTTGGAAGGGACTTGTGGTGGGTAGAGTTGACTGTTGCTCTGGTGGGCAGAGCACAGTACAATTTTAATCCATTGACTGCTGATGGGTGGGGCTGGGTTCCCTCCCTGTTGATTGTTTGGCCTGGGGCAACCCAACACTGGAGCCTACCTGGGCCCTTTGGTAGGGCTGATGACAGACTCTGGGAGGGCTCATGCCAAGGAGTACTTCCCAGAACTTCTGCTGCCAGTGTCCTTGTCCCCACAGTGAAACAGAGCCACCCCCCGCCTCTGCAGGAGACCCTCCAACACCAGCAGGTAGGTCTGGTTCAGTCTCCCCCGGGGTCACTGCCCCTTCCCCTGGGTCCCAATGCACACACTACTTTGTGTGTGCCCTCCAAGAGTGGAGTCTCTGTTTCCCACAGTCCTGTCGAAGTCCTGCAATCAATTCCCCCTAGGCTTCAAAGTTTGATTATCTAGGAATTCCTCCTCCCGTTGCTGGACCCCCAGGTTGGGAAGCCTGACGTGAGGCTCACAACCTTCACTCCAGTGGGTGGACTTCTGTGGTATAAGTGTTCGCCAGTCTGTGAGTCACCCACCCAGCAGTTATGGGATTTGATTTTACTGTGTTTGTGCCCCTCCCACCATCTCACTGTGGCTTCTCCTTTGTCTTTGGAGGTTGGGTATCCTTTTTGGTGAGTTCCAGGACATTGGACCAGCAGAGACGTCCGGGCCCTAAGTAATATCAATCGGCGAGAGCTCTTCCAGAGATCTCCGTCTCAATGCTAAGACCCAGCTCCACCCAATAGCCAGCAAGCTCCAGTGCTGGACGCCCCATGCAAAACAACTAGCAAGACAGGAAAACACCACCACCCATTAGCAGAGAGGCTGCCTAAAATCATAGTAAGTTCACAGACACCCCAAAACACACCACTGGACACAGCCCTGCCCACCAGAAAAACAAGATCCAGCCCCACCCACCAGAACACAGGCACCAGTCCCCTCCACCAGGAAGCCTACACAAACCACTGAACCAACCTTAGCCACTAGGGGCAGACACCAAAATCAATGGGAACTATGAACCTGCAGCCTGCAAAGAGAAGACCCCAAACACAGTAAGTTAAGCAAAATGGGAAGACAGAAATACACAGCAGATGAAGGAGTAAGGTAAAAACCCACCAGACCAAACAAATGAAGAGGAAATATGCAGTCTACCTGAAAAAGAATTCAGAGTAATGATAGTAAAGATGATTCCAAAATCTTGGAAATAGAAAGGAGAAAATACAAGAAACGTTTAACAAGGGCCTAGAAGAACTAAAGGGCAAACAAACAATGATGAACAACATGATAAATGAAATTAAAATTGCTCTAGAAGAAATCAATAGAATAACTGATGCACAAGAACGGATAAGTGACCTGGAGATAAAATAGTGGAAATAACTACCACAGAGCAGAATAAAGAAAACAGAATGAAAAGAATTGAGGACACTCTTAGAGAGCTCTGGAACAATATTAAACACAACAACATTCGAATTATAGGGGTCCCAGAAGAAGAAGGGAGAAAGAAAGGGTCTGAGAAAATATTTGAAGAGATTATAGTTGAAAACTTCCCTAACGTGGGAAAGGGAATAGTCACTCAAGTCCAGGAAGCACAGAGACTCCCATACAGGATAAATCCAAGGAGAAATATGCCAAGACACATATTAATCAAACTATCAAAAATTAAATACAAAGAAAAAATATTAAAAGCAGCAAGGGAGGGCTTCCCTGGTGGCGCAGTGGTTTAGAAACTGCCTGCTAATGCAGGGGACATGGGTTTGAGCCCTGGTCTGGGAGGATCCCACATGCCGTGGAGCAACTGGGCCCATGAGCCACAACTGCTGAGCCTGCGCGTCTGGAGCCTGTGCTCCTCAACAATAGAGGCCGCGATAGTGGGAGGCCCATGCACCGCAATGAAGAGTGGCCCCCGCTTGCCAAACTAGAGAAAGCCCTCGCACAGAAACGAAGACCAAACACAGCAAAAATTAATTAATTAATTAACTCCTAACCCCAACATCTTCTTAAAAAAAAAAAAAAAGAAACATTCAAAAAAAAAAAGCAGCAAGGGAAAAGCAACAAATAACATACAAGGGAATCCCCATAAGGCTAACAGCTGACCTTTCAGCAGAAACTCAGCAAGCCAGAAGGGAGTGGCAGAACATATTTTAAGTGATGAAAGGCAAAAACCTACAACCAAGATTGCTCTACCCAGCAAGGATCTCATTCAGATTCGAAAGAGAAATTAAAACCTTTACAGTCAAGCAAAACTTTAGAGAATTCAGCACCACCAAATCCACTTTACAACAAATGCTAAAGGAACTTCTCTAGAAAGGAAACACAACAGAAGGAAAAGACCTACAATAACAAACCCAAAACAATTAAGAAAATGGTAATAGGAACACACATATCAATAATTACCTTAATTGTAAATGGATTAAATGCTCCAACCAAAAGACATAGACTGGCTGAATGGATACAAAAACAAGACCTGTATATATGCTGTCTACAAGACAACCACTTCAGACCTAGGGACACATACAGACTGAAAGTGAGGGGATGGAAAAAGATACTCCATGCAAATGGAAATCAAAAGAAAGCTGGAGTAGAAATTCTCATATCAGACAAAATAGACTTTAAAATAAAGACTATTACAAGAGACAAGGACACTGCACAATGATCAAGGGATCAATCCAAGAAGAAGATATAACAATTGTAAATATCTATGGACCCAGCATAGGAGCACCTCAATACATAAGGCAAATGCTAACAGCCATAAAAGGGGAAATCGACAGTAACACAATCATAGTAGGGGACTTTGACACCCCCCTTTCACTAATGGACAGATCATCCAAAATGAAAATAAATAAGGAAACACAAGCTTTAAATGACACAATAGACTAGATAGATTTAATTCATATTTATAGGACATTCCATCCAAAAAGAGCAGATTACACTTGCTTCTGAAGTGCGCACAGAACATTCTCCAGGATAGATCATATCTTGGGTCACAAAACAAGCCTTGGTAAATTTAAGAAAATTGAAATCATATCAAGTATCTTTTCCGACCACAACGTTATGAGACTAGATATCAATTACAGGAAAAAAAAAACTGTAAAAAATACAAACACATAGAGGCTAAACAATATGCTACTAAATAATCAAGAAGTCACTGAAGAAATCAAAGAGGAAGTCAAAAAATACCTAAAACCAAATGACAATGAAAGCACGACGAGCCAAAACCTATAGGATGCAGCAAAAGCAGTTCTTAGAGGAGAGTTTATAGCAGTACAATCCTACCTCAAGAAACAAGAAAAATGTCAAATAAACAACTTAACCTCATACCTAAAGTAGTTAGAGGAAGAAGAAGAACAACAAAGAAAACAAAGTTAGCAGAAGGAAAGAAATCTTAAAGATCAGATCAGAAATAAATGAAAAAGAAATGAAGGAAACAATAGCAAAGATCAATAAAACTAAAAGCTGGTTCTTTGAAGAGAAACAAAAATTGATAAACCACTAGCCACACTCATAAGAAAAAAGGGAGAACACTCAAATCAGCAGAATTAGAATGAAAAAGGAGAAGTAACAGCTGACACTGCAGAAATACAAAGAATCACGAGGGATTACCACAAGCAACTACATGCCAATAAAATGGACAACCTGGAAGGAATGGACAAATTCTTAGAAAAGCACAACCTTCTGAGACTATACCGGGAAGAAACAGAAAATGTAAACAGACCAATCACAAGCACTGAAATTGAAACTGTGATTAAAAATCTTCCAACAGTTCTTCCCTGGTGGCGCAGTTGTTGAGAGTCCGCCTGCTGATCCAGGGGACACGGGTTCATGCCCCAGTCCGGGAAGATCCCACATGCCGTGGAACAGCTGGGCCCGTGAGCCATGGCCGCTGAGCCTGCGCATCTGGAGCCTGTGCTCCGCAAAGGGAGAGGCCACAACAGTGAGAGGCCCGCATACCACAAAAAAAAAAAAAAAAAAACTTCCAACAAACAAAAGCCCAGGACCAGATGGCTTCACAGGCAAATTCTATCAAACATTCAGAGAAGAGCTAATGCCTGTCCTTCACAAACTCTTCCAAAATATAGCAGAAGGAGAAAAACTCCCAAACTCATTTTATGAGGCCACCATCACCCTGATACCAAAACCAGACAGAGATGTCACAAGAAAAGAAAACTACAGACCAATATCACTGATGAACATAGATGCAAAAATCCTCAACAAGATAATAGCAAACAGAATCCAACAGCACAATAAAGGGATCATACACCATGATCAAGTGGGATTTATCGCAGGTATGCAAGCATTCTTCAATATACGCAAATCAATCAATGTGATACACCTATTAAGAAACTGAAGGATAAAAACCTTATGATAATCTCAATAGATGCAGAAAAAGCTTTTGACAAAATTCAATACCCATTTATGATAAAAACTCTCCAGAAATTAGGCATAGAGGGAACCTACCTCAGCATAATAAAGGCCATATATGACAAACCCACAGGCAACATTGTTCTCAATGTTGAAAAACTGAAACCATTTCCTCTAAAATCAGGAACAAGACAAGGATGCCCACTCTCACCACTATTATTCAACATAGTTTTGGAAGTTTTAGCAATAGCAATCATAGAAGAAAAAGAAGTAAAAGGAATACAAATGAGATAAGAAGAAGTAAAGCTGTCACTGTTTACAGATGACATGATACTATACATAGAGAATCCTAAAGATGCTACCAGAAAACTACTAGAGCTAATTAATGAATTTGGTAAAGTAGCAGGGTACAAAATTAATGCACAGAAATCTCTTGCATTCCAATACACTAATGATGAAAAATCTGAAAGAGAAATTAAGGAAACACTTCCATTTACCATTGCAACAAAAAGAATAAAATACCTAGGATTAAACCTACCTAGGGAAACAAAAGACCTGTATGCAGAAAACTATAAGACACTGATGAAAGAAATTAAAGATGATACAAACAGATGGAGAGATATACCATGTTCTTGGACTGGAAGAATCAACATTGTGAATATGACTATATTACCCAAAGCAATCTACAGATTCAATGCAATCCCTATCAAACCACCAATGGCACTTTTCACAGAATTAGAACAAAAAAATTCACAATTTGTATGGAAAAACAAAAGACCCCAAATAACCAAAGCAATCCTGAGAAAGAAAAACAGAGCTGGAGGAATCAGGCTCCCTGACTTCAGACTATACTACAAAGCTACAGTCATCAAGACAGTATGGTTCTGGCACAAAAACAGAAATATAGATCAATGGAACAGGATAGAAAGCCCAGAGATAAACCCACGCATATATGGTCACCTTATCTTTGATAAAGGAGGCAAGAATATACAATGGAGAAAAGACAGCCTCTGAATATGTGGTGCTAGGAAAACTGGACAGCTACATGCAAAAGAATGAAATTAGAACACATCCTAACACCATACACAAAAATAAACTCAAAATGAAGTAAAGACCTAAATGTAAGGCCAGACACTATAAAACTCTTAGAGGAAAACATAGGAAGAACACTCTTTGACATAAATCACAGCAAGATCCTCTTTGACCCACCTCCTAGAGTAATGGAAATAAAAATAAACAAATGAGGCCTAATGAAACTTAAAAGCTTTTGCACAGCAAAGGAAACCATAAACAAAATGAATACATAACCCTCAGAATGGGAGAACATATTTGCAAGCAAAGCAACTGACAAAGGATTAATCTCCAAAATATACAAGCAGCTCATGCAGCTCAACATCAAAAAAACAAACAACCCAATCCAAAAATAGGCAGAAGATCTAAATATACATTTCTCCAAAGAAGATATACAGGTTGCCAACAAACACATGGAAGGATGCTCAACATCACTAATCATTAGAGAAATGCAAATCAAAACTACAGTGAGGTATCACTTCACACTGGTCAGAATGGCCATCATCAAAAAACCTATAAACAATAAATGCTGGAGAGGGTGTGAAGAAAAGGGAACCCTCTTGCACTGCTGGTGGGAATGTAAATTGATACAGCCTCTATGGAGGACAGTGTGGAGGTTCCTTAAAAAACTAAAAATAGAACTACCATATGACCCAGAAATCCGACTACTGGGAATATACCCTGAGAAAACCAGAATTCAAAAAAGTTATGTACCACAGTGTTCATTGCAGCACTATTTACAATAGCCAGGACATGGAAGCAACCTAAGTGTCCATCAACAGATGAATGGATAAAGAAGATGTGGCACATATATACAATGGAATATTACTCAGCCATAAAAAGAAACGAAATTGAGTTATTTGTATTGAGGTGGATGGACGTAGAGTCTGTCATACAGAGTGAAATAAGTCAGAAAGAGAAAAAGAAATACCATATGCTAACACATATATATGGAATCTAAAAAAAAAAAATTGTTCTGATGAACTAGCAGCAGGATAGGAATAAAGATGCAGATGTAGAAAATGGACTTGAGGACACGAGGGAAGGGTAAGCTGGGACGAAGTAAGAGAGTAGCATTGAAATATATACACTACCAAATGTAAAATAGATAGCTAGTGGGAAGCAGCTGCATCACATGGGGAGATCAGCTCAGTGTTTTATGACCACCTGGAAGGGTGGAATAGGGAGGGTAGGAGGGAGACGCAACAGAGAGGGGATATGGGGATATATGTATACATATAGCTGATTCACTTTGTTATACAGCAGAAATGAACACAACATTGTAAAGCAATTATACTCTAATAAAAATGTTACAGAAAAAAAAATTACCCAGGGAAATTATACTGATTTCAGAATTTCACCTTTCCTAGAAATTTTGATGTAATTGGTCAGGGTATGGTGTAGCCACTGGGAGTCTTAAAAGGTCTCCAAGTGTTTCTAATGTGCAACCAAGGTTGAGATCCATGGTTCAATCTGCTATGGATAACTGATATCATTGAAAATCTTCAAAAGTGATATATCACTCCTCAAAGTCTTATTAAGTTTGTATTAGTCTTTGGTTCCATAGATAGAATTATAAATTGTATTGCTGCAATATAGATCCCAGGTACTAATGCCCCCTGAAAACTTGTATTATAATCATGTCACTAAAATCAGAATTGGAAAGAAGAGCCTTTTGAGCCCTCAAATAGTGGTTTTAAATGATGTAAAAATCAAGTTATGCCCTAGTTTGTTTTTTTTTAATTATATTTTAAAACTAATGGAACATTTTAAAAAACGGAAATGCAGTCAACTGCCACGTACAAGAGGAAGACACACCTGAGTCTGGGGTCTTTTCAAAAGAATCTCTTCCCAACAACTCTGCTAATTTTCCTAATGAACATTCTTTTGCTTTTTTATCCAGGTGGTACTACAACACTTATAGGTACCAAGACAGCTTCTGAAGTATTTGTCCCATCTGCTTTTGTAGTCGTTTCTCTATTCTTTCTTGTTTTCTTAAAATATAGCACAGAGCATGAATCATGTTGAGCTGTTCTTAGAGAAGGGGCTTTGTTGCAGAATCACATGTGAATCATTTAAATCCTACCTAACAATCCAGTTAAGGTATTAAGGCATTATGTTACGTATCAGTGAGTAAGAAGTACCACAGAGAAATGAGTTTTCTTAGTAAATTAATTACTTTCAGAAAAATGGAGACACAGAAGTATACTTTTTTTTTTTTTTTTTTTGTGGTACGCGGGCCTCTCACTGTTGTGGCCTCTCCCGTTGCGGAGCACAGGCTCCGGACGCGCAGGCTCAGTGGCCATTGCTCAGGGGTCCAGACGCTCCGCGGCATGTGGGATCCTCCCGGACCGGGGCACGAACCCGTGTCCCCTGAATCGGCAGGCGGACTCTCAACCACTGCGCCACCAGGGAGGCCCCAGGTATATACTTTTATCTCTGTAGATTTTAGCGCTGGAAGAGTAAATGGTTCATTACAATATTTCAGCGAATTGTTCTTTGTGAATAATTTTTCAATTTTTAAAATTTAAACATATCTTAATAAAAGCATGAAGTGCAACAATATATTTTTAACATTTTTAAAGCTCCATTAAAGTAACATCACATAAATAGATGGACTTAGACTTAATAGAGATAAAATCATGCTTCTAAGTTAAAAACTACAAAGAATAAAACAGCACGTATTTATGAAATACTTCCCCTCATTCTCATTAGGTTTTATTTCATTAATGTTTAAGTGAATTTTAAATTACTGAATTAATATATTTCTACAGTCTCCCTTAAAACTTAAAATATTACAGATAAGATTAAAGTGATTTTGACACCACTCCCAATTTGAGCGTCCTCCTCACCTCCCCAGAGATAAGCACCATGATGAATTTAGTGCATTTCACTCAAGAACTTTTTAAGGGTTTTAATTAACCTTACAAATGTGCATGCATATGTACATGCCAGTGGAATACAGAGATGCCAGCTCGGAGTCCAAGCTCTGCTGCACCCACCTTTACTACAAAAATAGAATAACAGTAGATAAAATGCAAAAGATAAAACAAAACCAGGACTGGTTTCGAAAACAAGATAAACAGGCTCACGGATCAGAAACAGCTGAAATAAGAGAGTGAAACCGAGGGCAATCATCAGTTAAATCCATTACACCTGGAACCTGCCTCGCTGCTCAAGCTAGCTTTAATTGTTGCTACAAAAGACCTCCAAGCATCACATACAAACAAGATATTTGCCCGAGTTGATTTGCAGGAGCTTGAACTCAACTGTGTCTAGTTTGGGCCCGAGCCGGTTAAGACTGGTTAGGACCACGGGCTTCCAACTGGGCATGCGCGAGTGTCTGCTTGGACTTATTGATGTCAGGCGACTAGGAGGTCCACCCTCAGAGCACATTCGCGCCGCCATTTTCTGGACCAGCGTCCTGTGAAGAAATCCGTGCCTTAGTTGTACCTGTGCAGAGCAATGATTCCTTCACCTTTTCCTTTTCTCCAGTTACCTTTCCCCGTGCTTCCCAGCCTCAGCTTTATCCTGTAAGTATCCCGAGGCCCTCACCTTTGGAGGGGCGGATTTGAGATTTGTTCTCCCGTCCTCTCACTTATCTGCCTGGTGAGTAAACCCCTTCTCTGCTGCGGACGTTGGTGTTTCAGCATTTGGATCACTGCGTGTCCGGCAACAATAGGTTGCTGAAACTCGAGTTGAACAACAGGCAGTGGTGGCCCTGAATTAAGCCCCTGGGGAGCAAAGCGGACTAAAATGACTTCCAGTGAGTTGAGGGGTACCAGAGCTCAGTTACTTTAGCATCCTCAGTGACTCCTTCTTTAAATAAAAACAATGACTTACCTTAGCGTATATAGGAAATAAGATCCAGAGGGTAAACATAAGACAATTTGCAAGAATATAATGATGGAATATATAATTTCCAGCATTTAAACAGGTTTTAAATAAACAATGATAACACTGTAATTGTAAAGAAGAAAGGGCTCTTGTTACTTCAATTCTGTCATTCTGTGTAGGCTCCTCAAATTTTTATTTATGTTCAAAAAATTTTTTTTAATTTTATTTATTTTTGGCTGTGTTGGGTCTTCGTTGCTGCGTGCGGGCTTCCTCGAGTTGCGGTGAGTGGGGGCTACTCTGTTGCAGTGCACAGGCCTCTCATTGCGGTGGCTTCTCTTGTTTCAGAGTATGCTCTAGGTCACGCGGGCTTCAGTAGCTGTGGCTTGCAGGCGCTAGAGCACAGGCTCAGTCGTTGTGGCACATGGGCCCAGGGCCCAGTTGCTGCACGGCATGTGGGATCTTCCTGGACCAGGGCTCGAACCTGTGTCCCCTGCAATGGCAGGTGGATTCTTAACCACTGCGCCACCAGGGAAGCCCTGTTCAAAATTTTTTGACTACGTAGACATTTAAAGGCTGCTAGTATCAATCCCAAAGAAATAAAGATGTGACGAGTATTGGGGTAGCTAAGTTTATTGTGAAATGAAATTTTTGTAAATCTCTACCAAACTTTTATTTTTAAGGGTTTCCTGACTATTTATATAATTGTTGCTTTGAGTGAGAAAACTATTTTGAAATTAATGTGTTCTTAGAGTTATGAGCGAAGATAGATTAAACAGGCTGGCTGTACTTGCTAATGAGCTTAAATATACAAAAATCTATTTTGAGGAAGGCATTGACAAATGTGCAGAAGATAAGACTTGACACACAAACTGTTCATTTAGCAACAAATAACTAAAAAGATGTTTTTTCCCTTTTCTAACAAAAAATGTATTAAGATCATTAAAAAGTATCAATCTGTTACTTTTTTCTTTGTTTAACATATTTATTTTATTCTCTAAGTTTATTAATTTTCTATTTTTTACTGGCATGACTATGTGAAATTCAATAAAAGATAAATCTTCACAGTTTTCATTGCTTTTGTGGCTACTATTAGTTTTATTTCATGATAATTAGTTTAAAAATAATTTTGTCATATCGAAAAGGGAGCTGTAAAATAAATGATTGTCATATTGAGAAGAGAGATTAAAAAAAAAAAAGATCCACTCTCAAAGTCAGATATGATAGGTTAGTCCCTTTTCATCCCACAGTCAAATCTTCCATTTCTGGAAGGTAATAGCTGCAGATGTATTGATGTAACAAAAGTCATTGTTTTGAAATTGAGAATGAGAGGGAAGATTAATACTCTAAGCATTATTTATACCAGAAAAAATTTATCCTAATGAATTTTCAATTGATGGAATTAGAAATATACCAGAGGTCACAAATGTGCAGTTGAAAAACCAGATTCTACACAAGATATGTTTCACTTACTCTGCACAATATTATGGAAAAGATTAAAGAGCCAACATGTTACATCCTAGGTATTGGCTTGAAATTCAAATTTCTGGTCTTGAAAACGTGTAAGGTTTGACATCACTGGACTCTCCACCTTTATGCAGCAGCAACTGGCTGGAGCTGGTGTGTAGCTGCCTGTTTCAGTGGAGCACGATCCCCACTGCCCCCGCATTGTAGGCGTAAGGATTTCCCCTGGCTGTGTTCATTTCATCCTTTACCTGCCCTAAGAGACATTTGAAATTCTGGCCCTACAAAACCCTGCCAAGAGTATCGTCCTCCTATCTATCTCCTTTTCAGCTTTTAATTGAATAATACTTATTGCACATGGACTTTCATTCATTCAGTAAATATTTGTTGAGCACCTACTTTGTTCTGGGCAGTGAGGATACAGCAATGAACCAGAAAAAGTATTTGCCTCTATGGAGCTCACATGGTGGTTGGGGAGAGGTGGGGGGGACAGAAAAGAAACTGGAAAATAAAAGTGAAAGCGATATTTTCAGATAGTAGAAGAGAGTGGCAGAGAGAGTGGAACAAGAAGTTCTCGCTACATTATTCCTCAGTTTCGGTGGAGGAGTGATGTAGTATAATTTAGTTACATGCACATTGGAGAAGTTATTGATGTTGAAAATTTAAGTAGACAAGGTTTCCCTATTTGCAGGAATGGGGAATTGATTATTTCATTTGCTTGCAAATATAAACTCTAACTTTAAATGGGAGAAAGTTGCCTGCTTGGCTGAGGAAACTTAACTCTTCTTTAGCTTGAGAATGTGCTTTGGAAGCAGGGAGAACATGCATTCTGCTTTGCACAGGACAGTCCTGGTTTACATCTGTGAACCAAGCTTAGTCACTCATGACGCTTCTTTACACTCTCAAATTAGAGTCTTTACACTCTCAAAACTGTTCATAGTTACATGGTCAGTCATTTATTGAGAGGACTGTAAAAATATTAAATTATTTCAAACCTTTTTAAAATTATATGGTTACACAGTTTATTTAGAGGGCAATAAAATATCATGTAATTTAAATATTAATTATACCAAATACCATTAATCAAATGCACCCTAATTTTGAATGAACAAAATACTTTCAGATATTTATTTCTCGATAGCTAATGATTAGCTGGTCTTGTGCTCATTACATCATTGTTCATTTACTGTGATAGGGATGAAGCAGAAAGCTTGAGCTTGGGAAATAAGAACTTGTTGCTTAGAAAAAGGGTATTAACACTCGAATGTATGGATAAAGAAGGAAATGGAATTTCCTTCCAAGGGGTGTTTTATTTTATTTTATTTTTATTTTTTTTATTTTTGCGTTACGCGGGCCTCTCACTGTTGTGGCCTCTCCCATTGCGGAGCACACGCTCCGGACGCGCAGGCTCAGCGGCCATGGCTCACGGGCCCAGCTGCTCCGCGGCATGTGGGATCTTCCTGGACTGGGGCACAAACCCGTGTCCCCTGCATCGGCAGGCGGACCCCCAACCACTGCGCCACCAGGGAAGCCCCCAAGGGGTGTTTTAATCATTGGATGAAGCACATCAGTTCAGGTTCTGGAGCAGTTTTTATTTTATGCCGAAGGTTGTGCCCTGGAAATGGAATGATAAGTAGTTAGAATGGTAAGTAGTTTGAATACGGAGACTTTAGGAGGGTTTTCTGAGAGCTTACAGGAACTGTGCACAGGAAGTCTGGGAGCTGAGTAAGGGGTTCACTCAGCTATTTGCTTACATTCTTGAAGTGACTTAACAATAATTAAATACATCTGTAGCCAAGCTGGAAAGAGATCAGGTCCTCAAATATCCGCTTCCATAGCCGAGATCCAAACCTGCCTGGCAACTCCATCCCACAAGCAAGTCCACACCCACAGCTCCCCATCCAGATTCCAGCTTCTCTAAACAGTCGGTACAAAATACTTCTCTGAACCAAGATCTAACTTCAAAACAAGTTCGTTTTGCAGAAAGAACAGTTTGCAGCCTATTATATGTCCAAATAGACAGTATAACGGAGAGGTCAAATGGCATTGTTCAAAAAATAATTTTCTCCGAAGGGAAAGTCTATGCAGAGGATACTTTCTCCCTGGATCAATATAATGTGTTTTAACCTCTTCAAAGTACATAACATTCACTAAGACTTTCAAAAGAAAAAAGAAGAAACATACTAATTTGAAAGTGGTTGCATTCAGGGTATAAATATGCTAACTCCTCTCCTGCTCATAAGAATGACAATGAAAATATAGGAAAGTGAAAAACAACTAGAATAAAGAAACTAAAAGCAATTAAGACCTTGGAGTTGGGTGTGATTTCCATACCTGTGTTTAAGTCTCTTAGTAGATGGTCCCAATTTTTAATTCAAAATGAATTGGTTCACATGGTAGCTTTCTAACCATGGGGGAGATTTTTATCCTTATTCCCATCTTCACCATTATCAGTGCTGTCATTAGTGTGATGGAGGATCCCATTGCCCTTAACCAATGCCATCTATCCTTGGTGAAAAGAAAGGTTTCCTCGAAAAAAATTTTGTTACTCTTTTCCTTTCTTCTTTTCTTTCTTTTCTCTTCTTCCTCCCCCTCCTTTTTGTCTTTTTTTGTCATCATAAACTAAAATCTAAATGGGGTAATTATTTTAATTTTTAAATATATTTCTAATTTAAATAATCTGTTTTCCAAAAGAGTTTATCCTGGATAGTTTTTACTCAGTTACTTTAATAGTTCTTTTCAAAGAAAGACCACGTTGTTTAATATATTTTAGAATCTAATTAATTGTCATCAATTTCTGTAGATCTGAAATGTTTAAGAATTAAAAGAAAAGTAAAACTTGGTCAGGTGTCTCGGAAATCATTATCTGGCTGTAAAACCAAACATAATGGAAGAAAATCTGCACTTATTTATATAAACACATGGAAGACTGTCAGATTTGTTTTTCGTTACAAAGCAAATAGATACCAAACCGAACATACTTTACCACACTGTCTATCAACTGTGCTCTTCAGTATTTACCCAAGAGTTGAAAACTCTGACCACAAAAAAACCTGCACATAAGTGTTTACAGAAGCTTTATTTATAATTGCCAAAACTTGTAAGTAAGGTGTCTTTCTGCAGGTGAATGGATAAATGAACTGTGGTACATCCAGACAATGGAGTATTATTCAACACTGAAAAGAAATGAGCTATCAAGCTAAGAAAAGACATAGAGGAACCTTAAATGCATATTCCTAAATGAAAGAAGCCAATCTAAAAAGGCTACATGCCATATGATTCCAACTCTGACATTCTGGAAAAGGCAAAACTATGGAGACAGTAAAAAAAAAAAAATCAGTGGTTGCCAGGCAGGTAGAGGAGGAGAAGAGATGAGTAGGCAGAGCACCAAGGATTTTTAGGATAATAAAAATACTCTGTGTGGTATTATAATGATGAATATATGTCATTATACTTTTGTTCAAATCCATAGAATGTATGACACCAAGAGTGAACCCTAAGGTAAAGTGCAGACTTTGGGTGATTATGATGTGTCCATGTAGGATTTTCCTTGGTTAAAAAAAAAAAAAAATGTTTACCACTCTGGTGAGAGAGATTGCTGATAGGGGAGCTGCATATCTGGGGGGCTGGGAACATATGAGAAATCTCTGTACCTTCCTCTCAATTTTATTGTAAACCTAAAACCGCTCTAAAAAGATAAAGTTAAAAAAAAAAGAGATAATAGAAAATTGCTTACAATGCTTTCTGTGCTTCAAGATGGGAAGAGTACAGGCTTTACTTAAAAATGGTGAGGCATTAACACTATGTGGCACGATTTTTCCAAGAATCATAGCCAAGTTCTGACATGCTGAGACATGATGAAGGAGACAGATAAAGAGACAATGGAAAATGACTCCAAGTAAGCCTAAAATGGAGCAAAACTGAAAACGCTGTGGCTAAACATCATTTGCTTCTTGCTATAAAGCCTATGTTTTAGTTCTATGGTGCATTACTGACAATATCTACAGTTATTTCCTTATTAAATCAAGGAACCTGTGTCCAAGTTTCATTTTCTTTCCTTTGATTTAATTTAAACCATAAGGGAGGAGATGACTGAGAAGTTAATACAGTTGGAAATATACCTACAGTGATCCACTAAAAAAAACTCTCTGAAGGATCTTAATCATCATGCTAATTACCGACAGTTTAGTTCCCATTGTTTTTGCATCCACAGGTAGGAGCATTACAAGGGGGAAAATGGGTGGAAGTATGTAGCTCTGACTTGAGAGAGAGTGAGCCAGACCACTCTGGATCAGCAGTCTCCTTCCAACCATGTCTTACCATTCACATTTCATGGAAAGTCCCAGTTAAACTGTAAATATCATTAGAATATACGTCATTATCTGCCATTAACATTCTTTGCCAGATTATTTTATTAGATTAGCCCTAGGTAATCTAGACCAAAAGAAACACATAGAACAGAGATTCCAAGTACTGGCAGCCCTCTACCCTGATCCAGCTCTCCCATGTATCAATACTTAGTTCCCAATAATATACAGTTAGTTGGCAAAATATTTTAAATTTTAATTATTTGCCAACATTTTGAAAAGCAGTTTTCTTTTGAAATCAAAATCTCTGGCTTCTCTTGGAAAGCCATATCTGGCACCATGGTCTCCCCCATCCAGCCCTGTATCCCTCCATTGCCAAGTGGAAACAGTCTGCACAAGTTCAGTGGCATTGCTGGTCTCAGATGAGACATGCATTTCTCTAGTTTGTTAAGTTGCCTCCATCTCAGAGTTTCTTCTAACTCTGAGGCTAGTGTCAAATACTTCAAGAGGCCTTTTTTGACCATTCATACTGAAGAGCTCCCCCATTCCCTGAACCTGGTGACTCTACCCCATTTCACCTTCTTCTCTTTTCTTGATGATACTTATGATTCTCTGAAATAAACTTACACGCCCACCTGCTTACTTGTTTGTTCTCTGACTCCACCTCCACTCTAGAATTAAAGTTCCAAAAGAGCAGAGATCACAGTACCCCAGCACTTAGAACACTACCTGATATATTGCAGACACTCTAATAAGTATTTGTCAGAAAAGTGACCAAATTTATCGTCATGCCTGCATTGTCGTCTCTCATACAGCAGAGAAATATGCCTCCATACCCATGCCATTATGTAAAGTTCCTGAGGGAAGTATCTTCATTCTAAGAAAAGAAAATTCCAGCAGAGCTTCAGGTCTGTTTGTTTCCGGTCATTTGGCTGCTTGTAAAAACAACGGGAACTAAACTGATGGTAACTAGCA
This sequence comes from Monodon monoceros, assembly GCF_005190385.1. Classification (NCBI taxonomy): domain Eukaryota; kingdom Metazoa; phylum Chordata; class Mammalia; order Artiodactyla; family Monodontidae; genus Monodon; species Monodon monoceros. The sequence goes on from NW_021703772.1 coordinate 22,420,094, forward strand.
CGACGATCAAGATCATGCAGAGATTATATTACTGACCACTGCAGCTATACCTCCAACTGTATTAATTTCCCAGTCATTGTTTCTCTTTTTTTTTTTTTTTTTTTACGGTACGCGGGCCTCTCACTGTTGTGGCCTTTCCCGTCGCGGAGCACAGGCTCTGGACGCGCAGGCTCAGCTGTCATGGTTCATGGGCCTAGCCCCTCCGCGGCATGTGGGATCTTCCCGGACCGGGGCACGAACCCGCATCCCCTGCATCGGCAGGCGGACTCTCAACCACTGCGCCACCAGGGAAGCCCCATTGTCTCTCCTTTGATTTAAGCTAAATTAAATGGAAGGAAATATTTTTACATACTATTGGAGTTCATGAGAGTCTGACCTGATTTGATTAAGTTGTGTGTTGTTTGAAGGAAGGAGGGTCTAGAAAGGTTCTCTGTATAAAGCTTTGCTTGAGCTGAAACCTGAAAGGTGTGTATATCATTTACACGGGTGTTTCTCTTTTTCTGGATCCCTTAGCATCACTCGAGAATCTTGCAAAAACAGGTTTCAGAATTCTCCCCTAGACCCTAAAGGAAAAGATAAAAGAGGAAAAAAAGGACTGGAAGTTGAGGGCAGAATCTAAGATTCGTTCACTGCTGTGTCCCCAGTATCCACCACTGTGCACACTAAGTGTTCAATAACTATCTACTGACTTATTGACTGACAGGAGGAATAATCAGATGCAGGGTTTTTAATTGCTGCTGCCGATTCAAGTACTCCACGGACTTAAACCTATTATCTTAGGCTCAGTTAGGCTGCAATGAAACGACTGCTGGTTTTGCTGTATTGTATCTTGGAGGGAAAGCCATGTGTTACTGTGAAAAAGCATAATTCTTTTAAGACCTTTGTAATGTCCTGTTGAAGTACATCCAGTCCCAGCACTATGAGTGTGATGACAATCCTGTTTTTCATGTGGGGTTCCATGCACACTTTTAAAAGTATATGAAAAGGTTCTGTGTCCTGTCACGAAGCAAATCCAGATAGAAATAGACGTAAATATTCATTAGAACTTCCCTCCATCTCCCCTTAAAAACCCTCTATTCAAATGGAGATTTTGACTTTTAGAATAATGAAGAATATAAAAAGCCTTTATTCTTGAAAAATTAATAAAATGGTATTTCTCGATTTTCATTAGGATGAGTTTCTGTTTTTTTTTTTTTAAAGAAAATTTCAATGTACTGTGCTTGTTTTCATCAGAAAAGCACCTTATCTTTCAGGGGGTGGAATGGTTCCTTAATAATGTGCTGTAATTTCTGTATTCTCTATTAATCCCAAATTAAATGCAGCCAGAATTGTATTCATTTTGGCGCTTGGAGGAAACTTTGAAGCTCTCCTTTGTCTTTCGTGAAAATATAGGCGACCTTAGACTCTGGTCCTTTAGTCGGGGACTTACCGAACAAGTCATTTTGAGCCGCCTTTGCAACTCTCCGAGTTATTTTCTTTCTTTTTCCCTTAAGAGAGGGAAACAATAAAGCAAGCCATTTTGAGGATTCATAAATCCTTGCTTACACTGTGTCCTTGAGTAATATTTTGCATTAAAGCTTGTTTGTTTTGTATTCACTTGGGATGAAACTAGAAAACTATGAAAAGAGAAATATGCTTTCGAAATATTTTGGAATAGGGGCACTCAGAAGAAGGAAACATTTTTGTTTCGGTGTTTTGTTTTCATTGTTGGATTCTTTTTAGTTGTTTCTTTTTTCCTGAATGGAATTGTCCCACCCTTGGAAAATCTAGATGCCTCCCCAGTGAATCAAGCCAAATGAAGAAAGATGATTTGATGTTGCCCTCTGCCTCTCAAACATTGTAAAATCTAGCTTTAGTTTGAACTAAACAGGTGTCCTGGTGTTTTCAGTTCTACATCTGCTGTGGAATGTAATCACAGCGCTGATGTCTGTTTAATCTGATTGTTTTCCATTATGCCTTTGTGCATGCTTAGGGTCTCGTTCCCTAATTATTTTACTAGTCAGTTGGTCTTTGCCACATTCCATTGAAAGAGTGTGATTTGGTTTCTCAAGTCATCACATCCTATTGTTTTTTATTTCTTGGAATAGTATATCACAATAAGGTTTCTTTTTTTTTTACAAGTATGTTTAAAGGGGACTTCTAAAATTTACTTGAAAGAAATTCAAGAGGTTTAATTAGAATTACTCTGTGAATCTCTTATGAAAAATATCTGTAATGTATTGATACAAGTTTATTTGCAAAAAAAAGCCCAAAAGTTTAAATTAAATTACACTTAATTTTTAGTAACTTAATTTTACAAAAACAGTGGCAAAATGTGGTATAAACTATTGGTAGACATTGTATTCCTAACTGGCATAGTTCTCTCTTTCCCCACTTCTTCCTGCCGGCCCAGATGACATTCAACTACAGAGTCTCAAATTGGGAGCTTGGGATTGACATGTACACACTGCTATATTTAAAATAAAATGCCTTTCCATGAAAAAAAAAAAAAGTCACACGTACTTTTCTTAAATTTCCTTGCAGCTAGGTCAGGGGCATGTGACCCAATCCTAGCAGAAGGGACCCAAAGGAAAGTCTGCTAGTGAATGTCTGGAAAAAGTTTCCCTCCTATTACAAAAAGATATATGCAAGGCAACTGTGCATTTTTTATGGCAGATGCTGTCATCTCTATATGTGATCCCTAAACCACAGCTACACTCTTACATCCAAGAGGTTTAAGTAAACCTGAGCTTCAAGACAATCCTCTGAGGATGGAGAGCTGAAATACAGAAAGACCAGAATCCTTCATAATGTTACTAAGCTGTTGAACCAATCCTGAAAGCACCCAGCCTTTGGGCTTCTTTTATGATGAAATAATTATACTACTTTTGATAAGCCATTTAAGTTGGATATTCTGTTACTCGTAGCCAAAAGAATTTTTAAAATCACCACATTAACTGATAAGAAATTTGATGATTATTATGCAATGCAGAGCTATATCTCTACCAAATAATATTTACCTAACATTCTAATTACATTTATCTACTATATCCTCTTACTGAAGCTAAAGCAAATCTCTCTAATAGCAATTATTTTTCTGATTTTGCCCTAAAAATCACATTTAAATAGATTCAGATTCTAATGACATTTTCCCCCTTAAATATGGCATTGATAATTAGGCTGGAGCTCATTGTAGAGTGGTTTTTACTTATTTGTTTTTTTGTTTTTACTTTGGGATGGGGTTAGAGAAGAGTTTCTACAAAATCAAATAAATAGAGCTCAGAATTAAAATACATTGACATTTGGGAGGTTTTTTTTTAATTAAGATTTTGTATAGTTGTGTAGGAAGACATCTAAAAATGCAAACTACCAATTACCAATGATAAGCAGTTTTTAAAATAATGCCCTAGAGTTACAGCTCAGTTAGTTTCAGATACACAAAGAGGTCTTTTCTTATTTTTCTCACAACCTTTAACATACGTTTCTGAAAAGAAAAACTTCCTCTTATAAGTTAATACCAACAAAACAGGTGGATAATTTATAAGCCTATCACCTACATACAATTCAGAATAAATAACTGAGTTCCCCTATTTATTGCAGCAAGGTCAGAATAGAGTCCTAATCTACTGTGGGTAATTTGGATGAAGAAACTGGCTTTAGCAAGAAAGTAAACAAGCCCTCCACTTTGGCTGATAGCCTAGATAAATTTAATGTGTGAGTGGAGCTGCAGAAATGGGATAAGGATTAATGGAGAGAAGGAAACATGAATTTCATATTTAAAAGATTAGGGAAATTCCAACCTTTATTATAAAATATCTGTGAGCCTATAAAGGTGATTTATAACACTGGAAAGGCTTTAGGTATGCTTTAGCTAATGCTCTTGGGAGGCTCAGAAAACATAATCCAATTTACTAGTGGTGTACAAAAGAGACATACTTTAAAATAATTGCTATTTTAAACTGTAGCCTTCAGGGAGCCATTGGCATCTAACCATACCATAAGGATTAACAGAAATCGTCAAACTGCCGCTTTAAAATGTGATGTTTTTGTGTCACGTATTCCACAACCCATGGCATAAAAAGCTAACTGCTTAAGAGAATGCAATTAATACACACACCTTACCTTGGCTGAGTCACCTGTCAGCCAGTCAGAATCACCTATCACTGTTTGTTTTTTTTTTTATGTTGGGGGTAGGGGTTTATTAATTATTTTTGCTGTGTTGGGTCTTCGTTTCTGTGCGAGGGCTTTCTCTAGTTGTGGCAAGCGGGGGCCACTCTTCATCGCGGTGCGCGGACCTCTCACTATCGCGGCGTCTCTTGTTGCGGAGCACAGGCTCTAGACGCGCAGGCTCAGTAGTTGCGACTCACGGGCGTAGTTGCTCCGTGGCGTGTGGGATCCTCCCAGACCAGGGTTCGAACCCGTGTCCCCTGCATTAGCAGGCAGATTCTCAACCACTGAGCCACCAGGGAAGCCCATCACTAAGCTTTTTAAGTCATCCGATTGCTCTTTAGAACAACAGAGCTGAGGCTATCACACAGAACTTAGGTTTTTGAAAGAGCGCAGTTCCTTTTAGGCATTTGTTTTTTCAAAACTCACTGGAAGATTCAGAAGCATTTTGGTTCAGGATTCATTGTAGGACCAAACTAGGGGAATATGGGAGATGTATTTACCTCTCTTACTTCTTGGGCAGTCTTATTTATCTCTTAACCAATAGAAGAACATGTTTCTTGAAGCATTGTTATATTGTGAATTATGCTTTAGAATTAAGTTGGCTCCAGAAATTTGACTTACATCTTCCTTACTGTGGCCCAGTCATCAGTCTATGAATGTTTTTCTGCCACAGGCTATTCTGATTGTTTATTCCGTCCTGACAGCCAGTTTTACAACTTATGTATTAAAGCGGCATCAAACCAGAGTCAAGCTATTCTGTTCTCGCCCCATTACTGGTATGATGGACTCTTCAGTATTCAACCTAACACAGACTTTAGTAAAAACAGCTTTTGAAAGCTAAAACCTACCATAGCAGCAGTTCATTTCCATGGCTGATTTACCCAGAGATACTGCTTCACAACCAAAAAATCTTAGCAAGTAATCAAGGGGTGTTGCTCAGCCTAAAGAAAATTTTGATATTTCTGAACTTCAACCATCCCTCTGACGGTAAGAGAATGGGTGCAGTTTTTGAAGGAGGCTAATGATATATTCCTGTTCAAATTTACCAAAAAAATCTCAACTCCATTAATCAGCTAACTCAAAGTCATGGTCTGTCTTTGAGATAAGACCATAAGATAAAATAAGTTAAATACAAAAAATGGCATCTAGTCATTCAAATAAATATTGAGTGCCTCCCATTTGGGGCATATTCTAAACACTAGAGATACATCTGTGAGCAAGAGAGATATATAGTCTCAGATTTGTTTAAAAATTAATCTGTGTTTGTGTTGGGAGAGTGGTTTGGGGGGGGTGTTATAAGATTAAACACAGGGCTTCCCTGGTGGCGCAGTGGTTGAGAGTCCGCCTGCCGATGCAGGGGACGCAGGTTCGTGCCCCGGTCCGGGAAGATCCCACATGCCGCGGAGCGGCTGGGCCCGTGAGCCATGGCCGCTGAGCCTGTGCGTCCGGAGCGTGTGCTCCGCAAGGGGAGAGGCCACAACAGTGAGAGGCCCAAGTACCGAAAAAAAAAAAAAAAAGATTAAACACAGTGGGGTTGGCTTGATGATGCTCACACATGGGCTGTGAATACACGAGGGCTTGTTACTCACAATTTTTCTGTAACTTTGAAATATTCTATTAAAACATTTTTAAAGAATAAAGAGCATAGAGGTCCCAAAATTTAAAAAGACAAAAGAAATATACCATTTCTTCTGTCATGAGGTTTATAGTTTAGCAGGGAGGGTAGATAGACATTCTGCAAGTACGTAAAGGTATTAAGAGAGAATTAACTCAATAGCATTAGTCATCAAGAAAAAGCAAATTAAAATCTCAATGAATACCTTTAAAATACCCACTAGAATGACTAACATTAATAACTGAAAATGCTAAGTTTTGGTGAAGACATGAAACAAATGTTAACTCTTAAACACCTCAAATGGAAAAGTGAGATTGTACAACACTTTGAAAAACCATTTGGGAGTTTATTAAAAAGGTTAAATATACACTTACCATATGACCCAGACATTCCATTCTTAGGTAGTCTTCCAAGAAAATGAAAACTTGTCAACATAGACTTGTATGTGAATATTAATAGTAACTATTTATAGTAGCCCAAAACTGGAAACAACCCAATTTTGCTATTTATAAATGTCAAAAACTGGGGGGGAAAAAAAAAAAAACAGAATCTTTATCAACTCTTGAATGGATTAAACCAATTGTGGTATATCCATACATGGAATTCCACTAATAAAAAGGAATGGACTCCTGGTATGCATACTATGTGCAAAGCTCAAAAGCATTATGATAAATGAAAGGAAGCTGTCATAAAAGACTACATACTCTATGATTCCATTTATATGAAATTTTAGAAAAGGCAAACCAATAGCAATTGAAAATAGACCAGTAATTACTTGTGGGTAGAGGGAATTTTTTTTCAAGTTTTTTTTTTTTTTTTTTTGATGTGGACCATTTTTAAAGTCTTTGTTGAATTGTTACAATATTGCTTCTGTTTTATGTTTTGGTGTTTTGGCCCGGAGGCATGTGGGATCTTAATTCCCAGACCAGGGATCACACCTGCACCCCCTGCATTGGAAGCCGAAGTCTTAACCACTGGACTGCCAGGGAAGTCCCGTGGGTAGAGGGAATTGATCGCAGATGGGCTCAAGGGGTCTTTTTAGGGTAATAAAAATGTTTTATATCGTGTTTGTGGTGGTGGTTATACCACTGTATAATTTTGTCAAAACTCGAGCTGTACACTTAACATTGGTGAGCTTTATTGCATATAAATTGCACTTCAGTAAAGCTGACCAAAATACCTTCACATAATAAAAAGGGGTTACAGGGTGCAATGGTGAGCAGGAACCAGAGGACCTAGCCTGAGGGTTAAGGAGTGGCCTCCCTAAGGAAGTGATATTTGGGATATTTAGGTTAAGACTTAAAGGATAAATAAGAGTTAACTAAATGAAAATAAGATGAAAAGTATTTCCCAGTTGGGAGGAAAGGATATGCTAAGTATTTTGCTGGAGTGAGTCTGGTTCCAGTTAAAGCAGGGAGGTTTTAACTAGGGGAGTTTAATAGGAGAGTGTTGTGGGCCATATTGTGTCCCCCCCCACCCAAAAGTATACGTTGAAGTCTCAATCCCTGGTATCTCAGGATGTAAAAGTGCTTGGAGATAGGGCCTTTGAAGAAGTGATAAGTTTAAATGAGGTCATGTGGATGGACCCCAATCCATATGCCTTTATTTGGAGGTAGCACCTTCTAAGAAGCGATTAAATGATCCTGAGGCCAATAGGGTGGGGCCCTAATTCAACGTGACTGCTGTTCTTACAAGGGAGATACCAGGGAAGCCTAAACAGGGAAAAGGCCGTGTGAGGACATGGTGAAAAGGTAGCCATCTGCAGGCCAAGGGGAGAGGCCTTAGGAGAAACCAAACCTGCTAACACTTTGATCTTGTACTTAGAGCCCTCAGAGCTATGAGAAAATAAACTTTTCTTGTTCAAACCACCCAGTCTGTGGTATTTGGTTATGGAATGTCTGCAAACCAATACAGAGAGTATGGATTTTGGAGAATATGAAAGGATCCAGGAGGGAGAAAAGATAGGGGAGTTTGAATCAAGAGAAACACAGATATTAGAAAGTGAAAGAGACATGACTTTAGCATATCTTTATTATTATTTATATTGTCCAGTATACTGAGATATAATATACATAAAATAAAATTCAATATATTTAAGTGTATAATTTCCATGTATTGGGGGGATATATTAAATTGTCTAACCAACATCACACACACAGAGAAACAAATGAAAAAAAAATGACAAAGTTCAAGTTACCTTGGACCACTGATGGTCTTCTCTTGAGTTAAGATACAATGATTTAAAGCTATTTGTCTCATACATACATACAATGGAATATTACTCAGCCATAAGAAAGAATGAAATAATGTCAATTGCAGCGACAGGGACGGCCTTACAGATTGTCATATTGAGTGAAGTAAGAGAGAGAAAGGCAAATATATGATATCACTTACATGTGGAATCTTAAAAAATGGTACAAAACAGAAGTAGAGTCACAGATGTAGAAAACAAACTTATGGTTACCAAAGGGGAAAAGGGGGGAGGGATAAATTGGAAGATTGGGATTGACACATACACATTATTATATATAAAATAGATAACTAATAAGAACCTACTGTATAGCACAGGAAACTCTACTCAATACTATGTAATGACCTATATGGGAATAGAATCTAAAATAGAGTGGATAGGGCTTCCCTGGTGGCGCAGTGGTTGAGAGTCCGCCTGCCAATGCAGGGGACACGGGTTTGTGCCCCGGTCCGGGAAGAGCCCACATGCCGCGGAGCAGCTGGGCCCGTGAGCCATGGCCGCTGAGCCTGCGCGTCCGGAGCCTGTGGTTCGCAACAGGAGAGGCCACAACAGTGAGAGGCCCGCGTACCGAAAAAAATAATAATAATAATAAAAAAATAATAATAAAAAATAAAATAAAATAGAGTGGATATGTGTATATGTATAACTGATTCACTTTGCTGTACAGCAGAAACTAACATAACATTGTAAATCAACTATACTTCAATAAAAAATAATTAAAAAAAATAAAGCTATTTATCTCAGAGATAAAACAATTGCTGTACTATGTAAAAGATACAGGTTTCTCCCACTATCCAAAAGTAGAGCATTCCTATGAAACCCTTCAGAAGCTGTAAATCAAAGAAGCAAGTACCTCAGGACACATCTTGCTAATGGACACACAAAATACAGTAAACTCCCCATTATCAGCGCTTTTGCTTTTTAAGGTTTGTTACCCTCAGGCAACCTTGGTCGGAAAATATTAAATGGAGAATTCCAGAAATAAACAATTTATAAGTTTTCAATTTCAAGCTACTCTGAGTAGCGTGAGGAAATCTCACTCTGTCTCTCTCCATCCCACCCAGAACGTGAATCATCCCTTTGTCCAGAGAGTCCTATCCATTCGTCACTTAGTAGGCGTCCCGCTTATCAGGTCGACTGTAGAGGTACTGCAGTGCTCATTTTCAAGTGACCCTTAATTTACTTAATAATGATCCCAAAGCACAAGAGTAGTGATGCTGGCAATTCAGATATGCCAAAGAGAAGCTGTAAAGTGCTTCCTGTAGGTCAAAAGGTGAAAGTTCTGAACTGAATAAGGAAAGAAAACAATTGTATGCTGAGGTTGCTAAGATCTATGGTAAAAACGAATCTTCTATCCATGAGGTTGTAAAGAAGGAAAAAGAAATTTTTTATTAGCTTTGCTGTTTCACCTCAAACTGCAAAAGTTATGGCCACAGTGTGTTAGTGCTTAGTTAAGATGGAAAAGGCATTACATTTGTACAATAAGATATTTTGAGAGAGAGACCACATTTATATCATTTTTATTACAGTATATTGTTATAATTCTATTTATTATTAGTTATTGTTGCTAATCTCTTACTGTGCCTAATTTATAAATTAGTCTCTATCATATGTATGTATGGGGAAAAAACATAGTATTGGGGGGATTCAGTACTATCCGTGGTTAGGCATCTGCTGAGGATCTTGGAGCGTAACCCCGAGGGTAAGGGGGGACTACTGTTAAAGGAGATAAAGCACAGATGCTCACGGATTCAGTTCAAAGCCCTGGTGGCTTAATGCTGAGATGCTGAGTCTAGCTCCCGAGGAAGGAGCTTAGCAGTGCCACTCTCACTGCTCACGGTGGGAGCTGCCTCTGAAACAGTGAATGCTATTTTCACTTTCTGCCTTTTTTCATAAAGTGAAAATCCTCTTTGAATTTCTTTTTGTTAGTGAAAACGTAGGTCTTTGGTAAAATCGCAGTGGCGTAAAGTGAACTTTCCAAAAACGTGGGATACCTGTATTTAAATGGCTGGGAAGGAGAAGGAAGGAGAATAACATTTCTTGAAAGTCTACTCTTGACTAGTTATCATGTTTTCATACTCTGAGATAATTCTTGCAGTAACTCCTCGAGGAAGGTAGCTAATCCAAAAATAAGTAACTCGCCTGAAGATTCTAGACAAGCGACTTAGAGAGAGGCTTGACCCTAGTCTGTGTGAATCTTTGCCCTAAACCATGGCCAAAACAAGCCCTGCTCAGTGTCTACGAAAGAGTAGTGAGCAAATAGAAAAACTTAACCATTTGACAGTGAGAGAAAATGATCAAGTTGGTAAAGTATTAGAAAGTACTTCTGTATCTACAGAAAGTATTTCTATATCTACAGAAAACACCTATAGTGTTTCTATCCTTGGGAATCTTTGAAAAACATAACTGACAATTCTGTCTGTGGAATTTGGGAACTGGAAATTGAGAAATGGGGTTCATCATTCATTAATTTATTAGTCATTTACATATTAAACCAAAAAACAGGTATTGAATATCAACGATTTGCCAGACACTAGAGAAACAAAGGTGAACAACCTATTCTTTTGACTTCCTAGGACTCCCAGTTTAGTTGCGAGGAGAAATGAACCATATTATTATGCAGAGCCTTGTGTAACAAGTGCTATGGTGGAGGTGTGATGAGGCAGGTTGGAGGAATGTTTTGCCAAGACTGAAGGTGAGAGAGTAAAGGAGTCAAGAAGTAAAATACAAACAGTTGAGTTGGTTTTGTGTAGCATTTCTACATGTGCAAGTACAAGCCATAAAATAGAAATTGTGGGGCTTCCCTGGCGGCGCAGTGGTTGAGAGTCCGCCTGCTGATGCAGGGGACGCGGGTTCGTGCCCTGGTCCGGGAGGATCCCACATGCCGCGGTGCGGCTGGGCCTGTGAGCCATGGCCGCTGAGCCTGAGCATCCGGAGCCTGTGCTGCACAACGGGAGAGGCCACAACAGTGAGAGGCCCGCATAGCGCAAAAAAAAAAAAAAAAAAAAAGAAATTGTGTCATTTTGGTGATTCTATATTTGAGTTAAACATTTATTTTTACATTTAAAACTGGCACTATATGAACATGAACAGTAAAATTTGTTCTAATAATTTAAGACTTTATCTTTATTTAGAACAACATTATATAGCAAATAAAAACACTGTGACAAGTTGAAAGGCACAGCACAGAATAAAGGAAAAATCTTTATATTCCATGACTTTTAATGGCATTATTTTCCCTGCTTTTTGAACTAGAGAACCCTACATTTTCATTCTGCAATGGGCCTTACGAATTATGTAGCCCTGTCTAGACTTGACCCTGAAGGGTGATGAGGAGCATGGGGAATAGTGGAAAGATTTTAAAAGGAAGTTGACATGACCAGATTTGTGCATTAGAAAATTGCCCTAGGAACAGGGTGGTGCATGGATGTGGGGGACAAATACATCGGAGACAAGGAACCCAATTAGAATAATGGCACTAGAGATGGAATGAAAAGGATTGATAGAAGGTAGTGGATTTTAAAATATTAAGTTAGAATTGCCAAGACTTGTCCCCGTGCCTTTTGTTACTTGTCTTATGTTGTGATTAAAAGTCTGTATGCTCTCAAAATAATTCTCTCTCTCAGTGAGTGTTTCTCAAGTTTTTGTCATCTGTGGACTGTCTAATGTATGTTTAGCCCCCACAAAGACCACAGATTTTAGGTGAACTTAAAGACTTACCACAATTTTAAGTAATAAAATATAATCTCTTGAAATTTAAAATAACATTGAATTTACCTCAGTGCCAGGAATAATATTATTTACTACTTTTCCCTACAGTAATGATAACCATCTGGCTCAGTGATTGGTCGTGATTAGATCAGGCTCCACAATGAGATGTTTTTCTTTTGCTCCTCTTTATTTATCCTAAATTAGAAAATGCTCACCCAAATTGCAGATCAAAATTAAGGTGACTCTTGTCTCAATTTTCCAGATTATACCTGTTGTCCAAGAACAGCTGTTAATAACATCCCTTTCACTCTCAACTATCCAGCTGGAACATAAATTATATGTTCACCCCAGCCATCAGATACGGCAGCAAATGTTAGGTATTCTGTTCTGTTAGTTTTGGATATCTGAGTCAATCACAAGCCTTATGATTATAAAGAGATTTCTAACTGAAAAATATTTTCTGTTCTCCATTCTTTTCTCCAGTGAGCATATCATATGCAAAAGCCGAAGGTTCAAATGTCTTAACATAACAGATAATGGCAAATGGATTCTTAATCTGTCTTTGGTTGTTTCCTGATCCAGAGTATTTCTTTCTGTTCTGTTTCAGGACTTGGGTATAGTATTTAAATATGAAAACTGACTGATGTGGAAGAGAGTTCTTTTAGTCACCCAATATCTTTGTTCCCTTTTTCCTTTATAGTCATAGAACACTTGAATTTTAGCTGGGCAAGGCCATGATAATAAGGACTACATTTCCCAGCTCCTCTTGCTGCTAGGCAGTGCCATGTGATTAAGTTCTAACCAATAGGATGCAAGCAGAAATGGTGTGTGTAACTTTCTGGAAGGATAATTAAGGGAGGAGGACACATACTGTACTTCTAAACCTATTCTCCCTTCTTTTGAGCAAATTTAACACATTTAAATAACACCACTCAAAAACAGTGCTATTGCATTAGCATGCAGCAGGGGTTGGCAAACTTATTCCTTAAAGAGCCACATAGTAAATATTTTAGGCTTTTAGAACCACGGAGTCTCCATCTCAACTGCTCAGCTCTGCCCTTGCAGCCACAAAGCAGCCATAGAAAACATGTGCATGAATGGGTGTTGCTGTGGTTCCAATAAAGCTTTATTTACAAAGTGGCCAGGCCAACAGCCACAGTTTGCCAACCCCTGGCCTAGATCATTGTTCTCAAGCTTGCTGTATGTTAGAATTAACTGGGGAAATTTTAAATACACCAGTATTCAAGGCCTGCTCCCTGAGTTCCTGATCTAATCATTCTGGGGTTAAACCCAAGTATTTGTTAAAAGGCCTTGCTGTAATTCTCGGGTGATGCTTTTCCTTTTAACCAATGCCAATGTTGGCCACTTCTTAAGAAGAAACATTCAATGTCCTGGACAGTTTCTTTTTTATTTTTATGTGTTTTTAATACCCCTATCTGTCATTCCTGAGAAAAGATTTATGACAACATAAATATTTAGTTAGACTTTCAGTGGGCTAGAGGCCCTGGATGCTAACAAGATAATTTGGCAATAAACTCTAGATTGATGGAATTAAATCATGACCTGTAACTGTGCCTCGGCTGTGAGGTAATTGGAATTCATTTTTTAAGAAATATAATGTAGGGAACAGCATTTTTTTTAGTCACTTGGCCAAACTTTTAGGAAGATGAAATTAAAAGCTCTTATCTAAGTTCTACAAATGTGATATGAGGAGGGAGGGGGGAATGACCAATTATTTTCAGTTTGGGGCGATTGTCTTTTACATGTGATTCTAATGTACCACTTTTGATTATTGTTGATCTCAGCTCTGAAAAGAGCTGAGTAATCCAAAAATTATGTAGCATTGAAATATGTTACACCATAAATAAAATTGTTTCTGGTGTAACTCTAGAAATATATTACTGCATGTACCTATGCCCTGTAAAGATTTAGGTCTAAATTAATGATGTGGTATGTCTCAAGTATTAAATAGACCTGAGGAAAAAGTGAAGGGCTCTAAGACAGTAACAACTCGTGAGTTCATTTTCCAGATAACAGAAGCTGCCCCCTTGAAGTGCCATCATTTTTAATCAATTTTGAGATAATTATTTGAAGTATCTTACACAATTTTCTGCCCTGTAAAATAGAACTGAATATTTTTGAGGACTCAGGACCATCATTATGGGCTTGAGTTATCACACTGGGCTAGGACACACTGACATCTTTTGAGGATTTAGAAAAATGAGTAAGAGAATTCTGGGGCAAGATCACTGAGTTTGAAACTTAGCCCCTGCCCACGCTCACCCCCCACCCCCCACTCACTCAGCCATATAACCTGGGCTGGTTACTTACACACTAGTGCCTTAGTGTTCCTATCCACAAAATGAGAACACGTCACCAAGCTGTTGTGAGGATGAAGTGAGTTTATGCATGTAAAGGGCTCGGGAGAGTGCCTGACACATAGGAAGTGCCCAGTACATGTGAGTCTACTGTTCTCATTATTCTTGAGGTGTGTATTTTTTCACAAAATAATCCCACACTCTTTCTTTTGATTTTGTATTTGCTTTATAGATATCTATTTTCTTTCTCCTCCTTTAATTTGGGGATGTTGAGATCATATCTAGGGCATCAAGAGGGCATGGTCTTTGGTCAACCATTTAGGGCATGGTGGGGCAGGCCGGGAGAGAAGTAACATCTACATCATCTAGCACTGGACTGCCACTAGGGGGAGATAAGTCCACTCAGACGCGGGACAATGCTGACAATGGAGGATCAGCCAGTGTGGCAAACTTAGGGTCAGATTTGGTCACCCCCTCAGTTCTTCAGCTGTGGCCTGTACAGTGAGCAATAGAGTTTTTCAATGAAAGATTAGGACATCCTAACATGAGGAGAATCTGACTCTGGGGACTTGGATTAGGGACACTTAGTAGTTCAGCTGATAGGGATTGGCTTTGCAAACGTCTTTCACAGGGTGAAAGAGCCCTACTAACTAAATAGGGATTCATGGGCTATGGTACCCCCAGGAGGGCAGAACCCTAATCCAGAAGAGATGTGGACATCAGGTATCAGCATAACACCCTGAAAACAAAGACCTAGACTGAAGCCCAGTTAGAAGAATTAGGAGAATTGTGGGGCTCAGGAATGAGAGGATTACCGGTTATTAGAACAGACACAAAACTTCAGGGTCAGATCCACACCAAAGGTAACTCGATACTAGCGTCAGAAAGAGGTTTTTCCAATGTTTAACTTTTTGTTGACCTCGGGAACTGCGAATGAAGATGAGTCTGTCCAGGTGGCCCCAGAGTTTTAATGTGGTGCAGACTAGAGCATGGGAAAGGGAAGGGAGATGCTAGGGTCTGGTGGCTACTTAGGCTTAAAAACTGAGTTATTTCTTATTACTGTCAATGAACTTACCTCTAGCAGCACCTCCCATCCCTGTCCCCACCAATCCACTAAGACACTTAAAATTTATTACCAGCTAAAATACCACAAACTGCATTTATCCTAGTTGCATGTAAAGTAAGAGCAAAGGAGCTCTTGAGTCAAGCCTGGAGTGACCCCCTTACGAATAAGTAAATACACGTTAACATCTAGACTTTCTACCACTATTCTGGCTGCTCTGAAGCCTTTTTAGTTTTCTTCAGTGTTGCGCTGTATGTTTGAGATAACCAAAATAAGTGAGACATTGACATTATTTCAACTGATTCACTGCTTTCTGTTCAACAATCTCACAAAAACGATTCCACCTCCCTCCATTCCCCTTTCCAATGTCAGTGTTGTTTCCCTTTTTAGGAGCAATCCAAAGGTTTGATCTTGCTATCTCAGCTGAGAGGTTCCCCCTGCAGAGTTCTCCTGTAGTGTTATGGATCATGCCCCTCAGTTCCCAGCCCGACCATGGAGTCTCCCTTCTGTAATGCTAGTGACTGCCTGAAATCTGTGTCACGCTGTACCCAGTAACCTTATAAGGCCACCAAGGTAGATTAAATATATCCGCAAATTCTTCACTGCTTCTCCCATTGAGAGGCATAGTTTAATTCCTATCCTCTTAAATCTTTGCTGGTCTTAGAGATTGATTTGAGCAATGGGATGTTGCAGAAGTGACATTTTAAAATTTCTATTTTGAGGATATAGGAAGTGTTGCACTTACTCTTAAAGTTCTCAGCTGGTTTGTATAAACTCTGACCTCCCTGAGGCCACCTTCCTGTAGAAACTACATGAACAGGCCATGTGGAGCATCCCTGAGACTGCATGAAGAGAGGGGCACACATGGCTGCCACTTCAGCCCTCAGCCATGTGAAGACCTGCCCAATGCGCAGATCTGTGAGTATGGTTGCTACTTTGTGGCTTAAGTTTTGGACGTGCTTGTTACACAGCAATAGGTAACCAGAACTGCCACTCTTCCCAGGTGCCAGAAATGCATGGAATGAGAAAGCCTCCTTTCCTTTTACTAACCCATCACTTAGTCTCTTAAAGACTACTAGACATGATGTTTAGCCAAATGCAAATTTCTTTACTAAAAGATTAGAGCAATTTCAGGAGAGAAGCGTAAAATAGACAACAAAGGTTATACTTGAGAACTGAGAGTGAAGACCCCTAAGGACTGGATCCTGAAAAGGAGTTCCCCTCATGGGCTTTGCCACAACGCTTTTAGCTCCCGTGTCCTCAGGTAACATCCCCTCCTTGACTAAGTTTCCTTCAAACATCTTTATCGGCTAGTCATTGGCCTGAATTTCTACCCACCATGACAGAACACTCCGACTCCTGCTGAATCCATCCCCTTGTTCCTGAGCTAAACGTGGCAAAGCCAATTGGCAAAGCCAGTCCACTGACACCAGATTATGATTAAGGAAAGTACAGTGTTTATTGCAGGGATCCAACTCCGCAATGGCTTTCAGGAAAGAGTTTTTAAAGGCAACATTTGGGGTGAGAGTTGCAGCTCATGGACTTCCTTATAACTGGTTGGTGGTGTGGTAACAGGGTGATGTTTCAGGAATTTTAATCATCAGCCTTTTGGTTCCAACCAGTCTGGGGTATTTGTGTTTGGCATGTAGTCACCATCCTTTACCTGGGTGGCAGGGGTGGGGGGTTCTTAGACCCGGCAGATAAACTCAAAGATATGCATGGATTGTTATGTGTATCCCCTGAGGAGGAACTAGGTCTCTGTTTTATCATTAAACTATTGTTTAAGCTGCCATTGCTTTTCTTGATTGACTGCTTTTCCTTTGTTTCTGTATTTTCTCACCTCCCTAGTTAGCAAGTGCTTGAGGCTGCACTTTGGAACTCAGGAAAGGCCTAGGAAACTAAAGCCTTTTTCTACAAACAAGAAATGGGGAACATGGAGGGGCTTTTGTACCCAGCAGGGCCTCACAGAGTCCTGCTCAGTACCACCTTTCCTCTCCCAAAATAAACACCCCACATCGTGAAATGCTTGAAATGGAGTAGCAGCCCCAGGGTTTAGCAAGATGGTCAGTGAAGCAGGTGGATAACCCAGCCTCACAGAACAGGTGAGGGAGAAATGGTTCTGAGCCATTGGTAATAGTGAAGCAGGACCCTCTTTGTTGGATTTTTTTTTTCAATACTGTATCAGTATATGCTGTAATTGAGAGATCCTTGTAATTAAGGAACATTTAAGTGAAGCACAAATCCAAGAAAAGTCATTAATTTAGGGAGAATAGGGCATTTTAATCCAAGAATCACAAATTGAGACATTTGGACTTTAAGCAGATAATATAAATGAGTGAAATGGACTTGGTGTTATTAATGGGCAAAGATTGGAATTATGACAAAGTAGAATGAGCTTGCATGCCTTTGCAAAGGGCATGGCTGTGATGCACCTCCTAAAAATGGCTGTTTTGCAGGAATTAAACAGACCTGTCACTCTCTCTCCTCTTTATTCAAAGAAGTGGATTTACATGTGAAATGTCCAATTTTTAAACACTGAAGAGGCCAAACAAAACATGTCTATCCACTGAATTTGGGACACCAGATGAAAATATTTTGAAAAAATAATTTTCTTTTTTTTCCCACATCTTTATTGGAGTATAAATGCTTTACAGTGTTGTGTTAGTTTCTGCTGTACCCAACAAAGTGAATCAGCTATACATATACATATATCCCCATATCCCCTCCCTCTTGAGCCTCACTCCCACCCTCCCTATCCCACCCCTCTAGGTCATCACAAAGCATCAAGTTGCTCTCTTTGTGCTATGCAGCAGCTTCCCACTAACCATCCATTTCACATTTGGTAGTGTACATATGTCAATGCTACTTTCTCACTTCATCCCAGCTTCCCCTCCCCGCCCCCGTGTCCTCATGTCCGTTCTCTACGTCTGTGTCTTTATTCCTGCCCCGCCACTAGGTTCATCAGTACCACTTTTTAAAATTCCACATATATGCGTTAGCATACATGCTTTTCTCTTTCTGACTTACTTCACTCTGTATGACAGATTCTAGGTCCATCCACCTCACTACAAATAACTCAATTTCTTTCCTTTTTATGGCTAATATTCCATTGTATATATGTGCCACATTTCCTTTATCTATTCGTCTGTTGATGGACATTTAGGTTGCTTCCATGTTCTGGCTGTTGTAAATAGAGCTGCAATGAATATTGTGGTACATGTATATTTTTGAGTTTTGGTTTTCTGAGGGTATATGCCCAGTAGTGGGATTGCTGGGTCGTATGGTAGTTCTATTTTTAGTTTTTTTAAGGAACCTCCATACTGTTCTCCATAGTGGCTGTATCAATTTACATTCCCACCAACAGGGCAAGAGGGTTTCCTTTTCTCCACACCCTCTCCAGCATTTATTGTTTCTATATTTTTTGATGATGGCCATTCTGACCAGTGTGAGGTGATACCTCGTGGCAGTTTTGATTTGCATTTCTCTAATGATTAGTGATGTTGAGCATCTTTTCATGTATTTGTTGGCCATCTCTATGTCTTCTTTAGAGAAATGTCTATTTAGGTCTTCTGCCCATTTTTGGATTGGGTTGTTTGTTTTTGTGATTTTGAGCTGCATGAGCTGCTTGTATACTTTGGAGATTATTCCTTTGTCAGTTGCTTCACTTGCAAATATTTTCTCCCATTCTGAGGGTTATGTTTTCGTCTTGTTTATGGTTTTCTTTGTTGCGCAAAAGCTTTTAAGTTTCATTAGGTCCCATTTGTTTATTTTTGTTTTTACTTCCATTTCTCTAGGAGGAGGGTCAAAAAGAATCTTACTGTGATTTATGTCATAGAGTGTTCTTCCTATGTTTTCCTCTAAGAGTGTTATAGTGTCTGGCCTTACACTTAGTTCTTTAATCCAATTTGAGTTTATTTTTGTATGCAGTGTTAGGGAGTGTTCTAATTTCATTCTTTTACATGTAGCTGTCCAGTTTTCCCAGCACCACTTATTGAAGAGGCTGTCTTTTCTCCATTGTATATTCTTGCCTCCTTTATCAAAAATAAGGTGATCATATGTGCATGCGTTTATCTCTGGGCTTTCTATCCTGTTGCACTGATCTATATGTCTGTTTTTGTGCCAGTACCATACTGTCTTGATTACTGTAGCTTTGTAGTATAGAATGAAGTCAGGGAGCCTGATTCCTCCAGCTCCATTTTTCTTTCTTAAGATTGCTTTGGCTATTCAGAGTCTTTTTTGTTTCCATAAAAATTGTGAAATTTCTTGTTCTTGTTCTGTGAAAAATGCCATTGGTAATTTAATAGGCATTGCATTGAACCTGTGGATTGCTTTGGGTAGTACAGTCAATTTCACAATATTGATTCTTCCAATCCAGGAGCATGGTATATCCCTCCATCTGTTTATGTTATCTTTGATTTCTTTCATCAGTGTTTTTCTTTTTTTAATAAATTTATTTATTTTATTTATTTGTTTTTGGCTGTGTTGGGTCTTCGTTACTGTGTGTGGGCTTTCTCTAGTTGCGGTGAGTGGGGGCTACTCTTGGTTGTGGTGCATGGTCTTCTCATTGAGGTGGCTTCTCTTGTTGCGGAGCACCAGCTCTAGATGTGTGGGCTTCAGTAGCTGTGGCACGTGGGCTCAATAGTTGTGGCTTGCGGGCTCTAGAGCACAGGCTCAGTAGTTGTGGTGCATAAGCTTCACTGCTCCGTGGCATGTGGGATCTTCCCAGACCAGGGCTTGAACCTGTGTCCTCTGCATTGGCAGGCAGATTCTTAATCACTGCCCCATCAGGGAAGTCCCTCATCAGTGTTTTATAGTTTTCTGAACACAGGTGTTTTGCCTCCTTAGGTACGTTTACTCCTGGGTATTTTATTCTTTTTGTTGCAATGGTAAATGGGATTGTTTCCTTAATTACTCTTTCTGATCTTTCGTTGTTAGTGTATAGGAATGCAAGAGATTTCTGTGCATTAATTTTGTATTCTGCAACCTTACCAAATTCATGGATTAGTTCTAGTAGTTTTTTGGTGGCATATTTAGGATTATCTATGTATATAGTATAATGTTGTCTGCAAACAGTGACAGCTTTACTTCTTCTTTTCCAGTTTGTATTCATTTTATTTCTTTTTCTTCTCTGATTGCTGTGGCTAGCACTTCCAATACTTATGTTGAATAATAGTGGCGAGAGTGGACATCCTTGTCTTATTCCTGATCTTAGAGGAATTGCTTTCAGTTTTTCACCATTGAGAGTGATGTTTGCTGTGGGTTTGTCATATATGGCTTTTATTATGTTGAGGTAGTTTCCCTCTATGCCTTTATCAAGGCATGGCTCCCTTCACCTTTCCCTGGATCCTATAATTGTACTGAGTAGCATTTAGAGCATTAGTGTGCCTGGGGGGGGGGGTGTCTTCCTGAATAATTAATTACATTAGCCTTTAATATTGACTCCAGATTTTTTCTTGAAGAGAGACTCTGAAATATGATTAATTCCTAAACTTTAGCCATCTCCCTCTAGTGTGGAGACTGGAGTGTTTGCCAATTCTTCTCTTTACAAAAAATTTAAAGATTTAGAGATGAGACCTTCACTACTGTATGTTAATTCTGAAACTCTGTCTCCTTTCATTCTTTTTTTTTTTTTTTTTTTGCGGCACATGGGCCTCTTACCACTGTGGCCTCTCCCGCCGCGGAGCACAGGCTCCAGATGCACAGGCCCAGCGGCCACAGCCCACAGGCCCAGCCGCTCCGCGGCCTGTGGGATCCTCCCGGACAAGGGCACAAACCCACGTCCCCTGCATCGGCAGGCAGACTCTCAACCACTGCACCACCAGGGAAGCCCCCTCCTTTCATTCTTTGTTAAGCACTGTTGCATTAACCAGGTAGTCATTGGTCCCTATACTAGGTATTTCCACTATATGCAATGCTCAATTAAGGCTCTTAAAATTGGGATTTTAAACAGAAAATAACCTGATGAGCATCTCATGGGAAGTATTTGATTTGAGAATTAAAATAAGCATAAATGTAATTATTTATTCTATAACAAGTTAATAAAGCCTGCATTGAATTTCTAATGCCTCTCCCCCACCCACGCCCCCAAACTCTTCTGGCAATAACATAATGTTTTAAGATCTGCCAATATTTGAGAAAATTCCCTGTTTAAGTCTAGGCAGTACTCTGAGTCTTTGGATTATAACAATGTGAAAGGGTGGGTCAACAACAAAGCATAACTATATTTCCTATCAATTGTGATGTCATTATATGTCCAGATGATGCCTCAATGATCAGCCATCAGACTCATGATTCACTGAACTGCTCTGATTCTCTAATCTAGGGCTGCTTTATACTTCAAGAGGTATGACCCAGCTGGAAGCTAATGTAGGCTCTGTGGTCCTAAAGCTTGTAAAATTTGAGGGCCCTCCTTAAGAAAAAGAATACAAAATTATGAGAACAGATATGTCCAAAGTGCTCTAAAAAATGGACATTACACTCACCTGAGATTTTTTTTTTTTTTATTAGAACTAATGTAAGAGAGGCAATCCCTAAATCTGTCTCAAGGGGTAAAACCGGGAAATTGAGTCAGGGAGTTGCTGGTGGCTGGACCCTCAGAGGTACTAACTGGTGGCATTAGGACTTCATAAAATCCACACATAGAAACAGTTGTGAGAGACAGCAAGTAATGGCCTAACTGTGGTTGTTCAGAGGCCCATTTTGTCATCATTTTAAAGATGTTCGATGAAACAAATGAGACATTATCAACACTAACATGGAATATATAAATAGCACTGTCTTTGTCATACATAAATTTATATATTAAAGACCTGAGAAAATTCAGATAATAAGTAATAAAGTATGAAAAAAATGGAATAAAAAATAATAAAATTAATGGGAATTATCCTGACATCAAAAAAAAAATTAAAACAAGAGCAAAAAAAATCAGATCATACCCAAAGCATTAACTTCTGTTTGAGGCCCATACAGGTGAGGGTCCCTAAAACTTGGTCATCATGGACCTCACAGTAAATCTGCCTCTACTGAGATGCTCCATCCAAACTCCCACACAAGATTCCCTGAGATCATTCCAGCACAGAGGGGATTCTGGCCCTTTTTTATGGCCTTCCTCCATGAAGAATATGTGGGTTTCATAAAATCCAATTACAATTTCCTTTTGTCTTGTTTGGGAATAAAAAGGTACACATTTCTTCCTCATCTGTGAGGCATGCAAATAAAGGGTAAAAAAAGAGTTTCTAACAAAGGCCTATAAAGTGAAAGTTATAGATGTTACTCATGCTCCCTTGGGGTAAATATTCAGCACATGTTTCAGAAAGGAGATTCCTTGTGTGAGAATAGTTGAATATCTGTTACTTTCATCAACTCTCTTAAGAAGGAAAAATCTTGCTGTATGTTACTGACATTTTCAGAGTTCAGTCACAGACTTTCACAAGGATCTCTGTTAGGTCCTTTTCTTCTGCCTTCTAAATCAACTTTTCTCCTTACTTCTCTCACAGTGTCCTAACTCATTCTACCACTTGAGGTATCCATCATCTACAGGAGAGCTTCTATCTATATTTGTTTTCCGGTTGTGTGTAACATAGAAATATGCCTCTGCAACTAGCTGAATGTCTAGATATAAAACTGTTTTTACTAGACTTCTGTTACTTTTAGTGCAAATCCTTAAAGTTTGTTTTACTTTTCAGTTTTTCTTCCTTTTTAAAAAATTTTTTATGGGAATAACTGCCCAATGCTTTGACTTCTCAAGTTTTTTGTTTTTTTTTGTTTTTTTGCGGTATGCGGGCCTCTCACTGTTGTGGCCTCTCCCGTTGCGGAGCACAGGCTCCGGACACGCAGGCTCAGCGGCCATGGCTCACAGGCCCAGACGCTCCGCGGCATGTGGGATCTTCCCGGACCGGCGTGTGAACCCGCATCCCCTGCATCGGCAGGCGGACTCTCAACCACTGCGCCACCAGGGAAGCCCTCAAGTTTGCTTTTATTGTATTTTTTCCTATAATCTGTACCCTCCATGCGGTTTCTGATTCTCCCTGCAGGATTTCCGTCTTGTTCCTGACATTTGCCCTCAGGCTATGCCTTTTATGCTTTCTTCTTTGGTTGATATAATGGAAGGAGATATGCCTGTTCGTTCACAAACTTCCTTGGAGCTTCCCAGGTATAATCTAAAATCACCTCCATACTTGGAGGGCAGGGAGAGACGGAAGAAAGAGGCAGACCACTCCAGGTTGGTAGGTGGCAGGATTGATAAACAAGGGAACTTACTTACCAAGCTTGTCTTGGGCAGTTGCAAGATGAGTAGATTTCCCGACCCACCCACCAAATCTTAAAATTTTATATAAAGGCCTTAACTGGGTTCTGTCACCTGTACCATCTGGATGGTCTCAACAACACATTGCTCTATCAAGGCTGCATCCTTGAAAATGACTCCCACTGTGGGAACAGTGGGGAGAGAGTACATTTCAAGCACAGGGGAGGCAGGGAGGAGCCTCCAGTTGTTCAGGTCCAGTTCTTGGGTCAACTGGTGGTCATGTCCTCTTGATGACCTCCTCCAAAAATGCCCTTTAGGAAATGTGATCACTTAGGCACTTAAAGACTGACCCTGCTTTCTATCTGCCTTACCCTGCCTGCCCTTGCAGAATGTTATTTGCCATTCACTCTAAAGCAACCTTTTGGTCAGTGATGTTCTATATATTTTGAGAGACAGAAGTGCCATTTTGGAGGCTTTGGAAAGCTTTTTCTGACAATGCAATTATTTTTAAATGCACATTAATTGAGACTAGCCAGAAACAAATAGCTGGCTAACAAGGAAGTTTCCAGTGGTGCTATGTAGCCCGCAGGTAAATTCACTAAGACTGTACTGCTAGGAGAGCAGATATGCATGGGTACAAATTTTTTTCTCTATAACCAGTATCATTCCTTCTAATAAGGGGATGAAGATTCTCTTTCAATGTTATAGGAATAAACTGTTCACAATATCTTTTTCTTTTCCATTCCCTACCCAGATAATTCATAGCATATCTTCCATCTGGGATCCATATCAGACTCTGGAGACAAGATTGTTATATAAAATGAAGAGTAAGCTCTCTATCTGGAAAGAATTTTTAAGGAATGTGGTTACGGTCTGTGCTGTTTCTCATTGGCAGTGGCAGGGCAGTGGTCGCAGTGCGGAGAAGTAGCGTTTAGTAGTATGAGATCTCCAATCTATTAAAGAAAGCATAATTGAGTTGTGTCACTGATAAATACCCAATTATACAAACTAATTTATATATTAGATAATCAGTGGTATGAGAAGCTATAATTATTTTTTTCTACCTCACTTTGCCAAACTGATTTTTGAGAATTCACCGGTAATGAATTTGCTATATTTTCAAGGGAGCCAGTCACTATGCTTGCAGTGACTGGTTTGAATTGTAATTCATCTTACACACACCTCCAATTATTTCTCATAGAAAGGGTTCAGAAAAGTTCCCAACCCACCAAAGCAAAGCCTTGACTTGAGAAAACATGAATACTTTGGTGTTTTCCAACTTTTTTCTTAATAAAATAAAAGAAAAAGTAAATTTCAGCCATTCTATAACAAAGTGTCATATTTCTTCCAGCTGGAATGACAGTAAAATTTTTTAAAAATTTGTAAGAATTTGTTCATAATTAATATAGTTTCTCCCTAGATTTTAAATATTGTCTCAAACTTTAAGAGAAAGTTTGATAATGCTAACTAGGATAATTCTCCTAGAAAGACGTTGAGTTACCATAAAAGTGAACTAGAGTCTAGACCAGGGTAGATTTCTGGGATACAGTAAAGATTTAGTGTGAACCAGTCAGAGGTTATGTCAGGAAGCTGTGAGAAATGAACTGCAATTTATCGGTAACTGAGAAAATGGGATTCAAGTCACAGTAATATACTACAGCTTGGTTCAGAGGTTGGCACTCCGTTTAGTTCTGAATGGCTACAGCAAAGTGAGGTAGAAAAATAAGAAAAAGAAAAGAACATCAATAGGAGATCTGAAGAGAGATATAGGCCAATAAGAGGAGAGAGGAAAGACGAACATGGTGGGGGGCGGGGAGGGAAGCTATAAGAGTAATACCAGGTAAATCTAGAGTATCGTGAAGTGATTCAGGTTTTTAGGGTCAAAGTGTGCCTGTATGAGTTGTTCCCAAACTCTTCTGATTGCTTACCTTCTTGTGTCTAGCTATTACTGCAGGCAAGAAAAGGAGTTTTGACATCAAATTCACAGTCACTGAGCCCCAAGCACAGGTGAAAGGAGAGTCACATCCAAACACTGGGCATTGACCATAGATGTGACTGGGATAGAGGACTGTAAGACTGCTTTCTGATTCAATATCCAGGAATATCATAAAATACTGCCATCAGGTGTTCTTCCAGGTACAACCATGATCAATTCTGCCCTTTCTTCAGGCAAATGATAGCTTGGGAAATCAACCTATCTTAGCACAATGGAGCTGAGATTAACTCGATGTCCTGAAAGCATAAGTGAAAGTATGAATTTTTCCAGGTTTCTGCCATTTTCCTTAATGGTGAAAAGAGGAAACTATACTAAGTTGAAGATACACTTGAAAGCACTGTGAAGTATGGAAGTATAGATCATCTTTGCAACAATTCTGTTTCATTCTGCCTCATGGTGACATCCCATATTCCCAATACATACTAGCTGTATGTGCTCTCTACTTCTACACAATGGAAACATTTATTCCTTTTGAGGTTTAATTGGCTGACAATTATTAAAGCATTATCCACCCTAGAGATATCTTCATTGCAATAAGAATCAAAGCAGTAATCCAAAGAAAGTCATCAATATACATGTGGCTCCTTTTCCTCTTTGATCGTGGCAGACTTAACGAAACCTGGAATTCTCGCCCACTGAGAACAGATGAAGCCACAGAAGCTTTCTCAATATTGCCATTCTGGTAGCCACAAGCAGCTCAACAAAGTGAACAAGCAACATAAAAACCTATTTATAATTCAGTATCTATGTCATAAAACCGTAATGGTTACATTTTAAGCATCAATCAAGATGTGTAACTATAGAGAAAGTATGAGCTGTATGGTAAGATGAAAGGATAGGAACTGAGGGGTGATGGTTCACGTAATTATAAATCTAGTCCTTCTATTAGACACTATATTGAAGGAAAATGTTAGAGAAATCAATAGTTAATGACAGACCTCCTAGAAAGAGTACTGTAAGCCCAAATAGCTGTTAACTACAAAATGCAAAGGGGTCATACTCAGGATCATAGGTGTAGATTGTTGAGTGAAGAGTGAAGCACTGTTTGAAATCTTTTATTTAAATCTTTTCGTTGTAGTTGTTATGAGATGGATGGCTGTTGTTTTCTGCACACTTGGTATATAATGTTTCTACTCCTCAAGAAACAAAGCGGCAGTTACAGATCCAAATTACTATATCTCATTCAAATAGCTGCCCTGACAGGATATGCATTTATCGCAGCGGGACTGCCATTTGCTTAAATCAGGTTTAGAACTCCTCCTGAAATTGCTTTCAGAGCCTGAAGCTAATTTCTTTGACTGTCCTCAATAGTGGCAAATCTTCATCCTTTGACAGGGGATTTGAGTTTTTAAAGTTTGCCAAAAGTCAGGACGAGTGAATAAAGTAGTTGGTTAAATTGGGTTCTGCTGTTTGGGGTTTCAGAAATATGGTGAGCTAAAGTAATGAGCCAGGTTTTCTCATGTAGCTCATAAACCACTTTAGAAGGCAATTATAAAAGGGAATTTTTTAAAGTAGATTTTTAGTTTCTTCCTTTGTAAAATGAGGGGATACAACTAGCTGACTCTAAATTCCTTTCCAGCTTTATGATTCCATGATTCAGTAATTCATCTGTTTAAACATCTTGAAAGATTTGGTGTTTTTTAAAAGAAAAATAAAACATCTCGATGTGATTAAAAACTTTTTTATCTTAAAAAATATGTTAAAAGAATGTGTTTAACTACACTGGGGTTCATTTTCCTCTGCTATAAAATGAGGGAGGGTCTTGAATAGATGACCTTCAAGCTGTGCAATGACATGCTATTATATTAATTATCTAATATTTTATAACAAATTACTCAAAAATTTAGTGGCTTGAAACAACACATTCTTTCACGGGTTCTTGTGCATCAGGAATCTGAGTACTGTTTATCGTCTTCTGCTTCAGGATTTCTCACAGGCTACAATCATGGTGTCATCTGGGTTTCTGTCATTCCAAGGATCAACTTGGATTTGTCTCCAAGCTCACTCATGGCTACTAGCACTATTCAGCTCTTCATGGACCTCAGTCCTTGCTGGCCAATGGTTGAAGGCTGCCATCCGTTCCTTTCCACACGGCCTTCCTTATTAGGCATCTCATGATACGGCAACTTGCTTTATCAAAACAAGCAGGCAATAAGAGCCAGGGAGAGAGAGAGTCCAAGCCAGAAGTTATAGTCTTTATAACCTGATCTGAGAAGTGACATCCCATTACTTCTGCTATATCCTGTTCTCTAAAAGTGAGTAATTAGGTCCAGTCCATACTCAAGGAGAAGGGATTACACAGGAGAGTACCAGAAGGTGGGAATCACAGGGAGCCATTTAATAAGCACATATTCCCCCCAGCCCCTGGTGATTCTCATCCCTTTCACATGAAAAATATACTCGCCACCTCCAGGTCCCTGTAAAACTCAATCCATTATAGCATCAGATCAAAGTCCACTATCACCTCATTTAAATCATGTTCAAATGTGGATGAGTCTCCTTGAGTGTAATTCCTTCAGTACAGCCCCAGGAGTCCAATTCCTTTATGTCTGTGGACTCGTGAAAGCACAAGTACTGGAATTGTGATTATCCTATTGTCATTAACTTCACAGCTACCCTATCACAGGTGCCTCTGGATTCTGCTCCATCTGGACCTACTGCACAGACCTTACCCTCTCTGAGTCCCACCCAGAGCTAGCTGAGCATTATTTCCAAGTGTGCAATAAAAGTGCCTTAAAATCCCCCAAAGCCACCAAGCATTGTGTTTCTTCTAGTGGTAGAAAATGTGAGGACACGATAATTTAACCATTTTGGAGGGGATGTCTCAGGATACCTCAAACCAATGAGTCTCTAAAATTTAACTGATGTGGCAGGTACTTGACATTCACAATGTTTATCTCTTACTCTCTGGAGCATGTGTCTTAACGAGGCTTCCAATGTACTTATCTTGCCACTTTTTGCTCATGTGGTCCAATTAATATGTCATCAATATCATGGACCAAAATGATGTTATACAGATGTCTGAACTCAGGTCCCTCTAGACAATATCATGGCAGAGGGTGTGAAAATTAACCTATTAATGGGGTAAATTTATAAACGTTTATCCCACATGAATACAAAACTGCTTCTGATCCTTCTTTCTTACAGAGGAGGAAATAAAAGACGAATTAGACAAATTAGTGACTGAATACCATGTACCTGAAGCTGATATGCTCTAACAAAGATACCGCTTTTGGAATAGCAACTGCAATTAGTGCTACTACTTGGCTGAGTTTGCAGTAGTCTATTTTCATTGTCAGGATCCATCTGGACATTTTAGGGGGCCAAAATAGTGAATTAAATCATCATATGATGGACCCATGGCCTCTGCATCTTTTAGGTCTTCTGTTATTCCCCATGAGATGCAATATTGGGTTTCTTTGGGGATTTTTTTGCGGTACGCGGGCCTCTCACTGTTGTGGCCTCTCCCGCTGCGGAGCACAGGCTCCGGACGTGCAGGCTCAGCGGCCATGGCTCACGGGCCCAGCCGCTCCGTGGCACGTGGGATCCTCCCAGACCGGGGCACGAACCCGTGTCCCCTGCATCGGCAGGCGGACTCTCAACCACTGTGCCACCAGGGAAGCCCAATATTGGGGGTTTTTACTCAATATATTTCACAAGTGTGGGGATGGGGGGCGTGGTGGGGGGAGTTTTAGAAATTTCCACCCAGCCTTCCCACTGGAATATTCTGAAATCTAATGAACACTAATTACCAAGGATCTCCATTCCAACTACATATCCTGGGACCAAGGAAACAATCACTTTGGGAGTCAGAGAACCCAGTGAACCAACTACCGTGAATTGGACTTATGCCAGAATTCTATTGCCTATCTAGCCTCCGTACGCCTTCACTTTAACATAGGGACAGTGACAATGCTTTATGTCTCTATTATTGATGTCGACTCAGACCTGACATCTAACACTCCTCAAAATATTTGTGTATTCCTCTTCCTTCAGAATTTGGTTATACAAGTAAATGCCTGTCATTCCTGCTGAGAAATGACTTGCCATTGTTACAGAGTCCCCCTTCTTCAATCGATAAGTTTAGAGTCAGACACTGACTCAGGTACAGAAACTGCAAGTGAGTTTATAACTTGTTACTAAGTTGATGGTCTTCAGTTTCCTGATCATTCATCCTTGATTTATGTATTTTTAAAATTTATTTTATTTAGTTATTTTTGGCTGCGTGTGTCTTCGTTGCTGTGCGTGGGCTTTCTCTAGTTGCGGCAAGCAGTGTCTACTCTTCATTGCAGTGCGCGGACTTCTCATTGCAGTGGCTTCTCTTGTTGTGGAGTACGGGCTCTAGGTGTGCAGGCTTCAGTAGTTGTGGCATGCAGGCTCAGTAGTTGTGGTGCAAGGGCTTAGCTGTTCCACAGCACGTGGGATCTTCCTGGACCAGGGCTCGAACCTGTATCCCCTGCATTGGCAGGTGGATTCTTAACAACTGCACTACCAGGGAAGTCCCCATCTTTGATTTATATTAATTTTACAGTTCGCGCAATACCCTTCTTGGCTTCTCATTTCCCTTACTTCCAAGCATGTTGTGTACACATTGTGATAACTGCACTGTGGTGGACATACTCCAGTGAATCATTACCTTGTATAATCCCCTCCCCTTGAGAGCAAGTGGAACCTGTGACTTGCTTCTGACTCATAGAATAGGGAAAATGTAATGAATGCCACTCTCTTGATTCAGTTATGTCTTTTGGTAAAGGTAATGAGATGTTACTCCCATGATTATGTTACCTTATCTGATCCTGTCTTAGTAGACTGAAAAAAGAGACTCTTGTGTTGGTCTTGAAGAAGTAAGCTGTTATGATGTGAACTGCCCATGGAGAAGGCCACGTGGTGGGGAACTGAAGGTGATCTTTAAGAGCTGAGAGCCTCAGTGTTGCAACCACAAGAAATTGGAGCAAATAAAAAGCATAAAAATGACACTAATTCATGTTCAGACATAGACAGAAGTAAATAGTGATTATATAGATACGGATGTAAATGTAGATAGATAGGTAGATAGATAGGTAGATAATTTACTGAATTACAAGGAAAGACAAAACTTAATCTGGCATGGACCATAAATCCCTTCTCAGTGAAGGTTGTTGAAGCATGCTTAGGCTTAAAATCCATCTGTAGTAAATTTTGGTGAATTGTGCAAGCTAGAGGTTACAGTTATATTTTTTATATATGGACATCTGATTTATAGGCCTAAATTTAAAATTCTGACAATACCAAGTTCTGGCAAAAAAAAAAATGCAGCAACTAGAGCTCTAAGATACTACTGATGGGAATAAAAATTAATGAAACCACTATGGAAAAGCTTTCATCAGTTATCTACTAAAGTTGAACAGAGTCATACCTTATGACCCTCTAGTTCACTTCTATGTACATATCATACATAAATATATACCTATGTGCACCAAAATACATGGACATGAATGTTTGTGGCAGTACTATTCTTTTTTTTTTTTTTTTTTTTTTTGCGGTACGCGGGCCTCTCACTGTTGTGGCCTCTCCCGTTGCGGAGCACAGGCTCCGGACGCGCAGGCTCAGCGGCCATGGCTCACGGGCCTAGCCGCTCCGTGGCATGTGGGATCTTCCCGGACCGGGGCACGAACCCATGTCCCCTGCATCGGCAGGCAGACTCTCAACCACTGCGCCACCAGGGAAGCCCACAGTACTGTTCTTAATTGCAGAGAAATGGAAATGCTTAAATACTTATCAACAATATAATGAATAAATGAATTATATATTTCTACAATAGATTATCATATTGCAATAAAAAAAGAACTGCTTCACCAACAATATGGATGAAGCTCACAGATACAGTGATGAATGAAAGAAACCAAAGAGCGTATGCTATACAATTTTGTTTATAGAAAGTTAAAAATCAAACTAATTTATGATGGACAGAATAGTGATTATCTTTGTGGGGATAATGACTGAGAGAGGACAAGAAGAAAGCTTTAGAGATGCTGAGAATGTTTATAACTTAATCTAGTTGGTTGTTACGTGAGAATATTTACTTTGTTTAAAAGATTCACTGAGCTATATATTTATACATTCAGTGCACTTTACAGTATGCTATTCTTCAATGGAAAAAAAAATCTTATTCCTCCTATAAACAAATAGTAGTTTAGAGAAGAAGAAATAAAAGTGTCCCTCGCACATTCAAAAAGGTGTTCAATTTTAATAACAGAGTTGCAAACTGAAGTAGTACATTGTGATGCCACTTCTTACCTATCAGATAGGCAAAAATCCAAAAGTTTGATATATTCTGCTGATTAGGCTGTGGGGAAACAGGCCCTGTCATGTGTTGCCAGTGACAATGCACAATGTTATATAACTCCGATGAAGGAGAACTTGGTGATATCTAGAAAAATTACACAGGCATTTAGCCTTTGACTCAGCAATCCCACTCCTAGGAACCTATTGCAAATATGCACTGACAGAATATGAAATTACTTTTTATGCTGAATAGTCTTTGTTTGCCCCTTCAGATTTATTCTCCATCTTTCTCCACACTGCTCTGTGCCTTGAGAGACAGAATCATGTGAACTGTATCAGTGGTCAGCAAACATTTTCTGTAAAGGGCCAGAGGATATATATTTTAGGCTTCAAGGGGCATGTGGCCCCTGTTGCAACAAATAAACTTTGCTGTTATTGCAAGAAAGCATCCACCAACATTACATAAACAAATGAATAAAACTGCAGTAAACGTTTATTTACAAAAAAAGACCATGGGCTGGATTTGGCCTGTGGGCCACAGTTTGCTGAGCCCTGAACTACATAAACCAAACTCTTCTGGCTTCCAGTTAGATTTGGCACATAGGAGCCACCAGCAAAGGATTGGAAGGCAGGAAGAAAGTAACTTCGGAGTATTAATTCTCACCTCCTGCCTTGCTAAGGCTGCATTCCTCTACTGACAACCCAGCTCGTAGCAGGCAACACTCTCCTATAGCTATAGCTACCACTTCAACTGCAGTACTTGTTGTAGTCAACTTGAGCTTCTATCACAAAATATACTAGGTGGTTTACACAACAGACACTTATTTCTCATAATTCTGGAGGCTAGGAATTCCAAGATCAGGATACTGGCAGATTTGGTTCCTGGTGAGAGCCCACTTCCTGGCTACCTTCTCACTATGTGCCCACATGCCCTGTTCTCGATATGTGCTTGTGTGTGTGTGTGTATTATATATATATATATATATATATATATATATATATATATGGAGAGAGAGAGAGGGAGAGGCCTCACATCTCTTCCTTTTCTTATAAAGACATTAATCCCATCATGAGGGCACCACCTTCATGACCTCATCTAAATCTAATTACTTCCCAAAGGCCCCACCTCCAAATATGACCACATTAAGAGTTAGGGCTTCAATGTACAAATTTTGAGGGGACATAAAAATTCAGTCCATAGCACTTGACCTAGAACATTTCTGCTTATACAGGTCAAGTGAGAATTCACTGGGCTTCCCATCTACTTCTAGGAACACCAAGATCAAGTAGCCAACACCATAGGTCTGTGGGAGTTAGAGTATCCTGATTGCTGCTTTGACTCTGCTTTCTGTTATAGCAACCATGCCTATCTTGCCTTTGGCAGCTGAGTGCTGCCATTTGGCCCCTGCCACCTCTGGGATCCAATTTGCTCCCAGTTCATTTAGATTTCTCGACTCAGCAACTGCAGTTCCCACTGCAAAGTCTGGTCTACAGAGAAGAGTGATCACAGAACCCTTCAAGGATGCCGAGGCTCAGCTCAAAATTTTTTTTCTCACAGTAACTGTGAAAGCATGTATTCTGGACCCTCCCAGTGTAGGTGAACAGGTCTTAAATGACAAATCCACTCTAACATTCTAATCTCCCTAAGCCTTTGAATTTCTTCCTCTACATTAAACCAAAGTAGGCTAGATTGGTTCAAGATGGCAGAGTAGAAGGAAGTGCACTCACTCCCTCTTGCAAGATCACCAGAATCACAGCTGACTGCTGAACAATCATTGACAAGAAGACACTGGAACTCACCAAAAGAAATACCCCACATCCAAAGACAAAGAAGAAGCTGCAATGAGATGTTAGGAGGGGTGCAATCACAATAAAATCAAAACCCATAACCACTGGGTGGGTGACACACAAACTGGAGAACAATTATATCACAGAGGTCCACTCACTGGAGTGAAGGTTCTCAGCCCCACGTCAGGTTTCCCACCTGGGGGTCTGGCAACGGGATGAGGA
The DNA here is from genome assembly GCF_005190385.1 of Monodon monoceros. NCBI lineage: Eukaryota > Metazoa > Chordata > Mammalia > Artiodactyla > Monodontidae > Monodon > Monodon monoceros. Next base: position 22,453,716 of record NW_021703772.1, read on the forward strand.
ATTCCCAGAGAATCAGACTTTGAAGGCTAGTGGGATTTGATTGCAGGACTTCAGCAGGACTGGGGGAGACAGAGACTCCACTCTTGGAGGGCACACCAAAGTAGTGTGCACATCAGGACTCAGGGGGAAGGAGCAGTGACCCCATAGAAGTCTGAACCAGACCTACCTGCTAGTGTTGGAGGGTCTCCTGCAGAGGCAGGGGGTGGCTATGGGTCACTGCGGGGACAAGGACACTGGCAGCAGAAGTTCTGGGAAGTACTCCTTGGCATGAGCCCTCCCAGAGTCTGTCATCAGCCCTACCAAAGGGCCCAGGTAGGCTCCAGTGTTGGGTTGCCCCAGGCCAAACAATCAACAGGGAGGGAGCTCAGCCCCACCCATCAGCACAGAAGTGGATTAAAGTTTTACTGAGCCCTTCCCACCAGAGCAACACCCAGCTCTACCCACCACCAGTCCCTCCCCTCAGGAAGCTTGCACAAGCCTCTTAGATAGCCTCATCCACCAGAGGGCAGGCAGCAGAAGTGAGAAGAACTACACTCCTGCAGCCTGTGGAGCCAAAACCACGTTCACAGAAAGATAGACAAAATGAAAAGGCAGAAGGCTATGTACCAGATGAAGGAACAGATAAAAACCCAGAAAAAACAATTAAATGAAGTGGAGATAGGCAACCTTCCAGAAAAAATTCAGAATAATGATAGTGAAGATGATCCAGGACCTTGGAAAAAGAATGGAGGCAAAGATGGAAAAGATGCAAGAAATGTTTAACAAAGACATAGAAGAATTAAAGAACAAAGACCTAGAAGAATTAAAGAACAAACAAACGGAGATGAACAATACAGTAACTGAAATGAAAAATACACTAGAAGGAATCAGTAGCAGAATAACTGAGGCAGAAGAATGGATAAATGACCTGGAAGACAGAATGGTGGAATTCACTGCTGTGGAACAGAATAAAGAAAAAATGAAAAGAAATGAAGACAGCCTAAGAGACCTCTGGGACAACATTAAACGCACCAACATCCCCATTATAGGGGTCACAGAAGGAGAAGAGAGAGAGAAAGGACCCGAGAAAATATTTGAAGACATTATAGTAGAAAAATTCCCTAACATGGGAAGGGAAATAGCCACCCAAGTCCAGGAAGTGCAGAGAGTCCCAGGCAGCATAAACCCAAGGAGACACACACCGAGACACACAGTAATCAAATTGACACAAATTAAAGACAAAGAAAAATTATTAAAAGCAGCAAGGGGGCTTCCCTGGTGGTGCAGTGGTTGAGAGTCCGCCTGCCGATGCAGGGGACATGGGTTCGTGCCCCGGTCCGGGAAGATCCCACATGCCACGGAGCGGCTGGGCCCATGAGCCATGGCCACTAAGCCTGCGCATCCAGAGCCTGTGCTCCACAATGGGAGAGGCCACAACAGTGAGAGGCCTGCATACAGCAAAAAAAAAAAAAAAAGGCAGCAAGGAGAAACAACAAATAACATACACAGAAACTCCCATACGGTTAACAGCTGATTTCTCAGCAGAAACTCTACAAGCCAGAAGGGAGTGTCATGATATATTTACAGTGATGAAAGGGAAGAACGTACAACCAAGATGACTCTACCCAGCAAGGATCTCATTCAGATTCGATAGAGAAATCAAAAACTTTACAGACAAGCAAAAGATAAGAGAATTCGGCACCACCAAACCAGCTCTACAACAAATGGCTAAAGGAACTTCTCTAAGTGGGAAATACAAGAGAAGAAAAGAACCTGCAAAAACAAACCCAAAACAATTAAGAAAATGGTAATAGGAACATACATATTGTTAATTACCTTAAATGTGAATGGATTAAATGCCCCAACCAAAGGACACAGGCTCGCTGAATGGATCCAAAAACAAGACCCATCTATGTGCTGTCTACAAGAGACCCACTTCAGACCTAGGGACACATACAGACTGAAAGTGAGAGGTGGAAAAAGATATTCCATGCAAATGGAAATCAAAAGAAAGCTGGAGTAGCAATGTTCATATCAGATAATGTAGACTTTTAAATAAAGAATGTTACAAGAGACAAAGAAGGACACTATATAATGATCAAGGGATCAATCCAAGAGGAAGATATAACCATTATAAATATATATGTACCCAACATAGGAGCACCTCAGTACATAAGGCAAATGCTAACAGCTATAAAAGAGGAAATCAACAGTAACACAATATAAGTGGGGGATTTAACACCTCACTTACACCAATAGATCATCCAGACAGAAAATTAGTAAGAATATACAAGCTTTAAATGACACGATAGACCAGGTAGTTTTAATTGATATTTATAGGACATTCCATCCAAAAACAGTGGATTACACTTTCTTGTCAAGTGCACAAGGAATATTCTCCAGGATAGATCACATCTTGGGTCACAAATCAAGCCTCGTTAAATTTAAGAAAATTTGAGTCCTATCAAGCATCTTTTCTGACCACAACACTATGAGATTAGAAATGAATTACAGGGAAAAAAACGTAAAAAACACAAACATATGGAGGCCAAAAAATACGTTACTAAATAACCAAGAGATCACTGAAGAAATCAAAAAATACTTAGAGACAAATGACAATGAAAACACGATGATCCAAAACCTATGGCATGCAGCAAAAGCCATTGTAAGAGGGAAGTTTATAGCAGTACAATCCTACCTCAGAAACAAGAAAAATCTCAAACAATCTAACCTTACACCTAAAGGAACTAGAGAAAGAAGAACAAGCAAAACCCAAAGTTAGTAGAAGGAAAGAAATCAGAAAGATCAGACCAGAAATAAATGAAATAGAAACAAAGAAAACGATAGCAAAGATCAATAAAACTAAAAGCTGGTTCTCTGAGAAGATAAAGAAAATTGATAACCCCTTAGCCAGACTCATCAAGAAAAAGAGGGAGAGGACTCAAATCAATACAACTAGAAATAAAAAAGGAGAAATCACAACGGACACCAGATAAATACAGAGGATCATGAGACATTACTACAAGCAACTCTATGCCAATAAAATGGACAACCTTGAACAAATGGACAAATTCTTAGAAAGGTATAACCTTCCAAGACTGAATCAGGAAGAAATAGAAAATATGAACAGACCAATCACAAGTAATGAAATTGAAACTATGATTAAAAATCTTCCAACAAACAAAAGTCCAGGACCAGATGGCTTCACAGCTGAATTCTATCAAACATTTAGAGAAGAGCTAACACCCATCCTTTTCAAAGTCTTCCAAAAAATTGCAGAGGAAAGAACACTCCCAAACTCATTCTATGAGGCCACCATCACCCTGATACCAAAACCAGACAGAGAAACTACAAAAAAAGAAAATTACAGGCCAGTATCACTGATGGATATAGAAATTAAAATCCTCAACAAAATACTAGCAAAGAGAATCCAACAACACATTAAAAGGATCATACACCATGATCAAATGAGATTTATCCCAGGGAATGCAAGGATTCTTCAATATATGCAAATCAATCAATGTGATACACCATATTAACAAATTGAAGAATAAAAAACTTATGATGATCTCAATAGATGCAGAAAAAGTTTTTGACAAAATTCAACACCCATTTACGATAAAAACTCTCCAGAAAGTGGGCATAGAGGGAGCCTACCTCAACATAATAAATGCCATATATGACAAACCCACAGCAAACATCATTCTCAATGGTGGAAAGCTGAAAGCTTTTCCTCTAAGATCAGGAACAGGACAAGGATGTCCACCCTTGCCACTATTTTTCAACATAGTTTTGGAAGTCCTAGCCACAGCAATCAGAGAAGAAAAAGAAAAGGAATACAAATTGGAAAAGAGGAAGTAAAACTGTCACTGTTTGCAGATGACATGATACTATACATAGATAAACCTAAATATGCCACCAGAAAACTACTAGAGCTAATCAATGAATCTGGTAAAGTTGTGGGATACAAAATTAATGCACAGAAATCTCTTGCATTCCTGTACACTAACAATGAAAGATCAGAAAGAGAAATTAAGGAAACAATCCCATTTGCCACTGTAACAAAAAGAATAAAATACCTAGGAATAAACCTACCTAAGGAGGTAAAATACCTGTACTCAGAAAACTGTAAGACACTGATGAAAGAAATCAAAGATGACACAAACAGATGGAGAGATATACCATGGTCTTGGATTGAAGAATCAATATTGTGAAAAAGACTGTACTACCCAAAGCAATCTACAGATTCAATGCAATCCCTATCAAATTGCCAATGGCATTTTTTACAGAACTAGAACAAAAAGTCTTTAAATGTGTATGGAGACACAAAAGACCCCAAATAGACAAAGCAATCTTGAGGGAAAAAACGGAGCTGGAGGGCTTCCCTGGTGGCACAGTGGTTAAGAACTCATCTACCAATGTAGGGGACATGGGTTCGATCCCTGGCCTGGGAAGATCCCACATGCCGCAGAGCAACTAAGCCCATGTGCTACAACAAGTGACCCTGTGCTCTCGAGCCTGCGAGCCACAGCTACTGAGCCTGCGTGCCACAACTACTGAGCCCATGTGCCTAGAGCCTGTGCTCTGCAACAAGAGAAGCCACCTCAATGAGAAGCCCGTGCACAACAAGGAAGAGTAGACCCCGCTCACCGCAACTAGAGAAAGCCTGTGTGCAGCAGTGAAGACCCAGTGCAGCCAAAAATAAAGAAATTAAAGAAATTAAAGAAAAAAAAAGGAGCTGGAGGAATCAGGCTCCCTGACTTCAGACTAAACTACAAAGCTACAGTAATCAAGACAATATGGTACTGGCACAAAAACAGAACTATAGATCAATGGAACAGGATAGAAAGCCCAGAGATAAACCCATGCACCTATGGTCAACTACTCTATGACAAAGGAGGCAAGGATATACAATGGAGAAAAAGCAGTCTCTTCAATAAGTGGTGCTGGGAAAACTGGACAGCTACGTGTAAAAGAATGAAACTAGAACATTCCCTAACACCATACACAAAAATAAACTCAAAATGGATTAAAGACCTAAACATAAGACCGGACACTATAAAACTCTTAGAGGAAAACATAGGAGGAACATTCTTTGACATAAATCACAGCAAGATCTTTTTTTGACCCACCCCCTAGAGTAATGGAAATAAAAACAAAAATAAACAAATGGGACCTAATGAAACTTCAAAGCTTTTGCACAGCAAAGGAAACTATAAACAAGACGAAAAGACAACCCTCAGAATGGGAGAAAATATTTGCAAGTGAAGCAACTGACAAAAGATTAATCTCCAAAATATATAAACAGCTCATGCAGCTCTATATTAAAAAGACAACCTAGGCTTCCCTGGTGGTGCAGTGGTTGAGAGTCCGCCTGCTGATGCAGGGGACACGGCTTCGTGCCCCAGTCCAGGAAGATCCTACATGCTGCGGAGCAGCTAGGCCCGTGAGCCATGGCCGCTGAGCCTGCGCATCCAGAGCCTGTGCTCCGCAGCGGGAGAGGCCACAGCAGCAAGAGTCCCGCGTACTGCGAAAAAAAAAAAAAAAAAACCTAATCAAAAATGGGCAGAAAACTTAAATAGATATTTCTCCAGAGAAGACATACAGATGGCCTAGAGGCACATGAAAAGCTGCTCATCATCACTAATCATTAGAGAAATGCAAATCAAAACTACAATGAGGTATCACCTCACACCGGTCAGAATGGGCATCATCAGAAAATCTACAAACAACAAATGCTGGAGAGGGTGTGGAGAAAAGGGAACCCTCTTGCACTGTTGGTGGGAACGTAAATACAGCCACTATGGAGAACAGTATGGAGGTTCCTTAAAACACTAAATATAGAATTACCATATAACTCAGCAATCCCACTACTGGGCATATACCCAGAGAAAACTATAATTCAGAAAGACACAAGCACCCCAATGTTCATTGAAGCACTATTTACAATAGCCAGTTCATGGAAGTAACCTAAATTCCCATTGACAGACGAATAGATAAAGAAGATGTGGTACATATATACAGTGGAATATTACTCAGCCATAAAAAGGAGGAAATTTGGTCTTTTTTAGAGATGTGGATGGACCTAGAGACTGTCATACAGAATGAAGTAAGTCAGAATGAGAAAAACAAATATTGTATATTAACACATATATGTGGAATCTAGAAAAATGGTGCAGATGAACCAGCTTGCAAGGCAGAAATAGAGACACAGATGTAGAGAACAAACCTATGGACACCAAGGAGGGAAAGCGGTGGGGAGGGCAGGGGGTGGGGTGAATTGGGAGATTGGGATTGACATATATACACTAATATGTATAAAATAGATAACCAACAAGAACCTGTTGTATAAAAAATTAGTCTTTAATAAAATAATAAACCAAAGCAGGTCAAGCATTTCTAATACATTCATTCTGGGGCATCTTTTCGTCCATGTTTCAGCCAACTAACAACAGCAACAACAACAACAACAACAAATCCTGGAAAGATACACATTAGCAGAACTGACCCAAAATCCATTAAAGAAATTGAATCCATAATTTAAATCTTTCCACAAAGAAAACTCCAGGCCCTGATGGCTTCACTAGTGAATTCCTCCTAACATTTAAGGGAGAAATAATCCTAATCTCACATTAGCTGTTTCAGAAAATAGAGGCGATAGGAGTACTTCTAATCCTATATGATTGGACATATATATATCCATAAACAACTCATTTTATACAGCCAGTATTACACTGATACCGAAAATATAAGATAAAATAACATAAACCTCCTAATTCAGCTTCTTCAATCAAAAAGGAATTAAAGAACTTTCAGTATATAATAATTAACTCTAAACTCAGTTCATTTTGACAATCATTGAGCTTTTCATATGTACAAAACATTGTGCTAGATACTGGAAACATTCAGAGCCTCTAAAAAAGCTTCTCTCTCTCTCTCTCTCTCTTTCTCTTCCTTTCTTTCTCTCTCTCTCCCTCCCGTCCTGTTTTCATTAACAAATGTTCTCCATACTGGCTATGAAGATGAAAATGACCACTGACTTTAAAATGTGGCTTTACTGTTCTACTTCATGGACACTATTTGACTTTGTAACTGCGAGATCAAATGGAGGAGTTGCTACTGTTTGAATATTGAAGGAAACATTAAAGTGGCCCATAGTAATTAAAACAATTTAAGAACCACCTGGTGCAGCTTCTTTAGTATAGTTTTGTGACAAGATGTTGGTCATCATAGCCAGTAACCAATTTACTTATTTATTTTTTTGCCAGTAACCAAATTTTTAACAATCTGTCTTACAGGTATACTTAAACCTAACTGTAAGATTTAATAACCACAGCATTTTGCTTTTGCATAAATCTTATTCATGAAATCACACATAAGACTGAAGAAAATAGAAAGGACTCTTCCTCTCTTTTGTGAACATTTCTGAGCAGCAGCAGGTAGTCTGCAGAATGATGCCATTTGCTCAGAATTATTTACAATACATACAACCTGTCTAAACTCACGCAAATGCAATTTTCTTAGTTACAATTCCTATCCCTGTAAATTAAAACCATACAAAGTAATATAGCAGCTGATAATTGGGTAAATGAATAATTATTTTAATAAATCATATCAAATATATAAACTCTAGAAAAAACAGTAGAAATGTGGAATTAATACAGAAATAGCACTTTAGGGAGTAATTAAAACATGTACTTTTTATTCTATTTTAAAATTCTGTCTTAATAATGTTGCCCTCAAGCAATGATTTGAAGTTGAATACAGGGTATTGGGAGATGAATAAAAAGTGGCACACTTTATGCTACTGAATGTCACCAAGAGGAGAAAGGATTCCATAAGTCACTCTTTCACATCACAACTTTCCTTTTCAACCTCTAATTTCCCTATATTAGCATCTCTTCTACTCACTGATGATAACAAAATCTAGGGTTTATGCACTTGTATGGGAGAAATAGTTGCTCTCACACCTCCAGGAAAGGCTGATGTGCCCCCTGAAACTTCAAAGCTCTCTGTAGTGAGTCATGTTCTGGCCTCATGCCTTTACCATTACTCTCCTTGGTCTGCCAGGTCCTATCTCTTCTGCTACTGCATCTCCCAACACTGCCATTTTTTGGGCCTCAGCTACAGACTAAGAAAGTGGCAGTCTTCGTGTGTCATTAGTGCTGCTCACCAAATATTTTTATTTTTTCCTCCCAGGTATTCTGTAATATTGTACGTTCTCATCCCTCTACAGTTATTAGTGGCCTTGGACTTGCTTTGGCAATAAAGTGTGAGCAAAAAGGATGTGTATTACCCTGGACGTAGCTTTAAAAGCCAGTGTGCAGTTCATCACGCTCTGTGCTCACTTTGGGTGATTGGCAGTGTTTCAGGCAATGGTTTCTTATTCAACTGGGGTCCTGGAGTCAGGACAATGGGGAGTAGAGACCACAGCCAACTTGCAGAGGACAGATAAAGTGAGCCAGAAATAAACTTAGTGGTTTTAAGTCATTGAGATTTCCAGATTGTTTGTTTGTTTGTTTTAACTTCAGAACAACCTAGTCTGTTCTAACGATATGTGTATTGATAGTTTTCACCACATCTCTCGCTTATATCCTCTGTGAACGATGTCGCTGCTCTGTCCTCGAACCGATGTTATATTTTAAAAAAGGGTTGTTATTTTTCTTTCTGCATGTACTAATTTTCTATGTCTCCAGGTCAGTGGTTTAACAAAATATTAGTCATGAATATTTAACTTTCTTTGATCAGTTTAGTATAGATTCAGTGGGTTACTTCTCTACTGAAGGAATGAAAACCAAATTCTCAGGCTTAGCGCAGTAAGAAGCAACACAGCCTTCTTCTGACTCCACCCCCTCACCTACCTTTTTGAATCAGTTATATCAGCAATATTTGGATGTCCATACTCAATCAACATTACATGCTACAACCTTGGTATAACTTGGTATAATGAGTGTGTATTTCAGCCTATAAAAGTGATGTGAGCTTGTCTATAAGTTCACAGTTTTGATCTCACCTAAAACTGCATGTAGGCATTTTGGGTTCTGCAAATGAGCCTGTTGATAGGGAAATCAAACGCCATAGCGTACTACATTTGTCTTAGATTCTGTTTTATGACAGATGATAGCATGTTTTTGAACGTTTTGGCATGGAAATTAAGTTATCTGTGACCTTTCCTGGCTCTGCTTACAGCAATTATGTCTCAACTCTCACAAGAAAATTGATATAAAGTACAGTTTCCAATTTCATCAAGATCCCCTAATGTGCCTTAAAGCAATAATATGTGACTTATATTCTTGCTTTGGAAGCTTAAATGTAAATGATATATCATTACCCAGAAGATTGTCTTTTGAATCTGACAGGTATTACCTTTCTAAAATCTTATATGGCCTATATCAGTTTTAATAAAAATAGTAAATTTTCCCATGTAGAAGCTAATATGTAATTATTAGGTTGATCTATTTGAAATTGCCAGTATTTGACAGTTTGTGACCTATAAAAATGGCAATTTCATATGATTCAGCCTAATAACTTTATACATATCATATTGATGCATTTTCCTTTATATACATGATGAAAATGTACCAGAAAAAATTGGTCATTTTCCCCCTCAAATTCTCTCCTATTTCTTTATTCCTTATCTTGGTGAATGTACCACTGACTACCCAGTTGTCCAAGTAAACCTAGAAATTATAATTAAGTCTTCCATCTTCTCTTCCTTTTACATCCAATTGACAATGAACTCTATTTTTCCTTAAAATATTCTAAAATTGCTATGCAGGCTTTATTGCTATTGCAACTGCCTTGGCTCAATTTATAACCTGGCATAGGTGGGGTTCCCGAGGAAGCAGACTGAGATAGAGGTTATATGCAAGCGGTTTATTGGGGAGTGTTCTTGAGATTGCAAGGGCTGGAGAGAAGAGGTGGAAGTGATGGTAAATGGGCCACTCTGTTTCTTACTCATGGGTCTCAGACCAATGTATTCAACTCCAGGGAAACTGCACCCTATAAAAGTCATCAGTTTAAAGTAAGATTTCTCAACCTTGGTACTATTGTCGTTTGGGGCTGGATAATTTTTTGTGGAGCTGTCCTGTGTAATATAAGACGTTTAGCAGTATCTTTGGCCTCCATCCACTAGATGCCAGTAGCAACCCCCAACCATCTGTGACAACCAGAAATGTCTCTAGACTTGCCAAAGGTCTCTCAGGGGGAAATTTTGCCCCTGGTTGAGAAGCACTGATTAAAGTACATACTGGAGGCATACAGTGGAGGATGGTAGCCATCATTGCAAAGTATTGCCTCTGCGCTGCCATTCAGCTGTGTTGTCAGCTTTCTGGGTGGTGTAGAGTGTGACATGCCCAGTGGATCCATTGGTCCTGTACTCACTCCCACACTTTGTCATCAGATGGGTTCCTTGTTCTAACACAATGTTTGTAGGATGCCACATGAATGGAGGAAACACTATATAAACCTGAGGTCTTGTGGGCAAGAAATGTAAATCAGTACCTGAAATCTCTCTCTCTTTCTGTCAAAAAAACCAGCTGCTTCTTTCATGGTAAAGATGATCTAATGTAATCGACTTGCTATCAAATAACTGATTGTTCTCCTTGAGGGATGGTGTCATGTTGAGGAACTCATTAGTTTCTGCTGCAGGAAAATTGGACATTTGGTAGCATCAGTAACTACATCAGCCTTAATAAGTGAGAGTCTATGCAGTTGGGTCCATGCGTAGCCTCCAATCTTGCCGTGATAGCTGTTCATTCATATGCCCATTGAGACAGCGCTGTTGTAGATGAAGAAGAGGCTGGCTGATATCAGCTGGATGAGTTTTTGGTCTGCCTGATTGCTTAATGCCTCTCCCTTGCTGAATGTTTGCTAAGTATTACAGCAAACATTTGTATTACACGTGATACAGATATTTTCACACTCTGTGCCTACATGCATATACCCACTCATACGTCTCTACTCCAGATCTTCCAGGTCCCTATCCAGTTAGCCAAGGCATGAGTTTATGTATGTTCTAGCTTCAGAATATGTCTCCTTTTACATAAAGTAATGACTCAGTGCACCATCCAAAGTTCCATTCATTAGAAGCATTTGCCTCACTATTTTCTTTCAAGGCCACCTCTGAGTGGGACCCTGGTATAGCTGCCATCCGTATCATCTTGCATCAATATAACAACCCAGCCCATCCGTGAACCAAGATTGAATGTTTTTCTCTTCCGGTACCTGGTCATCAGGGAACCAGTATGCAGTCATAGGTGTGAACTGAGGGAGAGGTGCTGATGAAACTGTGATGGATGTTCAACAGATCTAGGCTTGTGCATCATACATGTGCTTCCGGTCTTTTCATGTTTAACACCGAATGTGCCACCTCCATCTTGTACACTACCCGATTTTTATCACGTGTAGAGGCTCTCAGCTCATGATGAGCAGTTCTGGCTACATGATCAATTGATATAACATGGTCAGGCATTTAGTATCCACAAGGGCCTAATAGCGTGCCAGATATTATTTTTGAAAGGTGTATAATTCTCCACTGAAGATGCTATAGTTTTGCTCTAGGACCCTAGGGATCTATGTTGTGATTCTTCCATTGGGACTTGACATAAATGCCAAAGAGCATCTCTTCCTACCACCGATACCTCTAATACAATAGGAAACCCAAGGCTGTTTGGCCAAAGAAGCAGGGCCACTTTCTGTCACCTGATATATAGCTTAGAGTAGTAGAATAGTATTCCTAAGTGTGGAATCTTCCGCCTCAAAAATAAAACACCAGGCATTGTGTTGCCTTCTTCATCATAGGAAGTTCAAAATATGATCATGTGTCTTTGATGCCCCAAATGTCTGGACCTCTACCAAATATACTGATGTGTTTGGTCCAAGAATCTTTGTATTGTAGATTTATTTCCCACATCTGGATGGCAGAGACCCCCTACCTGACAAGCTGGTATCCAGAGAGTGAATCAGTGCTATGTTCTGTGGAAAATCCAGCCAGTCCTGGTCTGTTCTGACCATATTACAACAGAAGACAGAAGAGTTGCCATAGTCCTAGGGCAAAGCTGTAAATGTATACATTTGTCTGTTCTAAGTGACTGAAAAGTTTGCTGATCCTGTTTTTGAAAGGGATGGAAAAATAATGCAATTGGCAGCTCACTGGCTATCTACCATTTACCTGTGGCCATGTTCATACACTCTAGTAAAGATCCCACAGATCTTTGATGCAGAAGCTGCGACTGGGAATACTATTTGGTTGAGTTTGTGGTAGACCACCGTAACCTCCAGAATCTGCCTAGTTTCTGCAGGAGCCAAATTGGTGAACTAAGTGGAGATACGAAAGGGAGCGTCACCCCTGCATCCTTTAGATCTTAGAGGGTCACGCTAATCTCTGCCGTTTGTTTGGGATGCAGTGTTGGTGTTAAGTTACTGTATCGCCTGGAGAGGGGAGCCGTTTCAGAGCATGTTCAATTCTCTGAGTCGTTTTAATCCTTTCTTCCACTGTCTGCTATGGCAATTCTGATATTTAATACCTCATTTATTGTGGGTTACCACCCTGTCCATGCTTCTAGGAAAAACACCATAACCTGTGGTCTTTTTCAAGTATTAAATGTGATAAAGAGAGCTCTCAAATCAATAAACAGCTGTGTTTTGCTCCCTTTGATCCAGCACTCTCAGAATCCAGGCCTGTGGGTGCTCCCCAAATTCGCCAGTATATTTTGGCTAAGTCCTATAGCAGTGTGTGGGTCGTATTAGTTTTTATTTGCTGCAAAACAAATTATTACCAACTTAATGGCTTAAAACAATACCCATTTCTTTTTTTTTTTTTTTTTTTTGCGGTACGCGGGCCTCGCGGGCCTCTCCCGTTGCGGAGCACAGGCTCCGGACGCGCAGGCTCAGTGGCCATGGCTCACGGGCCCAACTGCTCCGCGGCATGTGGGATCTTCCCGGACTGGGGCACGAATCCGCATCCCCTGCATCGGCAGGCGGACTCCCAACCACTGCGCCACCAGGGAAGCCCAGCAATACCCATTTCTTAACTCATGGTTCTGCTGATTAGAAGTCCAGCGTGGTGTGGCTGGGTTTTCTGCTCCGAGTAGCACAAGTCTGAAATCAGGGTGTCAGCCAGGCTAGGTTCTCATCTGGAGGCTCTGAGGAAGCTCAAGGCCTCCCAGATCATTCTTACTGTTGGCAGGGTTTAGTTCCTTGCAGTGGTAGGATTGAGGTCCTGATTTTCTTACCAGCTGTCCAGCAGGATTTTCCCTTAGCAATTAGAGGCCTACTGCATTCCTACACATGTGGACACCTACATCCTGCAAGCCAGCAATCCTTCCGTGTCTGATCTTTCCCCTTCTTCAGATCTCTGGCTTCCTCTTCCCAAACCATGTTGGAGAAAATTTTCTTTTAAAAGATTCATTTGAATAGGCCAGACATATATAGATGATCTCACTACTTTAAGGTCAACTGCTGTAGCACCTTAATTATATCTGAAAAATCCCTTCATAGCAATACTTAGATTCATATTTGATTGAGTAACTGGGAGAAAGTAGTAATATTTATATTTTTTTGTATCCTTTAGATTGGGAGCTACTTAAAGGCAGAGAATTTTTTTTTTCCTTTGTGTCCTCATCACATCTCTAAATCTTTTCATCCATCCCTGTGCTTGCTACTTATTAGACACTCATTAAACACAAAGGTAAACAGATTTGCAATGATCCCATTTTTGTTTCAACAAATATCAGTAGAATACCCCAAAAGATAAATATCAAGATATTAATACTGATTATCTCAAGATACTGGGGTTATGTGATTTTTATTTTTGGCTTAAGTTGCATTTCCAAATTTATGAGTAGTAACCAGAAAACACTATAAAAATTAAGACCAATCACAACATCTACCCACCTTCCTGTCTAGGATTCTTTTACATAACAGAAAACATATCTTTAAGAAGGTATTTCCATCATGGTGCTAAAAAACAAGGGTGCCATCAGTGGAACAGGAAGTCCCAAGTGATAGAAAACAGATCGGAGCATATCAACAGAAAAACAGACTGAAAGAAGGAAATGCACAGAGGAAACGACTGGAGAGATAAGAGAAAGTCCAGATATATCCCAAACTCAAAGAAACAAGAGAGAGTGAGAGGTATCAAAATATCATCAGGGTATTAATTAATTGTGTTTGGAACATGAATATTGGTTCATGGATATTGCTCTCCAGCTAACACTTTGATAACTGCTTTTTTTAAAAAATTTATTTATTTTACTTATTTATTCTTGGCTGCATTGGGTCTGTTGCTGCATGCGGGCTTTCTCCAGTGCGGTGAGCGGGGGATACTCTTTGCTGCGGTGCACGGGCTTGTCACTGCAATGGCTTCTCTTGTTGCAGAGCATGGGCTGTAGGCGTGTGGGCTTCAGTAGCTGTGCCACACGGGCTTAGTTGCTCTGCGGCATGTGGGATCTTCCCTGACCAGGGCTCGAACCCGTGTCCCCTACATTGGTAGGCGGATTCTTAACGACTGCGCCACCAGGGAAGTCCCTGATAACTGCTTTCTAAACCTAGGAAACTGTCTGCCTAGAAGTTCTCCTGACATGAGTGCTAGGGCTGGAGAGAGATGCAGAGCAGGCTCTGAGTTCTCTATAGATCCCCTTAAGAACAGCAGGACTGAAGAAAAGGCAAGAGAGAATCTGACTCATCCCTAGACTGACCTGAACCATGAGTATTATTTTCTAAAGTAGAAATTCTCATATAGGAGGCACACAGAGTGGGTGCTTGAGCTAGAGGAGGCCGGCCAGCGCCCTGGTGACTTACGTTCTCTGGGAGGAATGAGGACGCAAATGCCCTGATGCCAAACCATCCCTATGTACCCTGACTTCACGCACTCCCCCCTCCTGTAATTGCCAGGGACAAGCGGCTCTAAACAGAACCTACAGTCACCAAGAGAGAAAGAAGAATTTTCAAATAGTTACATGACAAAAGAAACAAAATCACCAAACACTGAAGGAAAAGCTGTGAGACAGAGGCACCAAACTCAACAGAAAATTCACATCAAAGGAGACATTTAATAGAAAAACAAGAATAAGTGACTATGCAAAGAACAAGGAGAGATTATAGAAATGAAAAATACGACCCCTACCCCAAAACAGTCAGTAGATTGACGGACTGGGAACAAACCAAGGGAGACTTAGTGAGGGGCCAGCGGAGCTAAGTAGATTTCTGAGAATGCGGCTCAGGAGAAGAGGCTGAAAGTACAACAGAAGAGATAAGTCTGGATAATTCATTTAGATGTTCCCACAGGCAGTATGAAAAAGAGAGCAAAGGAAATGAAAGGGAGGAAATTATAAACAGAGGAGAAGGGAGAGGAAAGGAAGGAAACAGAAAGGAAGGTGAAGGAGGAAATTCACCAGCGCTGAAAGGCGCAACACGTGCTGAAGCTCTGATGTAAAAAGACCCACATACAGACACATGCTACAGGTATTTCAGAGCCCTAAGAATAAAGAGAAAACCTCAAGACTTTCAGAAAGAAAACAAGAAAACATATTCCTATGAAGGAATGAAAATTGAATAAGTGTCAGGCTCAGGGCCCCCAGGAATTTACATCCCCCGTGGGAACAGCTCTCACTGTGCCCCCGAGGGACCAATCACATAAGACCGCTGCCTGCAGTTGGTAATACAGCACCCTGGCCAGGCTTGTCACTGCTAGCAAGAAAAGCTAGAAAGTGGTGAGGCAAGCACTTCAAAGTTCTGAGGGAATATTGGCTCAAATCTAGAATTCTATATCCAGTCAATTCAGTGTGAGAGCAAAATAAAGACATTTTTCAGACATGCAAGGCTCAAAAAGTTACCATCTATGAGTTCTTTCTGAAAGAATTCCTAGGGATAAACTCCAGTAAAAGGAGAAAAAGAATCCAATTAGCAGAAGGAAGCAGAGATATCTGACTTGTCAATGTACAACATTTAAGAAAAGCTAATGTGACAATGGGAACTGCTGAGAAAGGAATGCAGGATGTAACCGAAAGCAAACTATTGTTGTCTTGTTCAGGGGAAGGCTATTACAGTTAAGAAACGCATTCAGCTTCAAGTAATAGAGAAATCCAACTCACGGAGGGATATATTTTTCTCAGAACAATTCTGGGGGAAAGAAGCTGCTGGCTCTCAGTCCAGTGGCTTGACTGTCAGGCTAAAGCCTGTACAATTCTCTCAGCCTTTCCCTCAGATTAGCATCTCATGGTGGCAAAGATGCTGTTTGCGGCTTCTAGTGGTACAGCCACGTTGAGAGTAACAATGAGTAGAGTAGATGGCAAGTCATAGCTGTCCTCTTATTAAGAAAGCTAGAGATTTCTAGTATGTCTTATTGACCACCCCCAGCTGGAGGGGAACCTGGGAAAAGAATATTTAGCTTTTACCACCCCAATGTGGAAGAAGGCAAAGGAGAAAGGGTTTGGGAATAACAATGACTCATCTGACCGAGTGTTTGCCTCAGAGGCTGAAGGTGCTGACTCTCTAGAGATGTTGATAGTGAAGGGGATTGGATATAACACCCCAATACATGCCACATTGGCATAAAGATTATTTTGAGCTGAAGGCAATTAAGAATCAACAAATAAAGGAAGAGTTATTTGCCCTCCCTTTATCTGCCTAAAAACAAGACTAAGTTTCCCCCCATCCTATACCAGGATGAGTGACCCCTATCACCAGATGAATCTGCATTTTAAAAGCTTACTAAAGGGCTTCCCTGGTGGTACAGTGGTTGAGAGTCCGCCTGCCGTTGCAGGGGACACGGGTTCGTGCCCCGGTCTGGGAAGATCCCACATGCCGCAGAGTGGCTGCGCCCGTGAGCCATGGCCGCTGAGCCTTTGCGTCCGGAGCCTGTGCTCCACAAAGGGAGAGGCCACAACAGTGAGAGGCCCACGTACCGCAAAAAAAAAAAAAAAAAAAAAAAAAAAGGCTTACTAAAGTGACCCATATTGTCCATTAGTTTTCCCATATATTTCCTAATCACTTACCCACAGTTTATCATACCTTGAAGCTCAAACCATCTTTCCTTTGTTAAAAAGGGTACATAAGCTCCTGTGTCTAACTGCTTCTTTGAGTTTCACTTCTTTTCTGTGAACTCCCGTGAATATAAAAATATTAATAAATTTTGTTCTTTTTCTCCTATTATTCTGTCTTTTGTCAGTTACATTTGCATGCCCCCAGCACTGTATCTAAGAGTGTAGAGGGAAAGTTTTTCCTTCCTGACAATAGAAAAGTATAAATTCAAACACTTGTATTTACAAACCAAGGATAACTACAAATGTAAACATATAGAAAAAATTTTACTAGCAACAGGATGCCAAATATCTACCTTCTAACCCCTAAAGAGGAGACTAAATAGTTTGCTTTGCCACTTGGGGGTGTGTATGAGATTCCAAAGATGCAGGAATATAGCCCCTGAACTAATTCTTCACTTGGGTAGAATAATTTAAGTCTAGGACTTCTGTTTTGCTGAATGTTATACTCAGAGCTGAATTGTTCAGAATTTTAAGAACCAGGAGGACAAGGGGAAAAAGAGATAAATTAGAAGTTGTTAAAAGACAGAACAACTGTAGATCTCTAGGTATTTCACCATTCATCAAATAAATGTTTTCTGGTGCTCTAAACAAGTATACTCCAAATATGTGAGCAACAGTCCTATCTGTAAAAAATATATCAGCATGCACCCTTTATGTAGGTGTAGACCAGTGCTCTTGACACCAGATTTGGAAAGAACTTTAATTTCCATTTGGAAAAATAGACCTGCCTGATGGAAAAGGCCAGGCATAGCACAATGCGCTCTGTCTGCTCCAAGGAGGTGTTCTGATCCCAGAAATACAAGGCATTAAGATGGGAAGGCTGCCTGAAAACAAGATTGTTTAGGGATTTCTTTGCACTGTGATTGTTCACCCTGGTGATTGTGAATAGAATTCAAATCATTTTAAGCAAGCAGAGGAGTTGCTGAATCACCTTGACTGTAGGCTTGTAAACCAGCAGCAACAAACCAGAAGGGACAAGAGTTTAAAAACTCTGTTGAAATTTTTAATGATAAAAATGCAAAATTATACTTAAAATCTTTAATCATAATGAGTTATAAGTGAAAGAATTATTACTTGCTGTTCTTATGGCTTGTAATAATTCACAGGCAAAAAATTATTAAAATCTATTTACAGTACTAATATTTTTAAAGAAAGAACCCCTCTTTTTTTAACACAAAAGATAAAAGCCCTTTTAATTTTCCCTATACGGTGTTATCATATGAGTTTACCATTTTGGTAGCATGATACAAACATATAACCTTTACCTGAAGTGTGTTTAAAGGATGTCAAAATCTAATAAAATTTACAGCCCAATTCTTTGCAATTGCTCCAATGTATATTTCCTTTCTTAAACCAAAGTTATAAGTAAAAATACCATTTCTTTTTAAATGACTTCACATAATAAAAACATGAAGTCTAGATTAAATTGATCTTTTTACTACTGTTTTTTCTGCTGTATTCTCTTTACAGAATTGATATTTCGTGTTCAAATGTTTAATTTCAACTAAAATTAGAAGACCAAAGCAACTTAGGCTATATAATAACAAAATTGCCTCACACTGGTACAGTTTCATATTTTTCAAAGCACTTTCTCATTATTGAATTTTGTCTCACAACAAATCTAGTTATTATTTCCCTTTTGATATATGAGGGAAACGAGTCACCGAAAGGTTAAGTGACTTGTTTTTAGTTACACCATTTAATTAGTGGTGGAGCTAAGGCTGGCACCGAGTGTTCCTGTGTCTGCTACAGAGTTCTTTTCCACTATGACTATTCCAAGAGTCTTGATATTTTCATGGAACTGAGCCAGGAGTGTACCCTCACCAGTGGAACCCTGACCTCTTCAAAACAGAGTTCAAGGAGATTGTCAGTTCTTGGAACACCCTTCGAAATTCTGCAAGAGAATGTGGAAACTATAATGACATAGGCAATCTAGTCTTTGGGGAGATGACAAGGTTCAAGATTATATGGATCCTACTGGGAATCAGATAAATGCAGGATCAGGTGAATGGGTCCTGGTTAAGTGCAAGAAACAAGCTCATGAAGTAGCAGGCTAGAAATTAATAGTTAACCCGGTCTCCATGGAAGTTTTTTAGAAAGTGGGAGTGTTCCTGGAGAAAGATCAGAATCTGAAGCTATGAGAAATGGGCTAATTCAGGTCCTTTTCCATCCTTCAGCAGCTGACATTGGACTATGTAGCAAGTGCCTATCAAGTGAGAGCTACATGTTTCTAGAAAATATAAGCATTTTCAAGGTACTCAGTGCCAGGAACTGGAGGGGAGGATTTGGGGATGAAAATTAGAATTTCTAGGCCTGGCATTCAGAATTATTCAGGAGTTTAAGGCCTCGAATGTCTCTTGTGACCTTAGGTGTCTGGGAATATATCAATAGATATTCAGGAGTATAGGGATTTACCAGGGCCGGCGTCAATAGGTCGATTCTGACCATACAATTACAAGAAGACAAGGCCTCAGCCCCTGTACCAGGACTGGAGAGATGGTGTCGATATGAATTTAAACTAGATGCTCTGGGACAAAGTCAGAAAGATTTCTGTGGGTAGGTACAGGAACAATTTACAGTCAGATTTTTCTGAAGGAGCTCAGACAGCTAAGAGACAGAGGCAAGGTCAGAAAGAAATTTGCCAAAATTGGTGGAGATAATTTAGAAGAAGAAAGAAAAGGAGAGATCTGGCTGCTGTCAGGTTGCAGGTAAACCAAAAAGGGAGTTTGCCCAGGTAAGTCCCAGTTCAAACTTGGGGAATTAGAGTTACTTGTTATGATTCAGTCTCCCAGCTCCAGTCCAGTTCCCCACAGGAAGACTTCTCAAAAAGAGGAAAACCCAGTCCTCCACAGAAGCATGCACAGAAAAGCTCAGCTCCTGGTTAAGCTCCACCCACTAATGTACAGGTGGTTTAGGCTACCTATTCCCTGACAGGATAGGCACGACCACCTGAGCACCAGTCCTCTGGTATTCCTGTTGCAGGAAAAATGGGGCCTGAGAGGACGGTCATGTCCCAGGTTTCAGGTGAGTCCCTGGGATGGGCCGCCAAGTGAGGGTCCTTGGCTTTGCGCAGGAAAGAATTGAAGAGCGAGCCATAGTAAAGTGAAAGTGAGTTTATTTAGAGAGATATGCATTCCATAGGCAGAATGTGGTCCATCTCAGAAGACGAGAGCAGGCCTTAAAATATGGGGTGGTTAGTTTTTATGGGCTGGGTAATTTTATAGGCTAGTGAATGGGAGGATTATTCCAACCCTTTTGGGGAAGGGGGTGGGGATTTCCAGGAATTGGGCCACTGCCCACTTTTTGGACTTTTATGGTCAGCCTCGAACTGTCATGGCTCCTGTGTGTGTGTCATTTAGCATATCCTAATGTATTATAATAGCACATAATGAGGCTCAAGGTCCTCTGGAAGTGGAATCTTCCTCCATCTTGGGCCTGATTGGTTCTAACCAGTTTATGTCATATCATCAATGGCTATGTCATTCTTTTAAAGTTAGTGCTCTGACCCCTTCCCTCCTGTTTCATTCTGAGGAAGACAGAGGAGTGCTGGGAACTCTGTTGAGAGAAACAATCAGCTTTCTTTTTCTTTCTTTTTTTTTTTCTATTTTGAGAAGAATAGGCATCTTGAAGGAGTACATCTATGAGGCAAATTTTACCCTGGTCCTCCAGAAACTGAGACAAGAAAATAAGGCAGGGATGTATTCCAGCTTGTTAGGTATTTGTGAAGGTATTCTAGCTTGTTAGACTTACTACCTTCTCAGCCCCCTTTCCTCCCACCAGAGGCAGGGAGCCTGAAGGTGAGGCTGACACAAGCCAGGTATAGCCCTCAGAGACAATGGGAGTGGGGGTCAGGGATGAAAGGCCAGAGATGAGCCCTGGGCTCTGGGGTAATTGAGGACCCAGCATGGGCTTCCCAGCTACTTTCCCAGGCAAATTTATATCCCCAAGCTCCTGTAATGAACCAATGAAATCCACTTCTGCATGAAGAACAGGAGAATTCTCCAGAGTGGGAGGTGGGCTAGCGTGGGGAAGATGCCCTACGGGAAGAAATGAAAACATTTCCTGTATCCTGTACCCTTGCGCATCCTAGCTCGAGTGACTGAACCCTAAGGCTTGAGAATCACATATAAATGTTGTGTTTCTCTTCTGTTCATTCAGCCTAAAGGGACAGAGTCTCTATAAATGATTTGTCAGGGAGGAAATATTTTCTCAGGGGAATATGTAGTACCTGGGGAAAAACGCTTTTTTCTTTGCAGCTGGTAGGAGAATTCCTTTGTGGGAGAAGACACAGATTTGTTGAAGAGATGCCAGTAGTGGGGTCTAAGGAAGCTTCCAGTTGGCCCCTATGTTTCTTGAAAAAGGAAGGTAATTTGAATAATATGAAGGGAGAGGGGGGAGGGGAGGACATAAAGGCTGGGAGGGGCAAGTTTCTGGAAAAAAGAGGAGGACATGGTTGCCCAACCTAACAGGTTTCAGAGGAAAAGAGAAAATTTTAAGAAGGTATTACTAAATCATTGGCTAAGTGACATATGGAGTAAAGTTCCTCTGCTTCTCCTCTGAAATTGCTTGTAAATCCTATGTTTCTTACTAATACCTTCATGGGAGGCGTTATTTTTTTGTTTGTTTTTTGTGGGAGTAGCTCAGAGCAACAAATTGTCTGCTAGACACTTGAGTTACCCCAGGAGAAATAAAATGCTTTGAAATACAGCCATTGATCCCTGTTTCATCAAGTTTTTATAGGATGACTTGTAGTTTTAATATGTTCTTATAAAATCATTATTTTCTGTAAATAAGGCAGTATCATAGTTTCCATTTTTGTGAATGAGAAACTGGGCTTCAAAGAGAAGAACTTGTCCAAGTGAAAAGTAACTTGAAATTTGATTCCTTTTTTTTTCTTGTTTAAGGTGTCCATTGATATATTTTTTAAGGACTTTATTTTTTAGAGCAGTTTTAGGTTCACAGCAAAACTGAGAGAAGGGTGGAGATTTCCCATATACCCCTGTCGGAGAGGAAGAAATTTTCCTCTACACTTCTAGGTTCTTTCGGCTGGTCTAAGAATTAAATTGACATGAGACAGATTAACAGGAAAAAAATCAAACAAAAGTTTAGTAACACGTATACGTGGGAGAGACCCAGGAAAACTGCGTAATCCACCAAAAGGGCTGAAGCCCTCACCTTAAATACCATCCTTTGATAAGTTTCTAGGGAATTGGTCATCCTCCTTTTCCTGGTACAGCGAGAGAGACACCATTACAAAGGGAGATTTCCCTTATAAGTGTAAATGTTTCTTAGGAAAAGGTAACTTCTACTTGGTTTTCAGAGGTTTTCCCACGTCTGCTGTTTCTTAAAAAATAACCAGCTTAACATAATATTCCAAGAGACACATTTTGGGGTGGCAAATTCTGCCCCCCTAAACACATTGCCCCCATCTCGCATTTCTTATTTGCAGGAAAAAGACTTCAGCCTCCTAGACCTTCTGGAATACCAAAGGGCAGATTCAAACAGTTGCTAATCAGGGAAGGGAGGGAATGCAGAAACAAAGGAAGAGCAGTCAAGAGACAATACTGCAGTGATGGGGCAGGGTCCTGGTTCCTCCTCAAGGAACATACATAACAGTATCTCTGAGTTCTTCTGCAAGAACTAAGACCCCCACCCATGTGGAAGAAGGTAACTACATGCTCAGACCCCAGACTGGTTAAAATCTGAAGGCTGATGATTGAGATTCCTGGAGTACCACCCTGTTACCTCACCACCAACCAATCAGAAGAAAGTCAATCACCCTGCAGACCCCGCCACAAATTTTGCCTATAAAAACTTCTCCCTGAAAATCATCAGGGAGTTCAGGGGATTTTGAGCACAAGCCACCTGTTCTCCTTGCTTGGCTCTGCAATAAACCTTTCTCTGCTCCAAGCTCCGACGTTTCAGTTTGTATGGCCTCATCGTGCCTTGGACACATGAACTTGCCTCTTCTTTCCTGGCAAGGACTTGGCCAGTGAAAAGCTGTGGACTTTTTGTTTACTATAGCCCTCCCACCATCCTTCTCTGTCTATAAAAGTGCTCTCCTTCCCTTGCCATGGGGAAACTTGCACATGGCTCATCATAGTTGTATACCCCAAATTTCGATTCTCTGCTGGTCCTGAATAAATCCCATTTTTGCTGGAGAAATATCTGGCAGTGTATTTGCTTTAGATCAGCAATATCATACAGAGCATTTTCACTGCCCTGTAAATCCTCTGTGCCCTCCTATACATCCCCCTCCCCAAATAACTGCTGACCTTTTTACTGTTTCCATAGTTTTACCTTTTCCAGAATGTCACATAATTGAAATCATACAGTATGTAGCCTTTTTAGATTGGCTTCTTTTACTTAGGAATAAGCAGTTTTGGTTCCTCCGTGTCTTTTCATGACTTTGAACTTTTATTCCTGTCAATGAGTTTGGGTGCAAGGAACCATATACTTGTTAAATAAAAGGTGTCAGTGGTATGCTGGTAAATGTCTCCTTGGGTAAAAAAGGCCAGGATTTATAGCATTTGCTAGACTTCCATGATGTAAATACATTTTACTTATGGTTGGTTTCAAACTACCAGTGGTGATGTGACCAAGTGCAGAGCTGGGAAGACATGGGTATGATCAGCAAGAGCAGGGAAGAACCAGCTCCAGCACACCACAGGGTGTTTTACAGTAAGGACACAACGGACAACCCCAGAGACATCCAAGGACAAGAAACAAATTATTGCTAGATCTTCTTTTAAAGCATTTGATGAGGAATCTTGTACCTTTTTTGCTTTTCTTTGGACAGATTCACTGATTTTAATCATGCCAGTGACATGTTTACCTTGCTAAAGTACAACTTTCAGAATCCAAACCAATAAAGGGAGCTAGTGTGTAGAGTCGTTTACAAAAATACCTTTCTCTTTACAGAGGCTGAGTAGGGCCAGTCTCTATGCTGTTCATGGAGTACAGAGGTGGGAAATATCAATGCTCTCCTGTATAACTCAGTGTTGTGCCACAGGGGACAACCATCTGATGAAACACAGCTCTGAAACATGCAGCAAGAAAAACTAAGATTTACAGCAGACTATTCTCTCTTCTACATCCTGGAACTTCTATCACAGCCCAGTGACAGTTCTCTAGAAGGATCCTTCTTTAATCCACTGAATGGGCAGTTTCCCTATGAGAATGATGCTGAGAAGAAAAACCAGGAATGGGATTAACTACCTTGGAAACTTCCACTGACAGCGATTATGAGAATTAATATCTTGTCTCTAGCACACTTTGGGACAAATAGTAGGTTCTCAATAAATATTTTTGAATTGATAATTTTTCAAATACTACCACATACAAGTATAAAATTTATTTCATTTGACAGGATTTTAATGTGATCAATTAAAATATTTTAAAATTTCACATATAACTTGAAACAAATGGTTTTGTCCTTCTAGTAGTTACCTTCCCAAATCTTGGAGAATGCTTAATTTCTCTGGCCAGTGGTGATGTCACCATGAACCAGGTGTAAGGCTAGCTGCTTCAAGGACAAGGATTGATAGAACACAGTCCTTTAGGAGCTCTAGACTAACTCAAACTTTCCAGTTAAAACCAAAAACAAGATTATGAGATTTTTTTTTTCAAAAATAAATTCAAATAAATCCAAAAGCCATGTTTCAGTCATCTTAATTTTCTGTTTTTAGGAGCAAACATCTGATAGTAATGCACTTTGTATGGGCTTTCCTCCCTTTCTTACAAGAACAATAGGAGTACTTGTTGTTAAATGATTAGCACAGATGCCTGGCCTGTTATGCATCTGTGTATCTGTTATTTAACATTATGATGAGCAGGTTACCACGGTCAGTGACCAGAGCTCAATCTTGCTGCAGACTTTTTCAGAGAATTTGTGGAATACACTTCAGAATTGTGCCACTGAGTTGTGAGTCCCAGGCAAGCCCCTTCCGCTATTTGTTGAGGGTTGGGTCGCTACTACTGGCACTAACCCTCCAGCATCTCTGGATGGCATGAGCACCTCCTTCCCTCTAGCTTCCCATTGCCTGGGGCTCATGCAAAGACCTCTCCTGAGGCAGATGCCTCGCAAAATGATGTTTCTTCTCCTCAAGATCTGCCTTCACCTCCCCTCTTGGCTTCTAGACCAGTGACTGGGGTCAGGTCTCAGCATGGATCAGATGGGGGAAATACTGCCCCTGTTTTGTAGGAAACACCTAATTTCCCCAGAGTTCTTCAGAACCTGGCTAGTATATATCAGCAAGGACCAGGAGGTTTGTATGATATGAATTTTGAGGGGGATGGGTGGGGGCTGGGGGTAAGGTGGGGACAGAACATTAACACTAGGGAAGAGTTTATCAATATGGGGTGCTCTCCTGTGACTTAGACTGCAACACCTTGACAAGGATGCCTGGAGTCGGTCTTAGTACGCAGCTAGAATGACGCCTTGAACTTGGAGATAAGGACGTCTACAGTGGAGATGGAGATGCCAGCCCTGCCTCAGCAAAATTTTGAGAAAATGGTCCTGATACTCAAAGGGATGGGTTTATTACTTAAGTCCAGGGCACCCACTAGCTGACTCTGTTACCTAGAAGGGCCTGGGCAGGCACTCTTCAAGAAAACTCGAAGGATACACTAGTGAGGGGGTGCCGGCATCATTGAAAAACTAAGTGATGGATGTCATCTCTAGGTCAGGGTTGACAATAGGGGAGACTGCTATGAAACTGAGCTTCCCGGTGATGAGGGAGATGAAAAGATTCTGGAATAACAGAGGCCAGGTGGCATCACTTAACTATTTCTATAACAGGCACAGACTGTAGTGGTAACCAAGGAAACTGGATCCGCAAGGATCTGTGATGATGGTTAATTGACCAGGGTGTGCCTTGGAACTAGATAAGTAGGCAACCAATAACAATTGTTGCTTGATTTGTATAAGCAAAAGCAAAGCTGGAAAGCAAATGGTTGTTGTCAGCCATTGCAATAGCAGATCATGGTCACCTGTGTTCACATCTGAGCCCGTTATCAGACCCATGACTCATTAATTAGAAGAGGAGACCAGGCTCCCTTCAAAAAGAAATGAAACTGAGCTATTTGTAATGAGGTGGATGGACCTAGAGACTGTCATACAGAGTGAAGTAAGTCAGAAGGAGAGAGACAAATACTGTATGCTAACACATATATATGGAATTTAAGAAAAAAAAAAAGATGCCGTGAAGAACCTAGGGGTAAGACAGGAATAAAGACACAGACCTACTAGAGAATGGACTTGAGGATATGGGGAGGGGGAAGGGTAAGCTGTGACAAAGCGAGAGAGAGGCATGGACATATACGCACTACCAAACGTAAGGTAGATAGCTAGTGGGAAGCAGCTGCATAGCACAGGGAGATCAGCTCGGTGCTTTGTGACCGCCTGGAGGGGTGGGATAGGGAGGGTGGGAGGGTGGGAGGGAGGGAGATGCAAGAGGGAAGAGAGATGGGAACATATGTATATATATATAACTGATTCATTTTGTTGTAAAGCAGAAACTAACACACCAGTGTAAAGCAATTATACTCCAATAAAGATGTTAAATAAATAAATTAAATTAAATTAAAATTAAAAAAGAGAGTGAATACAGAGGGAAAGAGAAGACAACCAAAGCCTGAGCACTGCATCCCTCCAATGTTAAAATGCTAGAGGGAAGAGAAGGAACAACGGAGATCAAAAAGAAGCTAGCAGTGGAATAGGAAGAAAACCCAGGAAATGGGATGTCCAACTGGGAGGCCAATGGGGTGAAAAAAAATGATGTATCAAGGAAGAGGTATCAAATGCTGCTGCTAAGTTAGGTCAAATAAGGACTAAGCATTTATGAGTGGATTTAGCAATGGGAAGGTCAATTCAATCCTGATGACAAATTTTGGTTGTCTAAACACTTCATAAATCCAGTGAGCTTCAATGGATATCTGAGCCTTCCTGTGACTAGAAACAATCCATGCTTTCTCAAGAAGATGAAGAGGGTATGCACAAGAAGAAGGAAGGACTCTTAAAATGTACTTTGGCTGCTTTGCCATTTTGCCTAGGGTCAGCCGTGTCACTGACAATAAAACACTGGGAATAATATGAAGGGCAGATGAACAAACTCCCCTTGGTGCTCTGGGGGAAAAATACTGGAACATTAGACTCTCCTGGCAGTCAAGCCAGATTAATTTACTCAATGCTTTGTGATAGATTTTGCTGTAAAATAAATTGCATAGTAGATTCTATTGAGCAACAGTACCTAAAATTTTCAATTTCAGAGCATTTTGGCTTATTACAATCAATGGGAGGCCCCTAGATGCCTGGAAATGATGGCTGGAATCAGGATGGTGCACCCTCCTAATGATAATGCTGGAAATCACCCAACAGTAAGCCTTCATTGTTCAATGAAAACTCAAGAGGGATAATGCCAAAAAGCCTTATATGCAAAAAACAACTGACTCCCAGAAAGGAGGGGGCAAAATAAGTTCACGTAATCACGTCATCCATCCTCTATGTGGCAAAAGTCGTTCTGTGTCTGGTTTTAACGTTGGTAAAAATAACAGATTATTTTTCTCTTTTGATCGTATTTGATTTTGATCCAGGAATTACCTTTAGCTTTACTTCATTGGTGCTCAATATCATCTTCTCTCCTGATGGAAAATTCTACCTAGTCAGTGTTTGCATTTCTTCATCCACCATCCTTCTCATGGCAGTAGTCACACTTGGGATAAAAATAATACCTTATCTATAGGGTTGTTAAGAGTATCATGCAACTTAATCTAGCTCATTCACTTAAAACAGTACTTGGAAAAGAGCTTGTGCTGTGTGTATGAGTGTTTCCTCTTGTTTTTACCTTTCTGTGGTAAATGTTCTACCTTTGCATGGCCTATGTTCATATTGGTTTCTGTTCTTTGTGACCGTGACAACTGTAAAATATAGTTTATTAAACCATGGTGAAAATGAGTATCTCTAATTCTAAATGTATGAATGTGCTGGAAATGATGATCCCGAGACCTTCCGAAACCCCACAAACTCTGGAGACAAGAGTAAATATGAGCCACTCATATTCCAAAGGCCTGGATCAGACCTGAGTCTGAAGGTCTCTGAGTCTGAGATAAGCAATCGACATATCCTAAATGAGTATTTACAGCAATTACATACTTCTAAGAAAACTAACACACCTCTCCCTCTGCCAACCCACTCCCCCACCACCTCAGATTCAGTAGGTCTTGTCTTTGGCCCAAATAGGTCACAATTTATTGTCCAGGCCTGGACTTTTCTTTGTAAAGAGGTATCGTTGATAACATGAGCACTGAGACCCTTGCAGAGGCTGGGAGCTTTGGTGATTGGATCCAGCCATTCTTCAAGCTCCTAAGACCTCCTTGGGATGAACTGAAGAGGTAGACTAGTGCAGGTCTGCTACTCCCAGGACCCCTAATCACCACCCTCCTAGGACCCTCTTTCAGTTTTGTCATGTCCAGTTCCTGATCCTAGGGCCTCAAAGCCCATCCCCTTTCTTGGACTATTCTCTTTCACAAAACAAAATTTTCTTAACTCTGCAAGGTAAGGTCCACTTCTCCATTCAACCAAAAGCCTAACTGGGACAGACAGGTTTGTGGAGGAGAAAAAAATTCTTGTGCTTCTGATCCATCTATAGCTGTGCAAACAAAACACAAATTCATTCCTCAATGAATGATTCTGGCACATAGTAGTAAAGAGGGCTATACCACCTCTTGCCTCTGACTTTCACACATGTCACTTTCTCTGCCTGGAATATTGCTGCTTTTCCTTCCTCCTTACCTGACTAACTACTAACTACTCACTCTTCCCATCTTAGTCTAAACATCACTTAGCAAATTTAAACTATGCCTTGATTCATTATTTTAAAAATCAGCACAGCTGAACATTTTCAAGAACAGTAATACACTTTCACACACGATGTTCACGAGCACACCTTAAAGTGAGGACGGGGTGGCCTGAGATGACCTGTGAATAAGGCCAGGTTTCTCTTCAAGGGCTCCTACTTCCTTCCAGCAACCTCCTCACTAAAGGACGTCCACATTTTCTGGAGCTGAGCACACCGAGACTCTTTGACCTTTTCCTAAAATCTTCCCACAGAAAAGGATCTGTAATCAGTCATTGGCATCTTCATGGAAATGTAAATTGCTGTGTTAAGTCTCCCAGGGCAGCTGCAGTTTAAACCTAGGTACTTTTGTGGAATGAGAGGCTTTGTTCCCAAGTAAAATGAAGTTAAGCCGCAGGGAGGATTTTGCTTATTTCAGTACGGGTATTAAGTGACTTTGGGCCTGCCCTAAACTCTCCCTATCAGTTAAATATCACCAAACATATTCTGATTTTCCCAAGGGTTATTTTGAAAACCAAATGAGATAATGTATTTGAAAGTGTCCATAAACTATAAAGTATTACACAAATGTTAGTGCTATTATTAGTAAGTTATGAATTTGACATTCATTGGCATTCAAAGCAAGTCTAGAGAATCCTTATTCATAATTCCCAGACCTCAGACAAAGTTGCTGTATTCTCTTCTGCATTCAGTAGAGTTTGTAATTCCATGTAGATTTAGGGAGAGGTTCTAAAGCAAGAAAGCATTTTTCTTTAAGAATAAAATGATACGTGTCTTGCAATGATTTTTTAAATCTTTTTGAATTCTGTCTTTTGTCTCAGTGGGAATCTTCCAGCCTTCCTTACTTTTATCCCAGAAGAGCATTTTATTTTCCTATATGACTTGATTTTTTTTTCTGTCTGATCCAAGAGCTAAACTTTAATATTTATTAAAATAACTCACTTTTTCATTTTCAATAAAAATGGATCAGATCCTCTATTAACTCCTAGTTAATTAGGAGAAAATATTATATTTATTACTTCTTATAAGCAAATTACACAGAGCTATAGAAACATATCTTTTAAAAAACTTTTTTCTGCCTACCAAATGTGTGCAGTTCAAACATTAGCATGTATTTCTTATTTCCCGCATATCACTAAGCCACTAAATTTTTCCTTTAATCAAATGTTTTGAATTTGCATGAATAAAAATGATCACTGCCTATTCATATTGAAAGTTTGTGTAAAGATTGGTCTCTGTTTAAAGTGGGCTTTGTGAATCTGTTTTTCTCTGAAGCCAGAAAATAGTTTCAGAAAATAGGCAGTGAGTTATCCTAGGAAAAAAGAAACAGAAGAATCTGTTAGTTTATTTTCTGTTAAAGTGATATCTACTAGGTAACAGTATGGCTGCTCGTGTTGCTAAATCAGAGGCAATGCCCTCTCAACCCAAATCAAATGAGCCACTGAGCTTTACGGACCCTGATGCACAGTAAACAAACAGATAAATCCATCTATCCATCCTCAAACTCAAGTACCTACATCATGGGGCCATTTATGTAAATACATAGCTCTGAGTGTCAGAAAAGCGAACTGCAATGTCATGAGTCACATTGAAACTCTGAGTGTGTTGGCCTTTTCAACAAATTTTTTTCATTCAAGTATTCATTTACTTATGCATGCAACAAGTACTTTTGGCCAACTGTGTGCCCGGCAACCATTTAGGTGAACAAGTGCCTGATCCAGGCATTCAGATGAATAAGAGAGAGATGATCCCCTGCCTTCATGGAGATTACGATCAAGTGGGTAGAAGCAGACCATAAACAAATACATAAAACAAGATCATGAAGCACTCCAATGAGGGAGACTGATCGGCAAACAAAGGGAAGATGACTCATTTAGATTGGGTGGCCAGGAAGCCCTTTCTGAGAACATGAAATCTGTTTGATTTCTGAATCAGAAATCTGAAATCTGTTTGAAGATCTGAAGAGCAAGAGGCAGCCAAACCCACAAAGAACTAGGGAAGAATGTTCTTGGCCCAGGGGACAGAAATGCAAAGGCCATGAAGAAGGAAGACACTTGGCCTCTTTAGTATTTCTGCAAGGAGCCAGAGTGGCTGCAGCTTAGTGAGCAGAGTGGAGAGTGAGAGGACAGGAAGTTAGAGATGGAAGTGGGGCCCACATCATCAAGCTTATGAAGATCACAGAAAGGGGTTTGAGTTATACCCCGTGTGGAAGAAGAAGCCACAGAAGAGCTTTAAGTACTGGAGTTACAGGGTCTGTTTACATTTACAGCATCACTCTGGCTGCTCTGCAGGGAATGAATTGCAAAATTGCAAGAGCAGAAATGGGAAAACTAATAGCAAAGTAATTGCAGTAGACTAGGTGAGACATGGTGGTGGACCAGGTGAGAGCAGAGGGGATGGAGATAAGTTAATGGGTTTGTGGTACCTTTGAAGGTAAAGCCAATAGTCATCAAAATACTAGATTAGATACTGAGGAGGAGATGAGAGAAATCAAGGATAACTCCTAAATTTTTGAAATGAGGCACTGTGTTGATGGCCATGCCATTTACTGAGATAGGAAGGCTAAGGGAGGGATAAGTTTTTGATAAATCAAGAGTTCCATGAAGAGTATGAAACCGGGCAGGAGAAGCTAACATAACAGAATACTATATCTATCAGGTTAGACAAAAAATAAACCAGTCACTGGTAGCAGAACTGCAGTTAGGGAGGCATGAAACATGGTTCTTCCAGACTTATCTTTTTTTCTGCTTCAAAGACTAAACAATGGGCACAGATAATTTAATGGGCTCTATCCTGGGAGGGCTGTGATTGCATTTAGCTGCAGAACACATAGATTCACAGTTTTACAAAACATTGATATATTTAATTTCATCATATAAGCTAGAAATATTTTACTAGCAGAAATATACATATAGAACTAGAAAAATGCCTGGTATATAGTATATGCTCAAGAAATACTTGTTGAATGAATGCAAATATGTATAAAATATAAAATAATTATGAGTACGTGTGTTCATGAAAAACTAGACTAAGAATCACAAACTATTTATAGGTGCATTCAGCAAAGTGGTGAGCGTACAGAAAGCCCGAGCGGACACAGATTAAGTGCAATTGTACTGTTGCTGATTCCGCAGCTCCTACCTTTTCCTTTTTTTTCAAATAGGGAAAATCACTCAAAGAACGTGTCATTTTAAAAATCAGCTTTCACCTGATGATGCGACGAACTCTGCATCCACAAGGAAACGTGAGGATGTGGCCAGATGAAGGATATTCCTTCCTGGAAGCTGTAAGAACTAATGCTGTAATTGATTTGGCTGGATTCTACGGATGATTAAGTGGCCGTGGATCATTGGGAAACAGAAGATGAACTAGAGAATATGTTCTTTGCTTTAGAGTAATAAGCTGGGAGTTTATGGTTTTTGATAATTTCACTATCCACTTTACATTTTTGTTAAATCTGTGTTATCGGAGTTCAAGTTAGCTGACTTTAGGTGTAGCCTGTTATTCGTTGCAAAACGTAGCTTTCAAGGAAATGCTGATATGGCTTCTAAAGGATGAAGTTTCCAGTGTCAGATTTTCCTAGGCAACAGTTTAAAAGGCTTGACATTTGCTGAATAGCCCCTGAGAAAGGACCTCTTATTAAAAGTGTTCTTCCTCTTGGCACATAGCATTTGTAGGAACTAGACTCATTCAACAAACACTAATCGAGGGTGTACTATACACCAGGCATGCTGGTCTGAGGCCTTGAGACAGGCCTTCTATCTAATACAGAGATTAAATAGACCAACTCCTACCCCCTTCCTTTCTCCACTGTTTTTTGTTTGTTTGCTTGTTTTTTGCGGTAGGCAGGCCTCTCACTGCTGTGGCCTCTCCCGTTGCGGAGCACAGGCTCCGGACGCGCAGGCTCAGCAGCCATGGCTTACAGGCCCAGCCGCTCTGCGGCATGTGGGATCTTCCCGGACCGGGGCACGAACCCGTGTCCCCTGCATCGGCAGGCGGACTCTCAACCACTGCGCCACCAGGGAAGCCCTCTCCACTGTTTAGTGGGGAAGCAGCACAGCAAGGACAGGTACCCTGAGAGTCTAGATGAGCAGCACCAAGCCCATGGCTGGAGCCTGGTGACCCAGGAAGCCTTTCTGGAGGGGAATGACAAAGCAGCTGAGTTTTCAGAGATGAGTAAGATTTAAGGAGTTCACATTTCTAACATCTATCACCATTGTCTATTAACTGTCTGTTGTTCCTTACTTGTGGAATTTATATTATGTAAACTGTCATCTAAGGAACAATATTATCTTAACTGAAACTTTGCATATTCAAACTACAAGAGTTCCAACCAGAGTGAGTATGTAGTTATTCTGAAAACTATGCTTAACTCACATAATTGTTGAATTCATTATAAAGATTGAATTTAGCAAATTACATCCCAGAGCAAAGGTATCTGGGAATATCTTTAACAATAAGGTGCACATGTGTATGGGTGCTGTAAGTTTTCTCAGGCTTTGAGAGATATACTCTATTCCTGGAAATTTGTTGGGCAAGTATGGAGGAATAGAAAGCCATTGCCTAGCTAAGCCTCACAGAAACTTTGGATAATGTTTCTGAGTCAAGTAGCTTTTAAAATAGCTTTAAAAATAGTGGCTTTTAAAGGGAAAAAAAAGTTTCTGATACTGAGGTTGACATATATATATATATATATATATATATATACACACATATATATATACACAAAGGTAAGACTAAGCCTAAACTCCTTAAGCTAGTAGCTCTTATAAACTAAAATAAATACATAAATAAAATATAAAATCAACAAAATTGCAAATTAAATATTTATCAAAGTATAAATATAATATAAATATAAATCAAAGTATAAGTCTAATGCAATTTAAATTGAAAACATTAACTATGTCTCATGCTACCATTTCAGTAAAGTTAAATAGAAAACTAAGTAAAAGACTGGATAAAATAATAAAATAATAGATTTGAAAGATACAGACTCAGGTCTTATATTTATGTATACTTTTTTTTTTTAACCACTGTGACAATCAAGGACCTTTATTCTATTTTCCTGTTTTCTACCATCTTACAGTATTATTTCAACCTCATAATATGTTAAAATATATGTACATTTTTAACCTCAATAATACTAATACGAATAATGCTAATTCACATTAATATTAATAATTTCAAGAATTTGCTTGCTATTTGAAGATAATCAGATCTTGTAATTAACTAAATTTTGTCCAGAGCAACCCTTGATTGTCAGTTTATTGAAATTTGTATTAAATAGGTACCTAACTCCAGTTAGTGATGAGGAAAGGAAAAAAAAATTCTAATGTGTATCTATGATTCTATTTACCAAATACAAAGCCGGAATATGCACATACATCTCTGTATTAGTTTCTTATGGTTGATGCATAAATTACTACAAAGTTGGTGGCATAAAACAACACGTATTTATTATCTTGCAGTTCTTGGAGTCAAAAGTCCAAAATCGGTTTCACTGGGTTGGACTAAAGTGTTGGCAGGGCCAAGCTCCCCCAGGAGGCTCTAGGGGAGAATTTGTTTCCTTGCCTTTTCCAGCTTCTAGAGCTGCATTGCTGGTGTTCCTTGGCTTATGGCTCCTTCCTCCATCTTCAGATCTGTCTTTGCTTCACCATCACACCACCTTCTCCTTTTCTGTCTCTGTAGTCAAGTCTCCCTCTACCTCCCTCTTATAAGCCTGCCGCAATTTCCTTGCAAGTGTGGTTGTACTGTGGTGAAGACTTTTTTGAACTCAGCATGTTGTGTGATCACTCAATATTTCCAACACTTTTCTCAAGTTTCATTCCTGGGAAACTTGCACTGATTTTAGTTGGCCTTTACTTGGTACATAAAATGTAAATGCAGTGTAGACACAAGCATGAGATTGCTGGCCATCCCAGTGATCCATGCATGAATCGGCTTATTTTTTCAGACTATCACATTTTTCAGCACATAAAATCTCTCTGGTCTGTTTGTCTACCATCATAGCAATTTAGCTCCTCTGAGCCTGAGTTTTGACTTCCCCAGGATGAGGATTCAGTTGGTTTGCCCAGCAGCATTTATAATAGGTTATCTCCTTTGGACAGAGCTTTTGTGCCAGGCTGTCTAGCCTGGGCTAACAGTTATGGAATAAGCACCAGCAGGTCCAGTTATGCATAAAGCACTTTCTCTGGGGAAGGTAGGCAGTTTCTCAGAAGTGGGCAATCTAAATGCAAGTTTAATTGCATAATTTCTTTAGTAAAATTGGAATGGATTCCGTGATTCTAGAGCCTATGCACTAATGAGGGTCACTAAATTGCTACAGTTGAGGAGATAGGATAAATTCAAGGAAGAATACCCAAATTTCTGAAATCTTTTTCACTATCAGTTACAGCTATATACAAGGCTAAAAGGATTGCTAAGTGCTTAGGGTGAAGAGGAAGGTGGGTTAAATTTGAGAAAACTGTCCAGGAGTTGTTATATCTTTATTGATTTCTTGCACAAAGAAAGGTCCTTCTCTTTGGAAGAAAGGAAGGGAAAAATACTTTCAGTGCAGGAATAAATACAGAAGAAAATAAAAGTGTGAGAAACACATAGGAAAGATCAAGGTGCCATTTGTTTGACTTCAGCAGACAAATTAAGTTGGAGCAAAGCAGATGAGGGGATGCAATAGAAGCTTACATTTATGGGTATTATGACTTCTCTAGTGAGTGAGAAACCCACAATTTAGGGTTCTTCGATCATAATTTGGTGTCTGTCATTTATTTTGTCATGAATTTGAAAGCTTCAGCGAGGCAGAGGAAAATGACAGATGATGTTTATAGTTTCCGTAGAGATTGTTGGGCAGAAAGGCACGGCAGTTACCATGGTCTAGCATTTTTATAATCTATCTTTTCTCATGCACCTCTCACAGTAATAAATAATTTTTTAGACCTCCTTGGAAAATTTAAATCATTTGGTAATTTTTATGTACTGCTAACTTTCTAGGAACTTACTAAATTTTGATATGCATGAACTAAAATTACTGTGTGATTGAGTTTATTGAAGAATTTAATTCAAAACAAGACTAACAGTAATTGAGAATCATCCTAAGACATCATTGTTGTTTATGTTATTTCCCTGACCTATTCTTATAGGATGCTACTTCTTTGTTACTCATTTGAAAGTGAGAGAAATAGTGTATATGAGACAGAGTTCTTTTGCTCCTGCCATGGACCAAGTTCTAAAAACAAATCTTATGGCCATTGTCCTAGGGAAATTGGTTGGTCATTTCTAATAATTACTAGAGCATGTTTGTGGCTGACAATGGGGGAAAAGTGGAATCAACAGTGTATTGTCAGAAGTGGTCCCCATTGTTTAAAGCAATGAGAAGGTTCACAGGATTCTAAATAAAGAAATGACTGGAAAAAAAGGATGTTTTTAAAAGGGCAAGATATGGACCAAATTACTAGAATAGAAAAACATTAAAGATGGCAGAAAGGAGGTGCTTCTCTATTGAATCTTTGCATTTACTGAATATCTGTCGGCCAATAATGGCTTGGTTTCTCTTGCAACCAAATGCAAAACAATTTGGGCCCTGAAAGTGCTTCTTCCAGAAGGAAATGTTTTTTTTTTCTTTGTAAAGCCAAACAAGTAAATTTTATGATGCATTATGATGATTTTTCCTAAATCACTAGTCAGATAGAATGTGGAGATTTAAAATTATATGTGGGATTTTGCCAGAATGCCCATTCTTAATTATTTTTTGAAAAGGATTGGATAGATTTAAGTTTGATTTACATTTTTTATCATCTTAGTTCCTTATGTAAACCAGATTTGAAAATTCAGATTTATCCAGAGAAACTTTCAAAATGAATCAATACATCACTTTAAGTGAAAATTTCCAGAAATGCTAATTGGTATAGAGAGCTTCATTTCCTAGCAACAAGTCTCATTCCAACGTTGTATTTTTCTGACTGTGAATATGCATTGTATCATAAGATTATAATTGCATTTCAAATTGTCATAATTTACAGTTATCTTTTCCCTACATATACAAACAACTTAACAAAGTTAAAGACAAACCTAACAATCTGACTAATCATTTTTTTTACCAGTTTAAACTGCCACAGAGAAAAACAATTAAAATAGAGAATCTTTTGTTTGTTAACAGCTCACCAGTCAGACAGTGGGTAAGCAATTATTTTTCTGCTTTTTTTAAGTTAAATTTTGAGATGAACGATTAACTTGTTAAAGACTAGGCATATATTCCCAAAATATATTATTATGACATGAGAATAGCATAACAAGATTTCTGAGGGTGAAATAATATTGCTCAATTTATTTCTCAATGATTTGAGAAATCATTTCTCAATGATTACATTTCATTTATATAAAAATCAAGCCATTCATAGGATGTTTGGGAAGACAGGCCATTCTTGATTATTCAGAGATCAGAGAGGTCTTTCTTCTGAGTTTTCATAATCAAATTCCTGGATTTATACAAGATTGTATAGGAAAGAAAATACAAAATACTTATAAATACATAATACAAAACTGGCCATTTATAAAATTAGTACTCACTCAACACAGAATTCTCTATGCCTAACACTAGATTCTATACTCCCTGTTGCTTAAAGCATCAGCACCTGGACAATATGATATAAATACAATGCAAATCAAATTCAAAGTAAAAATACAAATATTGCATAAGATGCAAACTCTCTTGAAGTCACTGAAAGTGACAATGGGCAGTTTCTAGAATGTTGAGCAAAGAGAATTTCACCACTCAACCACTGGAGAAGAGAAAAGAAAGCAGTAGCAATGATGACAAGGTAGGAGCTTCAAAAGAGAATTATTTGACTATCAAAGGATTAAGAGAGGCCCCTGGGAAAAAGTGGATTAATAATGCCATGTCCAACTATCAAAAACATTTCTTTGCCATGTTACACCGCAAACCAATGAATTTTTAGCTCATTCTTCGTTCATTCTAAAAATGAACACAAGGGCTTCCCTGGTGGCTCAGTGGTTGGGAGTCCTCCTGTCAATGCAGGGGACATGGGATTGAGCCGTGGTCCGGGAGGATCCCACATTAGCGGAGCAGCTAAGCCCATGAGCCACGGCTGCTGAGCCTGCGCTCTGGAGCCCACGAGCCACAGCTACTGAAGCCCGCAGGCCTAGACCCCGTGCTTTGCAACGGGAGAGACCACCGCGCTGAGAAGCCTGTGCACTGCAACGAAGAGCAGCCCCGGCTCGCGGCAACTGGAGAAAGCCCGCACGCAGCAACAAGGACCCAACACAGCCAAAAATAAGTAAATAAATAAATTTATTTTTAAAAACATGAACACATAATTGCAGTTATAACCTAAATGTTAAATAAGATAATTTATTTTCACAATTTAAATTTCATTTTTTAAGCTAAAGATCCATCAAATCTCTTTTATCTTCCTCTTCGTTCTTCTCCATCGCCTCTTCCTTCTCTTTTTTTTTTTTCATTCTCCTACTTTAGTATTTGTTATGAAATTTTGCCCCGGGGTTAAGAGGACCCACCTCACGTGGACCTTCCCCAGTACGAAATAGTGTCAGATCCCAGGGACCTACTGGGCAAAAACAGAAAAAGGAATGAGCCAGAGCCATTTCAGATCTCAATATTCTGAAAAAGATGAAAGAGCAGGCATTTGGGGACATAGGTAACAACACTTGTTCTGGAATGCCATCATCTTTTGGGGGTAGAATATCCAAAATCAGTGGCCTTTTCCCAGTTCTCAACCCTTGACCTCTCAGCTCTGGAGGAGAGTTTTTTAAAAAGAAGAATGTGATCGCGATGTTTTTCAGTCTCTTCCCCCCTGCACCCACTTTATTCACGTACAATCCCGAACTCTTCTTCAAAATAAGTTTTTTCAAACTTAAGTGATGCTTCCTGTATACCTGAATTTTTTCTTTTAATCTGCGTCATCTTGCTTCTCCTGCCTCCTAATGTCGTCAGTTCCCTAAGGTTCTTGTCCCTCTTCCTCAAGACTTTCTCCTTGAATGTCCTGTATATCGAGAATCAGGTTTTATTTACCATGTGGTAAACAGGGACATTTTAGAGATCTTTCTAAATACTTGTCTGACCAAACAAAATTTTTCTAATGAAAATCAAGTTTCAACAAATCGAACAGGTACAACACGCACAATCTCAGGAGGAGGCCATTCTGGTTGCATTACTATTCTGCAACGTGTGGAAACAAATCTCTCACATCCTTCCTTTTCATTCTGGACTTGAAAAGGAATCTCCTTCTATTCAATGTATTCTTTTTGTTAATTCTAAGTATCAGAGAATACCATCACCAGAATAAATTTTCAGTCTCTCCCCGGCTTGAGTAATTGAAAAAGGGGATATGACTGAACAGCTTTGCTCATTATGATTCAGCCAAGAGCATCCATACACGTGAGGAATAAGAACTATGGGTACCTACCCTCCCAGTGCTTTCTAATGAACCATAGGTCTTCAGTACTGGGTCTTTTGGTCAGCCCTAGTTCTAGTGTAGATGCCCAATAAAAATATTAAGCATAAATTTTAGGTTGAGTTTGAATCTTAAGAGGCTGTCCATATTTGCAATTTATTTTCTTCAGATACCTTACAACTGATCTTAATAGATTATTTTAAAGAAAATCTCACCAGTGACATAGCTCCAATATAAAATGTGAAATCATTATGCCTTATAAAAAACATGATTTATACAGGATTTTATTATATTTCACTTAAATAGTTATTAAGTAAAATGTAGTTCATTGACTGATTATAAACTTTTATAAATTGTTTCATGATATTCTTCATTTCATTTATGCAGAATATGAATAATATATCATAGAAAGGAGCTGTTATCCCCTCTGAAGTCATGTTGGAAAACTACAAAAGAAAGTTTATTATTTTAAAAACAAATTCACAATTGTAAAGTTTTTCTTCCTATACTTCATTTCAGTGAGTTAAAATATTGATTTTCACAAACATGAATATTTTTAACTTTTACTATATTAAAAAAACATGCCAAACCTTGTAAAATAATGAGTACTGTATTTGTATTCAAATTTTCATTAGGAATTTTAATAAATATACTTTATGTATTAAGTAGTATACAAAGAAGAAGATAACAAGTGAAGTTACTTTAAAATACAGAGGCTGCAGTACAATCAACTTGGAATAAGATTGTACTTCTCTTCCAAAGAGCTTGGTGCCCTTTTTCTCCTTAAATGTTTCCTTTAAGAAGCGCATTGTTTGGAATTCATATTGTTCTCTCTTAGCAAGGTTAGGTCCTTTGTTGCCTTGACAGGATATGGGTGTCTTGATTCATGTTTGCACAGAACTAAACCATCACAGTATATCACACGACTACTGAAACTATTTTATTGTCTTTCTGTCACATTACAAATTGATTTTAAAATACATTTGCCTTATAAAGGCGAAAACTGCATTGCTTAGGCTTAAACATTGCATAAACCAAATTTAGTGATCTGTTTATTCTTTATGCTTGCTTGGGCCCAGTTGTTAGCACTTTGGAATGTCCAACTGTCTGCAATAATTTACTGCAGAAAAAACTCTTTCCTATATTTCTAGAGTCTGCAACTCTTTAACCTTATGAATTTAAGAATGAGTCAGGTTTAATCCTATATCCTACTACAATAATATATTTGTATGTATGTACTATTACATTTATATGCATTTGATCTTAGTTGTATTATGTAGTGGTTTGTTCTATGTTTACTTGGTTGTAAATTTAAGTAAAGCACAACAGAGAAATGAATACACATACTGATTTATTGACAAAGGCTGCAAACATAGTTCAGTTTGTAGGAAAGAAGGTGATGTATTTATTTTATTGTCTTATGGTAACCTTTATTTTCAAAAGTTAGTGGCATCTTTATTTAGAAGATCAATGGATCAAATACTGTTTAAATTAGGTATTACCACTATTTCAAAACTGGTATGCTTGTCAGCAAGTAATACTTAAAATACAAGAAATACTCATTTCAAATAATACTTAACAATTTTTGAATAATTATAACACACTTAAGCAGAGCTGAGCTTGTCAAGATTGCTCGACCTGTGACCATGTTAGTGCTGTAATTTTATTTAAAGAGATATAGCACATGAATG
Organism: Monodon monoceros; assembly: GCF_005190385.1. Taxonomy (NCBI): domain Eukaryota; kingdom Metazoa; phylum Chordata; class Mammalia; order Artiodactyla; family Monodontidae; genus Monodon; species Monodon monoceros. Next base: position 22,494,710 of record NW_021703772.1, read on the forward strand.
AGAATAAGAGAGGATGTGGGGCTATGGTTCTGTTTGATTTGATATTAAATTTATTCTCTGAGTAAGCAGATTAAATTGTTACTTTAATTCAGTATTTTAAAAAATGATCTTTAGATTTTTTTTTAAACTATGTTGTACTAATGTTGTGTAATTAAATACTACCTAAGTCTGAGGATATCTCTATTCAAATTATAGGATATTGATTTTTTGGCTGTGGTTCAAATATCAGAACAGAATGAGTGCGATTTTGTGATTCTCCCCCAATGTTTCAATCATTTATTCTGGCACCCTATAATTCAAGAAAAGAAATTTAATTCCTACTTAGAAATGAAATGAAGAGGAGACATTTCAAATCAAGCCACATTGTCTATTGATCATAATGGGAGTTGCACAAAATCTTGATAGATTTTTTTAAAAGAAGGTATTTATTTCGGCAGAGTCCATTGTGCACTGACGATTGAAGTTTAAAAAATTTGTTTTAATTTTAACAAATATAGGGTTGGCTGAGTACCTCTTATTTTGAGTTTGGATAAAGAGAAATATAATGATAATCATTCACGTGTATAGTTTACAAACTGCTTTTACGTAAGGTATTCTCATTTGATGGACACAGAAACACTATGAGAAGGCAATTATTATTTTTCCCATTGTAGAGTTAATAAAAGGGAAGCAGAGATTGTAAACTCTGTGATGAGGGGGTCAGGTTGGGCTTCCAACACCTAAGATAGTGACTGGTATGTAAGCACTCAAGAACCATCTGATGCATGAGATAATTGGAAGAATGCATTAAATGGCTTAGGTAAAAAAATTAGCAAATGACAGGGCCAGGGCTTGACCGTGTATCTTATAGTTTCAAGAACAATGTCCTGTCTTTGTTTTTGTTTTGCTTATTCATTAGTTGTTATCCCACCTCTCCTGCTTTTTCCTGCCTGCTCCTCCCCCAAGAGATGCTCATGAATTCTCTTAAAAATATGTATACTTTTAAAGTATATTTCTCGTTTTAGTTTTAAATACCCTTAACCATTAAAAAGAGCTGGAAAACAAAGGGTCTTTTTCCTTTTCCTGTTCTTTCTGGGTTTTGATATTTACTGCTATCACAGCATCCACATTCACCTAAAGTAATAAGCCAGAGAGATGTGAAAATCTTTGACATCAAGTCACTGAGTGTGAAAATAGAACTCTATTGAGAAGATAATATGATCAGAAAAAATTTCAGGTAATATATTTTACCCACACGGACTGTCGTTTCTTGCCTCTGGCAGGATAAGCCTTCATTTGCTGGGCTGTTTGGACAGTTTTGAGAGTGAGAAGATAAAAGCCTGAAACATCTTCCAGCACCACGACCTTTGTCCATCTTGTTCTGGTAGCAAACCATTTCCCCTTGGGGGCAGGAAGTATCTGATATTTAAAAAAAAAAACAAAAACCAGAAGCTTCTTACCCAGCCCTACTGAGATAAAACAAAAGATTAGATTTCAAACCAGACTGGTGCAAATCTGAGCTCTCACCGTCTTTGCTAACAATTTCATACTTTCCTCATCATTTCAAGGTCCTGGATTGCCAGCCAGCTCCTACCTTTTTTTTTGGCCACATGATGATGTGTTCTGATTCTGATCTGTAAGTAATAATGTGTTCAGCCAGTTCACTTGCACAAGAGACCTACCTGTTCAGACATGAAATATTATCACCTCTACACTCAGTGTACACAGAAAACATCCATAGCATTTTCCAGGGAGCCAGGCCCCATAAATCCATAGATTTCCGGTTTGTTTCCACAGTAATCCTATATCCAGCTAAAAGAGTTCCATAACTTAGGACTTGTTCTTAAGGTTCTCAGTCACGCAACTCCTGGGACCCTTCACTGGCTGCCTTTTCTAGTTGCAGTTCCCATCTCGTGACAATCTTGTTGCTTCCTCCTTCTGTCCCTCTCCCTCTCTTTCCCTTCCTCCTTCCCAAGCCCCAAACCTAATTTCTCTTGTCCATGGAAAGTAGTTTAAACACTGCCTGTTGCTGCTTTGGCTTTTGCTAATATCCCTCTTAGCCAAGAACCTTATCAAGAATTTTCCCAAACCATCTCACAAAAGAAATTCCAATCTGAACCATTAAGAAAATGCATTTTTTTTAACATTCTGATTTAACACACTCATAGGTTTTATTTCTCTTCATTCAGTTAGATTACATTATAACGTTCCACTTCTGGCTTCATGTATGACTAGGGAATGGTGTGGGGAGCGGAATCTAAGCAACACCCACCAAGGAGGATTTAATCATCTTTAGAGAACTTGGAGGGCACAAATGATTTAGGAATGTCTAGAGAAAACAACAACAACAACAAACTTATCTTAATTGAAGAGAAAGTAGAGCAAGTTTGGTCCAGAAATAATGCCCCCAGCATCAAAGGGCCAAGCTGATTCTGACTACAGCATATCTGTCGCTTTGTCCTCATTCATTCACTCACTCATTCATGTAAATACCTACTAAGCTCCTGGTGCGGTTCTGTGTGCTGGGGTTATAACAATGAGCAGACAAAAATCCCTGCTTTCCTGGAGCTTACATTCCATGAGGAAACACAGATACTAAATTAGATCAATATAAGTTAAATATATAATGTATTAGCTAGTGATACCCACCAGAAACACACAGAGAAGGTAAAATAGGGTAGGAAGTGTTCCTCCAGTCCAGCCCCTCACAGGCATGTGATGTGAACATAAAAGCACAGCAAAACCAGAAGCGTCAACTTCATACATTCTTTTTGGGAGATACTGAAGGCACTAGGTAACATAATTAGTACAGAGTAGGTACAAGATGGGGGAAAAGGAAATCTCCCTATTCTAATAAAGCAGTGTTGACCCAGAGTACCTTCCAAAGGCAGCAGCTAGAGACAATTTTGAGCTGGAGGGCTTGTGGAGTCCAAAGGAGTAAGAATCTCACCATCTCAGAGCATATCAGGTTTCTGAGCCGAGGCAGCAGAAGTCACTGCAGGGCTCAGAATCAAAGTCTAGGAAGAGGGAAAATCTAGATACCAATACTGTAGCCAATAGCACTGTGTTTGTGAGTAAACGTGAAATATAGCCTGAAGACTTCCACTGGGCGGGGGGCGGGGGTGGTGCGGGGGAGACACCAGATCCAACACAGCAGGAAGATGCTCTGGTGTACGGGTAAATGTTGAACAACTGGCTTTCTGAGAGTAATTCCCACACACGTTCACTGATATTTGTGTTCAATTCATGAGTAAGATAAAAGTGAAACTTGTTGTCAGTGATGTGAGTGAGTTGTTTGCTCAGTCAGTTTTGAATACTGGAAAAATAAATCATTAATTTTTTGTACCTATTCACAATACAAGAGCTATAGATATGACATATTAATCTGTATTATTAACATGGATTTCAAGCTACCAAGGTGATGTTACTGAATGTGGAGTTGGCAAGAAATGTGCAAGGACATACCATTATATACCATGGCATGTCCATCATAGACATTTTTTAAAAATGTAATTCACATTAAGAGGTTAGATTAAAAAAAAAATTAGTAAAACATTTAGGAAGTGATGAGTTTTAAATATTTATTACTTTTGTTTTAAGAAATCATTTAATTCTAAGTTTACACAATATGTTTTTTAATAATGGCTATGTTTAACAAATAAGCTAGTAAAATTCCTACAAATATAAGGTTGGCTCTTACGAGCCTGTATAAACCAGCTAGCACACATCACTGGTAGATGCCAAAACTATATAAATGTAGATTGTTATTATTAATAATGTGACAATTTTTATTCTCAGGCTCAAGTTGCCCTGAAAGGGCAAGTTAAAAAAAAAATTCAGTCCTTTAATTTTACTCTATTTGCTTTGATTGGATTGGGGCTTTTCTTTGAATCTCTAAGCAACCTATTTCCAAATCTCTCTTACAATGCATGAATGAGCAAATAATAATCTCAACCATTATTTGTTGATTCCTGCTAGCTTCCCTCTCAAGAAGGTGACTTTTCACTAATTCCTCCCCAAATTCCAGAAGTTCCTTATTGCATTCAGCTATGTACTATATGTAATCACTACTATCTAATATGCATTAGGTTGAGCCAGATGAAATTGCTGTTATCTGACCATTTGTGACCTACGCTTCAGTTCAATGTCTTTGCTCTAGGCAAACTGGTGCCGATGTTCCCGCATCATTTGTGTCTGTGTTTATAACATTTTGCCCATTTGAAATAATCTTCCTCCATCCTTCTACCACTTTAAACCTCTCTATCTATAAGACTTAACTTCTGCTTTCACTTCTTCCACAAAGATATCCACGATCACCCCAGTCTTCTTTTTTTTTTTAAATAAGTTTATTTATTTTAGGATCTGTTGGGTCTTTGTTGCTGCACGCAGACTTTCTCTAGTTGCGGCGAGCCGGGGCTACTCTTCATTGCGGTGCGCAGGCTTCTCATTGTGGTGGCTTGTCTTGTTGCGGAGCACAGGCTCTAGGCATGTGGGCTTCAGTAGTTGAAGCACGCAGGCTCAGTAGTTGTGGCTCATGGGCTCTAGAGCGCAGGCTCAGTAGTTGTGGCACGCAGGCTTAGTTGCTTCACGGCATGTGGGATCTTCCCGTACCAGGGCTCAAAGCTGTGTCCCCTGCATTGGCAGGTGGATTCTTAACCACTGTGCCACCAGGGCAGTCCTCCCCAGTCTTCTGTAAGCAATTTTTTTTTTTTTTGGCTGGGCCACAAGGCTTGCAGAGTCTTAGTTCCCTGACGACAAGGGATCAAACCTGGGCCACAGCAGTGAAAGCGCTGAGTCCTAACCACTGGACCAACAGGACCCTGTAAGCAATTTTAAGCATTCTCTTCCCTGACCTTTTGTGATACTTACATGTGCACCACATAATTGAACACTTAATTATAACCTGTCTAATATCATATTATTTGTATTGTTTCTTATATTAATCTTGTCTGTAGACAGTAAATTCTCTGAGGGGAAAGACTATAAGTTAAACTTCTTCTATAATCGTACAATGCATAATTGTGCTGAAAATCAGCACACACCCTCATATTTAAACTGACTTGGACTTAAAGTCCTTGGAAGTTAATTAAAACTAGGTTATGCAGGTGCTTAAAACCTGGGCTTTGAAGTCCGGCAGACCTGAATCGATTTTCCCTACTCTGCCGCTTATAACCTGTGTGTCCTTGGGATGATTACTAAACAACCTGAAGCCCCTTTTCCCCTTCTGTCAATTGGATAGATAATGACCTCTTTACCTCCAGGTGATTGATAGGATTATATGGTAAGTCTAAATTATATAGACTCTTTGTGGAAGTTTAAAACCAACGGATACAGTTGACCCATGAACAACAGGGGTTTGAACTTCACAGGTCCACTTATCTGTGGACTTTTTTCAATAAACACAGTAGCCCCTCCATATCTGTAGTTTCAGCATCCACGGATTCAACCAACCATGGATCCCAAACTTAATACATGATCTAAGGTTGGTTTAACCCTTGGATATGGAACCCCGGATACAGAGGGCTTACATGGGACTTGAGCAACCTTGGATTTTGGTATCGTGATAGGTCATGGAACCAACACCCCCTCCCTACCCCCCTGACCCCTGTCCCATTCTGAGGAATGACTGTATATTATTCTCAATGATTTGATTAATTCATGTAAAGGAAAGACTATCATTATGTATGTCTGGCTTAACAATGCAAAGTATTGTTATAGTTATCTTTAAGATAAGGTTTATTCGTTGAGGTAACTTCCCAATCTCCCAATTAACACCTAAAAATTGCATATATATATACATGCAATTTATATATATATATATATATATATATATATATTATTTTGAGGCTGGGGGGAACAGATATTTTTAAAAGTTGAAATATACTGGATTGCAATCTACCTGACTATCCAAGAGGATATTGTTCTTATTATCTAAGAATAAATTTCTTATCATTTTATTATTCTTTTTTTTTTAATTTATTTTATTTATTTATTTTTGGCTGTGTTGGGTCTTCATTGCTGCACGTGGGCTTTCTCTAGTTGTGGTGAGTGGGGGCTACTCTTCGTTGCAGTGTGCAGGCTTCTCACTGCGGTGGCTTCTCTTGTTGTGGAGCACGGGCTCTAGGCGTGCGGGCTTCAGTAGTTGTGGCTCATGGGCTCAGTAGTTGCGGCTCGCAGGCTCTAGAGCACAGGCTCAGTAGTTGTGGCACACAGGCTGAGTTGCTCCGCGGCATGTGGGATCTTCCTGGACCAGGGCTCGAACCCGTGTCCCCTGCATTGGCAAGCAGATTCTTAACCACTGCACCACCAGGGAAGCCCCATTTTATTATTCTTGAACCTAGAGTTTTTATAGAGTAATAAGTGACAGAATTTATTAAGAACTTACTCTGTGTCAAGGACTTTGCTAAGGTTATTAGCTTATTTTATTCATTCAACAGCCATGAGGTATTTTCTATTATCCCTACTTCACAGATGAAAAAATATATAAGCTATCTCTTGAGATAGCGAGAAAAGCAACTAAATGAAGGCAATGCAAAAATACTGAGGAGAGATTTAATAAACTTTCTGTCACAGAGAGTGACTTTACAACAGTAACTAAATATTAATTCAATGTTCTAAACTCCAAAATGTATTTCTAAAGGCCTATTAAGGGTTATTATCAATACTAGCAAAATGAATCTAATATGAACAAGGCATAATTTCCAAGACAGTATATGTGAATGGAAAAAAAAATAAAGCTGAAATGCACTTGGTAACTGGCCATTGCTTTCGGGAACAATGGTATACAGTCATTCACTCATTTCCCTATTTATCGAATGTATAATGTGTCCAGGGCATACTTAAATATACTGGTTACCTCTTACATGTCCTTGGAAAGAAATTTAAATTATTGTATGAATTTTGATTGCACTGATTACAAAATTTTGAAGCACAATGGAACCCAAACTAGGGTCAATGCTCATTTCCTAAATGAACATTTTATGTGCAAACAAACAGCTGCTGGAATTCAACAGAATTTAAAACAAGCAGTTTGTAAATTTTACAGACAGCTGTTTTTGGTGATTTTTGTCAACAGAATCTTCCTGCTTTGCATCACAACATTCTTTCATTATGGTGTCCCGTCAAAGAATAACTTGCTGGCTTTAATCACGTTTACAGAGATTTATGACTTAATACTTATTCAGTGGTAGAGCTTCTCAACACAAAATGTCAGTGAGCCTGTTATAAATTGCTTCTGGCATTCCTACTCTATCTTTTATTTGGCTGTGAGTATTTCCACCTGAAAGTGATAAATTCCTGCTATAACCACTTTATGTGCTTCAGTAATTACACTGTACAGAAAAAGGGGGTTTCTACTGAGATCTCTCCTTAAAAACAGCAAGCAATAAAAGGCAGTGGAATGAGCTGAACTCTGAAGTCTGTTGAACCAAAAACAATGACGAGTGAAATATCTGTGTCAGACTGAATTTGATAAATGATCAGGAAATACAGAAGACACCAAAACCTTTAAAACCATTGCTGAAGGGACATAATAATATATCTATGTCCTTAGACTACATACTTTTGATTCTGTAACAGAAATTTGGCAGGTGCCCACAAGAATGGGGTTAACATCCTTTCAAAAACCATTTCAAAATATCTAGATGCTTCTAGTGACTTAGGTAATTTTTCAGTAAATGCCAAGGCCTGCATGACATTGAGACTGTGTCTATATGTGCAACTCAGAGAGACTGTAACCACTAACTTGATCAATACATGTATGTACAACTGTACTGCCCAAGTAGGGGTCCACATTGATCATATGGTGTCTGTGGGTGGTAGGTACTGATTAGTTTTGGCCATACTGTTTTGTTTGCTTCATATAAGCTGTCTGTAGTACATAGGGCAAAATTACTGTTTTTAATTGTTGAGGTTTCCTTGCTCTTAAAGGAAGAACAAAATAAACAACAGATCTCTAAGTTAACTGAACAAAACTATAAGGATTTTCGTTAACGGGTCCTAACACCATGCCAAGGATGGTGTTAGGAATTCAGTAGATAACTTCATTTGCGATGATACTAAGAGAGATTATGGTCATTAAGCAAAATTCAAGCTTCCTTTCAGAGTTACTGCACCATATTTGCAAAGGAATTGCTACGGCAAGTATCTCTGTTCCATAGTCGTGGAATTGAGCGGCTCCCTCTAGCTCAGAAGATGTACTCTTTTGTAAGAGAATTTTAAAGCAAGCATAACTGGCTTAGTGCAACTCAACAATGCTAAAACCAGTTCTAAAGATGGGAAAATGTGTTGTGCGCTGTGACTTAAGCTTCAACATATGTATTAAAGTTCAGGACAGTCCATTGTGAAGGGATTTGAATTGGTTGTGCTGCATTCCTGGTTTAGAACAGTTTCATAGTTTGTAATTCCTTTCTCACAGCAACCCTGTGAGAGATTGATATACATTAATCTGACATTTACAAAAGATGAAACTAAGTTCCAAGATAGGTTAAACAACGGACCCATGGGCTCAATTCTAGGAAATGGCAGGGGTCAGTTTATAACCCAGTTCTGCTGGACTCCAGAGCTCTATGGCACTTAATCATTATGCCACATTGGATTCCAGAAAAAATGGCACAGAGCTTATGACTTTAACTTAGGTTAATGGCATTTTCACGTAGGAAGTCTAGCTCAGTCAAATGCAGAGAGCAGACACCACACTCCTAGATGCTGTGGAGGTTTGTTCCACTCCATCAATTACCACATTCAATTGTTTTCAAACTGCATTTTCTGGGGGTAACTCTAGGTTTCATAGAGGTCCTTGCAAACAAAATTTATATCTGTCAGAGAGTGCACTCAAAAGAATTGAGGTGGTCGATTTCACTGCATGACACCATAATTCAAAGCCAGAGAAGAATTAGTGTACGTGCTGAATTTGTGAGATAGCTTCACATTCCACGGGCTGAGAGTCTGGGTGTTACGCTTGTCCCATTTTACTTGTTATATATGTTTATCCAAGTGAATATGAGTAAGATTTACTACTTGTAAAATACTTCACAACACAACAGAATAAAAAAATTAGCATTTAGACTGTTTTCAACGAACTGTTATATTGAGCCTGAAGATTGGGAAAGAGATCCAGGCTGGAGATGCCTTTGGAGTACAGTAGAATTACAGATGGTAATCAGAGTGATGTGGGCAGGGCATGGAAAGAGAATGGGTAAATGGGCTAAAGCAAGCCAATTTGTATGCCTCAGAAGCCCCCCTGGGACTGGAGAGTTACACTGGGGTAGGATGAATAATTTTGGAAGGTTGAAGGTTCTAAGGTTCTGGGGAATACTGCTTAACTGGAAGGAGAGGAGGATAGACTAGGAGTGAAATGGAGCAACAAACCTAAACTTGATGGACTCAGGGGGTCCTCGCAGGGAAACGGAAAGGGAAATAAGATACCATTTATCCCTTTTTAAAGTGGAGAGGGGATACTGTTAATGCCCTAAGCTAAGGCTTTACCAGGACCCTATAGCTGGACTGCATTTGCCTGGGGAAGTTTTTTCTGGGAACAGAATTTCAGGATTTCACACACTGTTGGTGTACCTCACCCTGGGTAGGTCACCCATCTTTCACTTGCACACATAATGGACATGGGAGAAAGAATTGGCTCTTGAAATTCAGGATCCAGGCCTGAGAGGAAGAGTTGGTTCAAAAACACATATCCTGGGCTTCCCTTGTGGCACAGTGGTTGAGAGTCCGCCTGCCGATGCAGGGGACACGGGTTCGTGCCCCGGTCCGGGAAGATCCCACATGCCGCGGAGCGGCTGGGCCCGTGAGCCATGGCCGCTGAGCCTGCGCGTCCGGAGCCTGTGCTCCACAACGGGAGAGGCCACAACAGTGAGAGGCCCGCGTACCACACACGCACACACAAAATAAATAAAAGCAGAAAATAAAACCCCACATATCCCATCTCCACTAAAAGCTAAGCATCAGTCACCTGAGCTGTAGCACTGCAGGGCTGGGAGGAAGCAAATGGAAGGGGAAGCGGCAGATGGAAGAGTAAGCTTGCTTATTCTCTTGACCAGTGTACTATGGCCACCATGAAACAGCTGCCAAGAATTTTGTGAGTTTGGGGAGAGGTAATGGAGCAGTGGTAGAAGGAAGAGGAAACTAATAGGAGAAAGAAGTCATTGCACCTGCATCATAATTCATTTAATAGCACTGTAGGAACAGGCCAGTAACAAATGTTTGGTCCTCAAAGCATTTGACAAAAATGTGAAATTTTCATTTACTCTGATCACAGTTAAATTATGCCCTAATAAAAAAAAGCATCTGATAAAAATATTCAATGTCATTCTGTGGTAAGTAAAGCATTCACAGTACTGATCATCTTCACATTAGTTTTGAGTAATTACATTTACTGTAAGTAAATTTGAGTGCTTTTACATTTACTGTAATCCCAGAAATCTACAGGATAAATACTATTATCCCCGTTTTGCAGATAAGGAAACAAATGCTCAGAGAACTTAAGGCTTGACTTAAATCACACAATTATTCAGTGGAGGAAGTGGGATTAGAAGTAGGACTTCCTTGCTCCTGAGGTCTCCAACTAACTCCATTATACACCATAGCATCTCTCCAAGTTCATTTAACATTTTAAGTTCTCTAGAGTTTGATTTCTGTGCAAAGGGTAAGCAATGGCTTAAAAAAATCAAGGATTAACTTCTTGGCTACCTGTGAGGTTAAATATATATATTTATATATATTTGGTTAATTTCATGTGCTATCATAGGTCAGGTAAAACACCCTATAAGACCTTATTTAGTTTTACTCGTTCTGCGTCTACTAACCACGTGTTTATTTGGAAATGTTTTAGATGGCTACCGTGTAGCTTAAAGACTGAGCGGGACTTGGGTGGATACCAGGTTATCAGCTAGAAGGCTATGGGAACACTCCAGGTGAAAATGATACAACTGGGCCTGTTGTGAAGACAGAAGTGGGAAGATTTGAGAGTAAGGGGGAAAAAATGCAAGGGTTTGGCAGCGGACTGGATGGGGAGGGTGAAGGGGTGCGTAGTAGGTGTATCTGTATATATGGCCATCAATGAAAAGCCGGGGGTGGGGGTGGGGAGAGAAAAGAAAGTTACCTTCTTAGGAATTAAAAGAGTGTCAATGTTACAAGCAAAGCGTTTCCAAGCTCAGCAGTAGTCGAAACAGCACAGACCATGCTCAACTAAAAAGTTTCTCGGTTTGTGACTTTCTATTGATTAAATTCGGCTAAGGGTCCCTAGAATCCTCACTCTGGGAAAGCAAGGACTTGCTCACTTTCTTACCTTTACGCCTCAGGGCAGCCTGTGGCCCCGCCCCCTTTCCCAACGACAGCGGGTGTCCTACCGAGGCCCCGCCCCTCGCCGAGGCCCCGCCCCTCGCCGAGGCCCCGCTCCCCGTCCCGTGCGCCGGGACTTTTGGCGCGTTTTGGCCATGCCCCGCCCACCCCGCGCGCCTGGTGCCCTAGGCGTCCCGCCGGCACAGAAGTGGGAACAGCTGGGGCGGGGGGCCGGCTGTCGGGTCGCAGGCTTGCGCTGTCTGGGTGGTTGCCCGAGTTCGCCCAGCCTCCCGCTTTCCCAGGAGGCTTCTCCGCGAGGGCGGGGCGATGCGGGGGAACAGGCAGCCGAGGGTCCGCTCCGGGAACGAGCTTCATCCTGCGCCCGCCATGGAGCCGGCTGGTCGCGGCGCATGGGCCCACAGCCGCGCCGCGCTCTACCGGCTGGAGAAGCTGCTGCGCTGCTCGCGTTGGTAAAGACCGACCCTCGAGGGGGCTGCCGGGAGGGCCTCGGCGGGGGGCAGGCGTCTTTTCAAACCTCCGGTTTCCTCCGTTCATTCCCGTCTCCCCACCTCCCCCCAGCAGTTGGGCCGCCGAGCAGGGTTAGTACCAGGGATCTGGTGTTATTTATCCCCACTCCGGGCCCCCATTCAACCCTTTCTGGGCAGCCTTCTAGCCTTTCTTGCACCAAACCCAACTAAGATGGTAGTTTTCGAACTTAAGCGGGCCTGAGAGCCTAGAGGCGTGGCTAAAGATGCGGATCCCTGTTCCCGCCTCCAGAGTTTGAATCTGTAGCGCTGAGGCATCTGCACTGTTCACCGGGCCCGTGATTCTTGTGACCAGGGTAATACCAGAACCTTAGGACGAGGGCTGTTAGGTTTGAAGAGGCCCACTAAATTTGAAGCAGCTGTCACCGTTTGCTGAGCTGGCCCCGTTGACCTTTTCTCCGTCGCAGCCTTGTTTGGGGAGGGAGGAGAGTTTGGGGGACTTTTTTGAGGGGTAGATTGAAGATGGCGGGGTGATGGACATCGCCAATTTCTCTTTCAATATCACATTTCCTTGGTTTGATCAAAGACTGTATGGCTTGGGGTTCCAGCTCTTAAGAGATGCTGTTTATTATTTTTGCTTATTTTCCTTCATGCTGTTACACCATGGGAATCCTTTAAGTTCAAAGTTTTCATTCCATCTGAAGACATCACCTTCTTGACTGGTACTCCTTGCTTCTCCTTTTCCTGTAGCTCCTCCTAGTATAGAAATAAAGAAGGTTTATAAAACCCAAGAAGGGCTTATCTCACATTTCATTTCTTCCAAAAGCGTTTATTGAGCGCCTGCTGTGTGCACAGCTCAGTATTTCTGCATCCGTATCACTCTGGCAGCTTTTCTCTCTGCTTGTAGCTGTTCTACCCTACTTCTTTTTGGGGACTTTGTTTTGATTCCCCCCCCCCCGATGTCCAACTTGCAGAACTTTGTTGTACATAAAGCATAAGTAACATAGCAACTCTTTCTTTAAAAATGGAAAGGACGTAACTGTCAGAGTTTCGCACTTATATTTTGTTTTACAAAATCTTTAAACCTTGTGACAAAATGACATCATTACCCTTCTTAGAAAAGTGGCACTTTTGTACATGAAGACATTCTGATGTTGTGTGTGTTTTCCCATAGCACAAGGGTCATCCATCAGAGATTAAAAAATTTAAAACTGGCTCTGCTGGTTGCTATAAGCAATTGTAGTCACACCTTCATAAGTCAACGAAAGTTAGACATTCAGATGGCACATTTCTGTATGGAAGGCACTAGGGCAGCAGCGTGATGCCTCACTTAGACCGTAGAGTCAGACTGCTGGGGTCAGGTTCCAGCTTTGATACTGCTGAATGGCCCTAGTCATTCAACATCTCTGTGCCTCAGTTTCCTTATCTGAGTGACGATGGTGCTCAGCTCATCCTCCTGTGAGGATTCATTAATAATAAAAAAATATATTATTGAACACCTACCAAGTGCCAGACTACTCTAGGCATTGGAGATTCATTAGTAAGCAAAGCAGACAGAAACCCCAACGCTTATGAAGCTAACATTCTATGGGAGGGAAGAAACTAAATGAAATTATACATGTAAAGTGGTGAATGTGGTGATTGTTATAGAATAAGTGATTAACAGCTGGTGTTTTATGAAAATACAAAAATACAGTCTGCTTGCTGAATGGTTTGGGGGAGACAAAAGAGGAATAGAAGAGGAATAATCTATAGGTTGTCCTGAAATCTAATAAAGCCAGTTTCACTTTTATCCCATACCAGTATTTTTCCAGTTTCTAACTGAAATGAGCAGACAGTAGGAGCCAAAAGACTGAAAGTAGACATCAGTAACTAGGCCCAGACTTTTAATACAACCTGTCGTGGATGGTTAATGATACTGAACTCCAGTGATTTGTTTATTCATGAAAAAACATTTTTTTTTTTGGTCCGCAGCTCGCCATGCGGCTTGTGGGATCTTAGTCCTCCAACCCGGGATTGAATCCGGGCCCTTGGCAGTGAATGCGAGGAGTCCTAACTACTGGCCTGCCAGGAAATCCCCTCCAGTGATTAAAAAAAAAAAAAAAATTAATATACAAACCCCTGATGGATTAACTAAATCTCAGCTGTTTCTTTTGGTGCATATTTTAACATAGGGCTCTGCAAACTTTCTCTGTTAAGGGTCATATAGTATATATTTTAGGCTTTGCTGTCACAAACAGTGTCTGTTCTTGTTTTTTTTTTTACAACCCTTAAAAACATAAAAAAATAATTCTTACCTCAAGGACTGTACAAAAACAGGCTACTGGCTTGATTTGGTGCATAGACAGTAGTTTGCAAAACTGTTTTAACAGGTAAAACATCAAGGTTAAAAATCCTTTTTGGTGTAAAATTTAATGTCACATGGGGTTTAGTGTTTAGAAATGATTAGTGTTCCTCTCCCTGTCACTGCACGTTTGGCACTGTCTGTAGTGAGTAAAGCATAGGAAAAAACCAACCCATTCTTCCCTCCTGTGCTTTGCCTAGTAGCTGCCTGAGATATCATTACTCCAAAGGAGCAACTCAGGATGGCCTGCTTCTTGCTTTTGCTACCCATCATTCAAAACAGTGTCATATTATTTGAAATTGTGTGTCAGTGTGTCTGTCCTTTTTACAGAGCTTCAAAGTTTTACCCAGTGGGCTAGTGATTACCCCAATTACCCTCACATTCAGTTTGCAGCTGTCATCCATCTCGTGCTCCCAGCTGTCACCTGTCCTGTGTAGCATATTGGATCTTTTTTGCGGCAAGCATTACTTGTGAGTGAGGGTGGATTGGCTACATTACAGGGCATCTTTTCTTGACCTTTAACATAAATATGACTCCAAGGTGAAGCTGATGAAATTGTTCAAGAGGCCAGATGTGACATATGTGTTAGGTCCAAGCCTCACAACCAGATAGGAGCTATTTAAAGATTTGGGAAAATGAGACAGGAAGCATGAGAATAATGGGTTCCTAAAGGAAGCAGGAAATGGGAGCTGTAATGAAAAAGCCCAGGTGTCTTATGACAGTTTTGGGAATTTAAATAACTAGATACCTCTTGATCTGTTTTTTGGTGGGGGCTGGGGTTTAGCATCTACCACAATTTTAATTCGGAGTTCTGGTGACTTTTATTTATTTTTTATTATTATTATTATTTTCATTTTATTTATTTATTTATTTTTGGCTGCATTGGGTCCTCCTTGCTGCGCGTGGGCCTTCTCTAGTTGTGGTGAGCGGGGGCTACTCTTCGTTGTGGCGCACGGGCTTCTCATTGCAGTGGCCTCTTTTGTTGCAGAGCATGGGCTCTAGGCGCGCAGGCTCAGCAGTTGTGGCGCACGGGCTTAGTTGCTCCGCGGCATGTGGAATCTTCCGGACCAGGGGTCAGACCCGTGTCCCCTGCATTGGCAGGCGGATTCTTAACCACTGCACCACCAGGGAAGTCCTCTAGTGACTTTTAAAATTGTAGTTGATTTACAATGTTGTGTTAGCTTCTGGTGTACAGCAAAGTGATTCAGTTATACATATATGTACATTTTCTTATATTGTTTTCCATTATGGTTTATTACAGGATATTGAATATTCTCTGTGCTATACTATAGGACCTTGTTGTTCTAGTGATTTTTTTCTTTTCTTTTTTTTTGCGGTACGTGGGCCTCTCACTGTTGTGGCCTCTCCTGTTGTGGAGCACAGGCTCTGGACACGCAGGCCCAACGGCCATGGCTCACGGGCCCAGCCGCTCCGCGGCCTGTGAGATCTTCCCGGACCGGGGCACGAACACGTGTCCCCTGCATCGGCAGGTGGACTCTCAACCACTGCGCCACCAGGGAAGCCCTCTAGTGATTTTTTAATCAACTTTTAGTAAAAAGTCAAAAAACAGTCTTGTGATTTTTAAGATAGGTGATTTTATTTTTCTAAATTATCTCTTGTCGTTTTAGTAAAGGTGATTGAGATTGTTTTCTCATATTTTGAGGCTGCATAGCTTAGTGGTTAAGAGAATGGATTTTGGACCCTGGCTTCAAATCCTGGCTCAGTGATTTTGGACAAATTATTTCATCTTTGTATGCTTCCTTTTCTTGATCTGCCGATGAGTTAGTAGTAGTTTCTACTTTTTAAGTTTGTTAGGGGAATTAAATGAGTTAATTTGTAAGGTACTCAGAGCAGTGTGTGTTATGTTCTAAGTGCTATATGAATGCTTGTAAAATAAAGGGTAGATTCCCTGCCTCCAGCATTAGCCTTTGTCTTTCTTCATTAGTTTGGAATGTTGAGAGGCATTCTTATAGGCCATTCATCCTTTGATGGGATGATTACTCCCTTCATTGTTAGGAAACAATCCGTGAGGCACTGTAAATTGGGTAAGTGGTGATGCAGTGAGGCTTTCCACCCTTAAGGCGCTATCCTTAGTTTTAAGGGATGAAGTGTACACACAGTTCAGGGTAAATTAGGATGAAGGCCAAGGGGATGCAGAGAAGAGTACTTGGGTGGGATCAGTGGAGGAAAGATTCCTGGACTTTTGAATTGGGGCTTGGAGAGATTTTTATAGGTGAGCCGGGTAGAGGATTATAGCAAATAAAAATATGCTAAAAAGTATGTAGAATAGAGGGGGAGTGAGTCAGGTGGGCAGTGTTAAAGACAAGGTCAGATCCTAGGGATTAGAAGCTTAACATTGTTTCACATAGTTACTACCTGAGGAGAGCAATTTGTGTAACTTTCCTGGGACCCCGGTGTCCTCATATGTAAAATGAGGAAAATGGATGAATTGATTTTTCAGGCTCTGTCCAATTCACAGACTCTGGAATTATTAGTGTCTTTTGGATGCAAAATATTGTTTAAAACTTTTTAGGGCTTCCCTGGTGGCTCAGTGGTTGAGAGTCCGCCTGCCGATGCAGGGGACACGGGTTCGTGCCCCGGTCCGGGAAGATCCCACGTGCTGCGGAGCGGCTGGGCCGGTGAGCCATGGCCGCTGAGCCTGCGCATCCGGAGCCTGTGCTCCGCAACGGAAGGGGCCACGGCAGTGAGAGGCCCACGTACCGCAAAAAAAACAAAACTTTTTAGTGAAGTTTGACATACACATAGAAAAGGGCACAAATCATTAGTGTTCACGTATCATATGTCCCTCCAAATTATGGGATTTATTTACTTTTGTGGTATTTTTATTCTTTGATTGACACCTGTCTCCTTCAGTTATACTGCACATTTCATAAAGACAGGTTCACATTTGCAGCCACAGTGCTGGACACATAGTTTCTTAGTGTTTGTTAAATTAAGACATGAAAATTTAGGTTAAGTTAGGATCACATTGCTGGTGGAAATACCAGAGGACCTGGTTAATACATTTGAATTGCCAAGAATCCTCCACAGGTTCCTGGTAGTAAACAGTGACTAAAGTTTCAGGGGAGATGTAGAAGGTGCAGGTCTTTCCCCCTGGGATTTAGAGCTAGAACCACGACATGCACAGTCCTGTTACAGACTACACATGCCTGGTGTTATATAGGGCTTGGGACTGCCAGGGAGACTTACCAGACAGACACATTGAGCACCCTTTAGTACTGTCCTCCATAGCAGAGGAGATGGAATTACAAGTGAAGTTACTGTTATGCAGGTCTGGGGCCCAGAGGACAGTTTTCAGGGTGGAGGGCAAATTTGAAAGTTACCTACGTATATGTGGCAATTGAAGGCATACTTCTGGAAGTGGGCTGGGAAGAGGGTATAAAGGTGAATGCCTATGTCTGAGCCTGGAAACTCAGTATTTGAACATAGGGTGGAGGAAGTGATGCTTTAAGGACAGGAATATCAGCAATTACTTAGATACTGTTTTGCTTTGGAGGAAAGGGAATATAGAAGACAAAATAACCTAAACTGTTTGAGCTGGGTATACATGATATTCTCTGTGGCTTATCTGTCGCCTAATAGTAGATTCTATTATAAATAGTCATTAATAGATAGAATTCTATTACCCCTTTGATTTTGGGGATATTTGACTCATTGATTTATTCAGTATTTATTGACACTGAACAATTAGACATGAGTTACTGTTTTTCCCATATGATTTACTTTAATATGGCATACAGAATAACTATACAAAATAAGATGCTTTCATGTCATTATCCATATCCCTGACTTGTTAACAATTTTATTTATTCTCAAGAAAAATAAAGCCAATTGTTTAATTGGCTTGGGGAGCCTCTGCATTTTGGTGTTAAATGTGTTGGTCAACTTTCTACTATGGAAGATGACTGGATATAGAATTCAAAGTACAAAATAATTTTCATTCATTACTGTGAAGGCCAAATGTTTTTTCCTTGTCACCCGTGAGATGTCTTACGCTATTCTGAATCCTTTAAAAAAAAATATATATATATATATTTATACACACACACACACACACACACATATGTATCTGACATTTTATTATTTCTTATTTCCTGGAAGCTTTTGGTATTTTGTTTAGATAGATATCTTTAGTGTTTTGAGATTTCAATTTTTCAAGCATCTGAGATTATCTGAAGAATAAATTCCTTGCAGTAGGATAGTTGAGTTAAAGTTTGGTACATTTAAAATTTTGATAGATACTGTCTGGTTGTAATAAGAATTCTTTTATTCCAGAGTGTCTTCTCAGCTAAGCTCTAGACATTTTCAGAAAGTCTCTCTTTGACAAAGATTCGTGCCACCCTCTGTGCAGTGTATCTATTCTTTGAGCTCTTCCATTAAAATTCTTTTGAACTTGGCACTACCGTCTCCCAGCTTTGGCTATAACACTCCTCTCTCTGCTCGTTTTCCCAGCACATGTGTGCACATACTTTTCATTCACTCTCCCAGTGTCTTTTCTCATCTATTAACAGCAAT
Organism: Monodon monoceros; assembly: GCF_005190385.1. Lineage (NCBI taxonomy): Eukaryota > Metazoa > Chordata > Mammalia > Artiodactyla > Monodontidae > Monodon > Monodon monoceros. Next base: position 22,513,346 of record NW_021703772.1, read on the forward strand.
AAAAAGTATTTTCTAGGTCACTAATTAGAATAATTAGTACAGTTGATCAATTATTTGTAGTACTAGATTCATTGCTGCTTGCACTGTAGCGTCTCGTTGCTAGGGTGAAGGGTAAGAACTATAGATCAAGGGGTACAGAGTCATCTTAGGATGGAAATTTAAGTTTAGAAATAGAATCAAGGCACTGAGTCAGGTATTGGCAGAGAAAGCCAGAAGGCTGTGGACTGCATCCTGGGGGTAAACCTACATGGAGAGATGGGAAAAGAAGCAGCTAAGGACGAGCTGAAATCAGTACATAAATGTGCTTTAAGGAAATTAAAACTCAGTGGAAGGGAAGGTTTTAGGAAAGAACGTGAGGTCGATGTTATTTCACAGAGGGTCAGGGAGAAAGAGGACCAAAAGATGCTTTGGTGAGCAGTTTGAGCAGAGTGGTGGGAATTAAAGCTAGGAAGGAAAGGAGATGGAGTTAGCTGGTACAGAGCACCTACAGAGGACTTACCAGAACTTACATCTGCAAGAAAGGGAGGAGCTGGGGCAGACGGTGCAGTGGGGGGCACGGTATAACGCTGGGGTCCCCAAGCCCCGGTCCGTGGCCTGTTAGGAGCCAGGCCACACAGCAGGAGCAAGTCTTCATCTGCCTCGCTCCCCATCGCCTGCATTACCACCTGAACCATCCCTGGCATTGCTGCCTGATTCTGTCCTGCCGTGCCCACCCCGCCCCCCGTCCATGGAAAAATTGTCTTCCATGAAACCAGTCCCTGATGCCAAAAAGGTTGGGGACTGCTGGTCTAAAGGGTTTTTTGTTTGTTTTAGTTTGCAGGAGAGATTACCTTTGCATGTTTAGATACAGATGGAAGATGAAAGGTGACTGTAGTGATGAGAATAGACTGTTAGAAAGCAGAGAAGTTAAGGGATCTAAGGACAATAGAGCAGCACATTTTACGAAGGAAGAATGACTGAAGGAGTTCTTTTCCTCTGAGCCTGGAGGGAGGGGTAAGATTATGGGTGGAGAGGTAGGAATGAGTTTGGTGGTGAAAAGCTCACACTGCTTGCCTTCAGTAAGGTTAATGGGATTTAGAGCCTGGGGATTGTTTTGTATAGCTGTCTATTCATTTGTTTACCCACAGAACGTCTACTACATCACTTTGGTAGAGATACAAAGGTGAGGAAACTACCAAATGAGTTTATAGAGACAAGTTTGTATATCTTCCTGTCTTTTTGTAATGGTTATTCAGAGCCTGAGAGCAGGCACGGGAGTGGACTGGGGAGCCTGTCTAGCATTGTATCAATAGATTGGCATCCTTGAGTGTCTAAGAGGTTAGTAGAATTAGGGTGGTGTTGAAGATGGCCCAGAACAAGTTAGCTCTGTGGCCTGGGCTGGTAGGGAATCCAAGGAGCTAATACTGAATGGAAGGAAGTCTTTCCATGTGGAAAGCAACCTGAATATGAAGGTTTGGTCAGGGTGATGGGATAAAAGAGAAGGGGGATATTATGATAGGAGGAAGTGAGATCACACCACTTTTGGGATCTTAGAGGCAGAGCTCGTAATGAAGTAGAATTCAGCACACTTGATTCGAGATCAGGGGTTAGGTTTGGTAGGTCAAGTAATGAACAGAAATTATAGGACCAGCATGCGCATTGTAGTAAGGATCATCTGAACTGCCAGAATCACAGAAGTGGCTGGCACGTCACAAGTCATATTTTTATCACCGTGTTCTATGTAGTGTGATAGAAAAATCAGATATTCTGGGTTTTTAAAAAGTGATGGGTTTTATAATGTCAGTGAGCCCCATTTTCGATATCTTGAGTATAACATTGTGGGTGTGCTCTGTTTTTAGCACTCTTTCTGAAAGCTCAATTTCACTTTAATGTTCATATCTATTAAAATGTGCAGTGTGATACTTTTGATCTTTCAAGAAGTGTGGAAAACTGTTTTTATTGATATATGGTATGTGTACAGAGGTAATTGGATAATAATGGTGTAAATACCTACAGGTCCTAGGGTTAGTATAATAAACCAAGCACAAAAGATGTTCGTTCTTTAAAAGCTTTACTTCTCCTGTTTGCTCGTGCCTCATTACGCCCTCTGAATATAATGACTTGATATGTGTTTATTAGTTAAGTAGCATTACCTTCTTAGGATTATCAAACTTAGCAGGTGTTTTTTGATGGAAACGTTGGGAATACTTAATTGTCTGCAGACAGCCAGCCTAATGATTCCCATTTGCAGTTGCTTTAAAGAAAACAAACAACTTCCTGTAAAATGAAAGAATGGCTGCATTTTTGATAAGACATCTGTAGAAAATTGGTGGGTACTTGACAACCACCGGAAACCAAATTTTTTTTTTTTTAATGGGAGACCATAAATTCTTATGGTCAAAGTGACCAGATGTCCTATTTTTCTGTGGCAGTCCTGCTGTTCTATCTAGTTATCACTCCCCTTTGCTCTCAGAAGTGTTCTCATTTGGACAATACACTACATAGTCATTCTGCTTGTGGGTCTGATTTTGAGATTTATGGTCTACACTTTGAATCATTAGTTGAAAGAAGCAGCCAGTGGTTGGTTTTGCCTGTAAGAGGTTCAGAGATACTGAACAAAGTTGCTTCTTTCTATGATTTCACAGTATATGCATTATAAAAAGTGTTATAATTTGTACTGAGTTTGGTAGTTGCTATTTGAATTCAGCAGGTGTGTGATGAGACAATATTTAATCAGGGAGTAACAACCTTTCAAATGAATAAATACATCCTTAATATCTTCTGTTTTGAGAAAGAAATATGGTAGTGTTGGGCCTTGGACTTGTGAAATGTTGAGTAAAAAATGTTTATCTAACAACGACCTAAGTCTTGATTATTTTTCTTTCTTCAAACAGCACTAATATTCTGAGGGACCCTGTGTGTTTAGGAGGATGTGAGCACATCTTCTGTAGGTAAGTAATTATGGTTTATGATAGCTATACACACATACACACAAATTTAGTGTAACTATGTTTTTTACTAGGTAATAGTCATGCAATCATGTTGATACTAGTATTACCTTATGTTGTGTAACTCTCATAGATTGCAAAGTGACTTTCTGTACATTATCTCATTTTGGTCCTTTCAGCTGTCTTAATTTACAAATCAGAAACTAAAAGCTCAAAGAGGATGACTTGTTGACAGTTACAAAGCTTAGTAAGTGGCTTTGCTAAGTTTTGGGGAAAAATTAATATCTGTTGTATAATTCAAATATGCCTCTCTTATTTTTCCAGTTAGTTTTGAATCCAGACTTTTCAAATTGTGAAACTTTAGTTCTTATCGTTACTGGATTACTTTCCTAGGGCTGCCATAACAAAGTACCAAAAACTGGGTGGCTTAGAGCAATAGAAATTATTGTCTCACTGTTTTGGAGGCTAGAAGTGTGACAGCGAAGTGTCAGGTAGGTTGGTTCCTTATGAGGGTGATGAGGGAAAATCTGTGCCATGCCTCTCTCCTACCTTCTGGTGGAGAATCTTTGGATTCTGGCATTGTTTCCTTGGTTTATATAGACACATCACTCTCATCTTAGCCTTCATGTCCACCTGGCAGTCTCCCTTGTGTGCGTGTTTGTCTTTGTGTCCAAATTTCCTCTTTTTATAAAATACCAATTATATCGGATTAAGGTACTCACCCTGATGGTCTCATCTTAACTTGATCATTTACAAAGACCCTATTTCCAAATAAGATCACATTCACAGGTCCTTGGGTTTAAGACTTCAGCATCTTTTGGTGGGACACAATTTAAGCCATAACAGTTATTATAAAATTATATCCATTAAAGCCCTGGCTGAGAGGTTAGTATATTAGGTTTTCATTTCATCTTATTTCTTACTCAGGAGGAATCAATTAAAGGAGTGGATGTCATCGTTTAATTGTCTGAGACAGGGTTAATATATCCTCCTTTGAATCAATCTTTTAATTATTTCAAGTTATGACTGTGATTATCCGGCATGCGCAGACTGCAATATGAAGTTTAAGCACATGTGACAGTAATTTACTGTGTGACTTCAGTGGGCTGGGGGTGTGTGGAGGGCACCTATGCTTGGGGTCCCAATTTTGTTTCTAGAAACAGGTCTGTTACATAGGGCATATCCAGCAGGAGGATGGGGTAGGAAATAGTATCTATTGCCTACCTGACGTCTCCATCTGGATGACGAAATGGGATTTCAGACTTGATATGTTCAGAGCAGATCTGTTGATCGTCCTCCCCTTTACCCTGTTCCTGCCTCGGTAACCTTCATAGCAGTAACTGGTGCCACTGGAATAAATGGTATCAAAGTTGCTCAAAGCGAAAACCAGTAGTCATACCTGGTTGCTATTTTTCTTCCTTATCCCACGTCATTAATTTCTGTCAGTTTCACCTCAAAATGTGCCCTAAATCTTGAACTTTCCCACTTTTCTCTATATTTACTACTGTTTATACTTTGGTCCAAGCCACCATCAAATTATTTCTCCTCAGACTAGTTCATAGCTGGTTCGCTTCCCCATTTTCTACGTTCTTGTGGGTGATCTCACAGGAGATATTTTGAAAATGTAAATCACGTTCGTATCATTACGGCTCTTAAAGTCCTTCAGTGACTTCCTATTACAATTAGAATGAAATCCAAACTCTGCACTGAGGCCCACGAGACCCTGTGCAGGGCCCAGTCCTTGCCTGCCTCTCGGACCGCACATCCCTCTGGCTCACACTGTTCAGCCACCTTCTCCTTTTAGTGTATTAAACACATCAGACTCACTCCTGCCCCAGGACTTTTGCATTTACTATTTCTTCCATCTAGAATGTACTTCTGCCAGATTTTTGTGAGGCTAGCTTTTCATCAGTTCCATTTCAGCTCAGATATTACCTCCTCCAAGAGCCCTCCCATTATTCCTGTATAAAATTTTGGCCGCTCCCTGTCTCCACTCTGAAGCAAGCAGATTTGTTTCAGGGGTTGTACTCACTGTATATAATAGATTAGTGACGAATCTGGAGCATAACAAACTTGAAATTGTATGTAATGAAATTGTATGTAAAGCTTGTGTATGTGTGTGTGTTCCATACATTTAATTGGATTCTAAAGGGGTCTGTGACTTAAAATGGCCAATGAAAGATTAAGGGAGGCATGAGAACATCTTAAAAGAGAAAATGGTCATCTGTATATGAACAGAGGAAAGAATTGATTCAGTGTAGTTTGGTTCATTTTTATTATATGATGCCAAGAATTAGGGTAGCTGTTTGCATTCTTTGCAGATTTGGAGATACGTAAAGCTGCTGAGCAGTGCTGTAAATGCCATGAAGTTTTGTTTTTATTCTTTTTCTTTCTTTTTGGGCTGCGCTGTGCGGCTTGCGGGATCTCAGTTCCCCAACCAGGGATTGAACCCAGGCCATGGCAGTGAAAGCCCATAACCCTAACCACTAGGCCACCAGGGAACTCCTGCCATGCAGTTTTAAAAGATGGTTTTGATATGTCGCAGTGCAACTGAAGCATTGGAGTCAAGGGGAGGTTGGAGGGAACACAGATTTTTATCTTATTGACACGTTCTGCTAGCTTCAGAATACTTTCATGCCAATCCCTAATAAAAGTAGTCCATGAACTCTCTTTAAGACGTAAGTCTTAAAAAAAAAAAGAAGTCTTGAAGTCATGTGGCAGGGGGACCCAAACTTTTTGGTCTCAGACCACTTTACACTCTTGAAAATTGATGACCGCAAAGAGATTTTGTTTACTTGTGTGTGTATTTCCCATATAAAACTGAGACATTTAAAAAACACTAATTCATTTAAAAATAACAATAAAAAACCCATTACATAATAACATAAATAACACTTTTTAAGGAGAAATAACTATTTTGCAAACTAAAGAAAAAATAGAAAAGTGGCACTGCTTTTACATTTTTGCAGATTTCTTTATTTTGCTGAGTAGAAGACAGGTTACATATTTTGAAGGGGGCTCCATTGTAAGAATCCTCTGGCCCTACAAACGAGAGGGTTACATGAAAAGGGATGTAGTGTTTGGAGGAGATGTGGCTTTTACGACTATTATATTACCCAGTCCTGCTAGAGCCCATCTGGTGAAGCTAAGGGAGGTGTGGATTTAGAGCTTTCTTATTTCAGGATTCACAGATAGGCTTCAGGGGGGATTGTGAACAAACGCTTGTGCACATCTTCGTCAGAGTCACAAAGGGTTTGTAACCCCCAAAGTTAGGAAAAACCTTTATAACTATGAGACTGTAACTCTTGGACATATAACCCGAGGTAATTTAATTGAGTTTACAGGTTATAAAAGTACCTGAAAGAACCAGACATCTTTTCTCAAAAACTAAAGCCTTTAGACACTTGTACAAAAATAAAAGAAAAAACACCTTTCCCCATTTCTTTGCAGTAATTTTAGGTATCTCCATGAAGCACAGTGTTAGCTTTAGGGTAGGAAAGGTTGAGATGCATGGCTTACGTGCATTAGGTACTAAATATTTTTTTATATCTCCCTCTGTACTCTCCCTCTTTAGAAACTATAGATTTATTTGCAGGGAAAAATTATGCAGACTATTGTCTGGCCAAGTGTAGTCTCTACGTAGCAAATTACATAAGCAACTTTAGATTTAGATATGGTGTGTGTGTGTTTGTGTGTCAGTGTCATACTCTTTCAAAAACACTGTTTTAACTAATATTTTATAATTGACCATTGTTTATTAGAACAGCCTCTGCTTCATTTACTTCAGTTCAAACTTCATTTTTTTCAATTCAGATCCTGCTGAATATATTGATATCTATATATTTTTTGATCCTTTTTAAGTAATTGTGTAAGTGACTGCATTGGAACCGCATGTCCAGTGTGTTACACCCCAGCCTGGATACAAGATGTGAAGATAAATAGACAATTGGACAGCATGATCCAGCTTTGTAGTAAGCTTCGAAATTTGCTACATGACACTGATTTTTCAGGTGAGAAATTTCACTGTCTCTCTTAGTTAAATAACTGATAAATTCATATTGATTTCATAAAGTATGTAAAATATGAATGACATATTTCAGATGTTAAGATTTATAGTGTTAGGAATCATTTTAAGAGGTGACAGATACCTTAGAGGTAATTAGGTCTGACTCCCTTATTTTATAGATGAGAAACCAGGGTCCAGAGAGGTTAAATGATCTTGCCTGAAGTCACACATGCAGTTAGTACCAGGAGCAGGAGAAATAGAGCCTGTTTCTTCTGATTGTCAGTCCAGAGACTTTTTCACCACCTATACTACCTGCTTTTTACAGTTATAATAATTTCTGTATAATATATATGGAATAGTGATTTTGTCCTTAAACTCAGTTAACTATTATTTCACAAGATAGAATACAACCTTTTGGGTATCACTTTTCTACAAATTAGTTAGATTAATTTTGCACAGTTTTGAAAGAGCAAAAATCTAATATCCATTTTCTTTTCTCTTTAAATGGAGGTTAATGTTTTTCAAATTGTTCTTACACTCTGTGTATTAACTATGTATTTTCCCATTGTGCTTTCCGCTGAGAACTAATTAGCTGTGGAAAGCAAGTAAAGTGTTTTTGAATCTTCATAATCAGATTGAAATTGTCTTTTTATTGGCCAGATACCATCATTTTAGCTTGTGTTTATGGGAGAACCTTTTCTTGACTGGCAGGATGCCATGAATGATTGATAAAGCTCATATAAAATGGTTGAATTTCTGTTTTGAAAACTTTTGATCTTAGTTTTCCAACATGATGTGTTATTGTCAGCTACTAAAGGTGAAGTTGATTGGGCAAAATAAAGAAATAAGGCAACTACTTTGAGTCGTATTGACCAGGTCCATATTTCTGAGAAGAATTTAAATTGCCGTTTACCTAAGAAAAGTTTTCTTCGTCTAGTTTTCTGATTTTTGTATTAGACTCCATCCTTTCATGACAAAATGTGCTATGGTGATAAAGTTTTACTGATTTTCAGATGTAATTATATATGCACATGTTTTAAAAAGTACTTTAAAAAAATAATATGTAGTAAACCTCTTTAAGAGCACAGTGAGGAAAAGTTTTATTAGTTCATCTGTAATGTTTTCCTTCTTTATCAAAGCCAGTGCTGACAGTGTTTTATTTTCTGTTTAAAACAGATTAGTGTATGATCTGTTACCCCTCCCCCCACCCCCTTACCATTGATTAAAACAGGAGTTGTTAATTAAGAGTCCATGCATTTTTAGGGCTTCCCTGTTGGCACAGTGGTTGAGAGTCCGCCTGCTGATGCAGGGGACACGGGTTCGTGCCCCGGTCTGGGAAGATCCCACATGCTGCGGAGCGGCTAGGCCTGTGAGCTATGGCCGCTGAGCCTGCGCGTCCGGAGCCTGTGCTCTGCAACAGGAGAGGCCACAACAGTGAGAGGACCACGTACCACAAAAAAAAAAAAAAAAAAAAAAAAAAGGGGGGGGTGGTTTTTGGGGGGGGGGGGGGGGGGGGGGGGGGGGGGGGGGGGAATTAGCGAGTCTCTTGAGTTAAGTGTACAATATGAAAAAGGTTCATGCCTATGTGAAAGTAGCTTTCCTCAGATTCTTTAAGATGTGTGGTCTGTTAGGAATGTTGGCCATGCATTGAAATTTGGGTGCTATCTATATTTTGTCTGTGGCTGTCATGATGTTTGATTCTTCTTCAGTTGCTGTAGAGTAATATATTAGCTTGCTAGGGCTGCTGTAAGCAAGTACCACAGACTGGGTAGCTTATCAACAGACATTTATTGTCTCACAGTTCTGAAGGCGAAAGTTCTAAATCAAGGGCTGGGTGAGTTTGGTTACTTTGAGGTCTGTCAGGGAGGTGTGTGTTCCAGGCCTCTCCTTGGCTTGTAGAAGGCGGTCTTCATGTTCACATGGTATGCATGGATGCATGTTTGTGTCAAATTTCCCTTTTTTGTAGGGACACCATTCATATTGCATAGAACCCCACTTTCTTCATCTTTACCAATTATATCTGCAATGACCCTGTTTCCAAATAAGGTTATGTTCTGAGGTAATGGGATTAGGACTTCAATATATGAATTTTGGGAGGGACATAGTTTAACCCATAAACAAGTAATGTGATATTTTTAATGGTGATAATGGGGGAGCAGAATAACCTTCAGTGGGTTGATTGTAGTCAGTTATCGCCTGCCGGGGTACTGCGTACCATGTGGTGCAAAGAATTAGATGACTCCTCAAGAAATTTTACTGTAGTTAGTGATGTTTGAATTATCAGTATGGTTTTCATATTTTGTGGACCATGGAATATGAAATGCCTTAAGATTTCATCATTAAAAAAGATATTTAGGAAAATTGCTGAGTTGAGAACAAGTTTTTGTGTGGGACCTGAGGCCTTTTGGAATGCTGTCTTTCTCATCTCAGAGGAGAGGTGGAGTTTGGGGAGAGAATTATGGTGATTCACTTTCCAAAGGCCATTTTGTGTTCATTTTCCTTATTATAATGAATAATATTACATTTAGTCATTACCAGACTTTAGCTGTGCTGGCTTTAATAGTTTACTTATTTTAAGATGAATTGAAATTTCACTGATTGCCTAACCTATAATCAGAATTTTAGGATCTTTATTCTGTAGGTGAGGAAATTGAGGGCCTAGGTCAAGCAGGGTGGTCATGCTGTCAGTTTCTTGCTTATTGTTTCATCATTTAACACGGTGCTTTTGTTAGAAGTGTGGGCATTTGTTTTACTTGTTGAATTGTGTTGGAGAAAAATTGGCAGTGTTAAGACTAATTCATATCCTAGAGACTAGACTTAATTAAAACAATTTTTAAAACAAACTCTTAGGTTTTGATTTCAATAATCCATTTTATAATGGTGACATCCTCCTTTGCTACATTTAGAGAAGATGAAATAAGTCTAGAGTATAAACATATACTTTTCTGTCTGGATGTGTAATTTCCATGGTACAAAGTGTTTTCTACTTATTGTAAGTTGCATTGTTATCAACTTTTCCTCCTAAGGTCCCCCAAAACAAATTTAGCCTTGAAGGGCACTTGAGGTGTTTTCTTTCGGTATATCCCTTGGTTCCTTATAGTTTATCTATTCAATATATTTCATGTATATATACCTTTATGTTAGTTTATTATCTAGCAAGTACTTCTAAAACTAAAGTATAAGGCAAACTAGGTGAATGCGTAGATGGAGCTAATAGTTGGGGACGAATAATGGTTGATCCTCTTTATAATGAGGAAACTGGAAAATGATATCATTATAAACTAAAGGTATTAGATTAAGTGATTCCTCAGTTCTAGCTCCAGAATCATATGGTTCTGTTAAATAGTCAGGTGCTGAAGATGATGAATTAAGCGGAATGGTTGGACATCTCCCACATTTTCTATATTTATTTTTTTAAACCTGTAGTTCACAATTCATCTTCCAAATGAACCTTGTTACTTTCATTTACTATAAAATATATAATTACTATAATTAAGATGGGTAATTAGGAAGAACTTGTTAAATGGTGGACATAGTATATAGTATACTGGAGATAAAGAAGCTTGATTTACAGTAATACTTTCTCAAATGAACTTCTAAATACTTGAAGAAATTTTTCTTGGTTCAGTGTACTTTAAAGAGAAGAGGTTGTCTGTCATAAATTTTTCTGACAACCATTTATGGATAATTTTACCTTATTCTTTAAAATGTAGTCTGCTTTCTACCAGTGGCGTTAAATTTAAAAGTTTTTATTTTCTCTTGCCCCCTATCATATTAAATCAGACCTTGCAGGTGCTGGTTAGGTTTTGTGAAGCACATGTTGGTGTTGGTGACATTAAAAAAAATGCTTTGATTATGCTTTCATAGGATCCCAACTTTCCCTTCTGTTTTCTGGTTTGGGAGAGATCCTGGTCTTTCTGTAGCAAATTACATAGTGTTTCATATATGCTATGACTTTTTTATAATAGATGAAGATGAGCATTTGAATAGCTGTGTCGCTGTTGTTTTGTTTTAAATAGAACTGAATACTTCTTAACTTACAAAATAATCATTCTTTAGTGAAGGTGTTAATGTTGCACAGATGGTAGCAAAGTACTTTCCTTTGATTTTTAATAAGGGGCTAGTTTGTCAAAGAGTTTTCTCAACTTCTGCTGTGAAACCTATAATAGAGAATAATTTGAAAGGCACACAGTGTACATCATTATAATCCTTTGATGTAGATTAATGATAGCTAAATCACATTTTCTAATCGCCTCCCTTTTCTTTAGTTTATTACTAAATTTTAAGAGAAACACTTGGCTAAGCAGCTCCTTAGCAACATGTGTGTGTCTGTTCCTCGATATTTTGTGGCGTACTCAGAAATATTTAAATTCAGAGAATAGAATTCTTTTAAAAATGTCATCATTAGGAAATTTACTATGTAGAGGAAGGACCAATATTTTTCTTCATGAAATGAGTATGATAATTTATCACGCTTAGAAGCATTCACCCGTAAAAACTGTTGTAGCTGTTAGTAGTATGATTTATGTTCCAGCAGTGGTGGTGATTTTGCTTTTTACAGTCCTAACTTAGTTATACTGTGTAAAATCCAGAACTTAAAATCATGCTTGCTGTACTGGTTCTTGCTTAGTTAGGACAAGATGCATGATCAAAATCTTCTTAAGTAAATTTATTACTGGATGACTAGTGAGATTATTGTGTACAATGTAAACTACATAAATATATGCTCTCTGCATTTACTCCTTTATAAGTTAGGAAATATGTGCTCCTGAGTTTGAAGTTTTGTTGTCTTTTTAGATTTAGATTTTTTAGTTGATTCAGTGTGTTGTTACTACCTACAAGCCTCAATTTTCCTTTAAAATGCCTAATTCTACATTTTGGAAGTTTTATAAGTGTTGAGGACTTCAGAATTTGACATTGTTTTTAATTGAAAATGTCATCAGCTATGTTTAATAATAAATTTATAAAACTCAAGTACGAGTTTTTACAGGCTACCAGAGGATTAACCTTTAAGTCTTTGTAATCCTGAGTCTTTCTTAAAAAGTAATCTTGATAACATTTCATTTTGACCTTTTCTCTAGTCTCGAGATTATGTCGGAAAGGACTTGGTTTTGAAATCTACTTGTCACTGCAGAGAAAAGACCTTGTTGAATTTAGACATAAAGTCTGTGTGAATGGATCCTCATTCTGATTGTTTTTATTTCCAAGATCCTGTCCTAACAGCACTTTTCTGAGCAGGTGATGTTCAGTTCGGATGTAAAAGGGTGTCAGAGGGTCTGCTCTTATTCGGATACCCACTCCTCCTTCCAGCTGGGTTTATCATTTACTGACTTTTCAGTGCAGTGCTTTCCTTTTCCATTTCCAGGAGGAAGGGATAGCTTCTTTGGAGTGGAGTGGAGTTTGACTGAATTCTTTTGCTTGGCAGGGATCATATCTCTGAAATTTCTACAGAGATAAATGCTAATTGTTTTTCAAAATCCACTGTTTCATTTTTTCTCATCTGTTTAAAGTGCTGTCTTTTACTTGGTAGATCTATTTATAAGGATAGGACTTTTGTACTTAAGAAACATGAGGTGAAAGAATAGGCAAAAGAGATTTTGAACTTTAGAGAAGATCTGAGCTTTTAGTTTATTAATCCTCTTGTGTATTAATAATTTTAAACTGATAAAGTGTTCTGTGTGAATAAAGAATATCTAAAAGGAATTCAAAAAATGATATTTCATAACTTCCTTTTCTTTTGCTAATATTTTAAGACATGAGAAATGTTGAAATGTATTCCCAGAAACAATAAGAAAAATGAAATTAAAATTACGTTGTCTCTTGTTAACTATGAAAGCTTTGTAGGAAGAGCACACTTGACAATTTTTTATAACACTGTAGTAATGACAGACATGCTTATTCCCTACACGGTGGCTGTTACCAGTCCTTAGGCGAAAGATGTACCGGTGGCTGTTGGTTTTCTTCTTAAAGTAACTTAGTGTTAGAACTTGGTTCATTAAAATTTTTCTCTTGATTCCATAATGTAAGAAAACTGTTATACAGAGTTCTCTTCAGCTTGAATGAGGAGTGACCTCTCAGGAGAAAAACATGATTCAAATAATGTCCTTTTTCCTTCTTTTTAAAAAAATAAGACAAATAAAACGTATTTCAATTGTCCTAGTTGGTCATAGGAGATTCAGCCTGTGTTAATTTGGAGAATGAGTATCAGGCAATATGAAATTATTTGTTAGTCACTGTCAATCCTGTCAGGTGGTGGTGGTCATGGTGATGGTGTTTTTTCTAGTTTCCCTGCCTTTCTGGTGTTCTTTTTTACACCTGAAATGTCCTCTTGATAATCCAGTTTGTGTAGAGAGAAGAGCACTGAATTGAGAGTTAGGAGACTCCCTTCCTCTCCTTTTTAACTTTACTGCCTCATATTTAAAATGAGAGAATTGGACAGGTGATCCTCCAGATTTCTTCTAGCCCTTAAATTGAATTCTAACCTCCCTTGTATCAATACCTGTCAAGATTTAAGAGAGGATATCAGATAATTTATTCATCAATTCATCAATGTTTTCTGAGCACGATTTATGTGCACACCTCTGTTCTGGGCTGACCTGGGTTTTGCCTGCCTGTGTGGGGCGAGAGAAGAGAATTTCAAGGGAATATTTTTTAAAGAAAAGTGAATGGGCTTAAAGGCAAAAACAAAGCAAGAGAACCTGAAGAGGGATCACTGCCAGAATCAGAAAGGGAAAACTGTACAGTTCATCACTGACTCTTTCTGGAGCATCTGTTAACAGGCAAGATCAGTAGGTCTGAAAAAATACAGTACATACAAAGATTATACTATATGTGTGTAGAAAAAGGCTCACTTCTCCATTGTGTCTCCTCTACTCACACTACTGTGTTACATACAGTACTGTTCCACTTATGACACCAGATGTGTGGGTTTTCCACACATCATGCCATTCTGTGACATCAGCTGGGTGTCTACAGTTTACTCAGCTCTGACACTGTCCACTTGGGGATAGTGTCAGATCTTACAGGTTAAGAGTCCCACAAGACTGCCCCCCCGACCCAGCCTCCCCCCCCCCCGCCCCCCCCCCCCAGGTGCCAGTCTGAAGTCCAGATTGTGCTTCTGACCAACTGGCTATAGATTGGAAGCTCCCGTCAACTCCTCAGGTTTGAATAATTTGCTAGAGTGACTCACAGAATTCAGGAAAACATTTTACTTACCAGATTACTGGTTTATTATAAAAGGATATACCTCAGAACAGCCAGACAGAAGAGATGCATAGGGCTAGGTATGTTGAAGGGGTAAGGGGCTTCCATGCCCCCTCTGGGTGTGCCGCTCTCCCAGCAGCTTCACACGTTCATCAACCTGGAAGCTCTCTAACCCTGTTTTGGGGGTTTTTTAATGGAGACTTCTTTACATAGGTATGATTGATTAAATCATTGGCCATTGGTGATTAGCTCAACCTCAATCCCTCCTCTCTTCCTGGAGGTCAGGGGGTGGGACTGAAAGTTCTAGCCCTATAATCCAGGTTGGTTCCCTTGGCAACAAGCCCCCATCATTAGGGGCTTTCCAAAAGTCACCTCATTAACATAAACTCAGGTGGGGTTGAAATGGGGCTTGTTATGAATAATAAAAGACACCCATTTCACCTTTTTCATTGGAGCTATTTTGGGATCTGGGAACACAACTAAATATAACAAAAGATGCCCCTGTGGTTCATACGGGAAATTACAAGGGTTTTAGGAACTATGTGCCTGGGACAGTGGACAAAGACCAAATATATATTTCTTGTAAATCACAATATCACATATAGTGTGTACTTAGTGAAACTTTTGAATGTTTACTTAGTGGAAACATGAATTCAGATGCCAGCTCTGTCACCAATTAGGTATATAACTTCATGCAAGTTTTATTTTCTATTTGTTTAATTTACCTAAGAAATATAAGAGAACATTCTCTTAGTAACTGATTAAGCAATATAAAAGTGTGTAAAGTGTGCAAGTCCCCCCTTCACCCTTTATCCCCAACCAAAAAACACAACATCGTTTTCAGAGGTACTGTTTTCGTTGTTTAACCTTCCTAGTCTTTCTTTTATGAATTTATGAAAATATTTGGACATAAACACAATAGAATTTTTAAAAGGTAAATAGGGTTGTGCTACACTTAAAGTGTCTTGAGGATGTTTGCATGTTAATTGACATGTATCACAGCTACATAAGATTTTGTAATATAAATGCTGCATAGTTAACTGACTTCCAATTGATGAACAATAGTTAACTGATTTCCGGTGAGTGAAACACGGACTTTTTTCCTAATTTGGGCTATTACAAATATGGCTGCAATGAACACATCTATGTTTTCAGGCACATGTATGACTATTTTGTATATTTTGTAAGATAGGTTACTGGAGGTAAAGTTGCTTTGTGAAAGAGCATGTGCGTGTAAAATTTGCAAATACTTTATCACATTGCCCCTGAAGTTCCTCAGTGCAGTGCTGCATCTTTAATGATACTTGGCAAAGGGCCTGTCATGGCTTCCTGCACGTACAGAGGGTTGCGATATAGGAAAGGAGCTCTGAGCTTTGGGGAACTGACTGTTTTTATAATAAGCAGAAATAGGCATGCTTTTTTTCCCCTGGGGAGACACTACTGCATCCCTCACGGTGGCTTGCTGCAAACACAGCCCTGAGAAATGGCCTGGGTAAAAAGCAGCCAGGGCCTTGCCTTCTTGGTACATCCTGCAAGAGTGTGTAGGGATGTTTAGGAGCCCGGGCGGCCTGTCTCTTCCAGCATCAGTGTTTTTTCTCTAGGTGCCTTCAGTGATGCAAGCCAGAAACATATGAATTGTTTTTGTCACCTTCTCCTTTATTCATTTCATCACCAAATTCTGTAAATCTTATCTCCTAAATAATTTTCAAATAATTCTACTTCTTTCTTTTTCTACTATCACCTCCCCAGGCTGTCATCTTCTACTTAGACTCCCCTTTCGGCCTCTTAATGATTATTCTTGCATCCACTCTTGCCTTCTTCCGACCTATTCTCCCACACTCAAGCCAAGAGGGATCTTTTAAAAAAACACAGGTGTAGTCATGCCACCTGATTCATATAAAGCAATTTATTGGTTTTGTATTGCTCTTAGCATAGGTATCGAAGTCTTTAACATTGCCAGCAAGAATCTGCACGGTCTGACTATTGCTTTATAGTCTTCATCTTTAAACCACTTTATTCCTTGGTCTCTCTGCAAGGCAAGTGTACTGGTTGTCTTTTAGTTACTGAAATATATCATACGCCCTCTTGCTACTGGGCTTTAAGCGTTTTATCATCTCTCCCCTGCCTATTTGTTTAGTTAATTAGCAGCCTTTTAGGTTTTGTATTTTACCATTTCTACTGCTACGGTGCTTGTCAGAGCCACTGTGATCTTTCTAGCGGATGATAGCTATGTAATTGGTCACTGTGTCCATTCTTTTCTTCTAAAGTTCCTTCTCAATAGCAGCCAGAGTGATCATTCTAAAGCATAAAACATTATTCTTCCTGAATTGAGTCTGAATGAGATCCAGCTTGCTTTAGCTGGATTGTATGATCCCATTAAGTTCATTTATTTAGCAGGAGGTATTAATTGAACATCTACTATGTGTTAGATATTGAGTAGACACTGGGGAATGGCAGGGTAGAGATACAAACTTCTGCCTTCCTAGAGCTTATATTCTGATAGGATGAGACAGACAAGACACAAAAAGAGGTGTAAAATAAGTAGGAGGTGAGAATTTGTAAATTTAAATAGAGTGTCAGGGATGATCTCACAAAAAATGTGACATTTGAGCAATGACCTGAAGTTGGTGAGAGAGTGAGCCATGCAGGTATTTGGGGAAGAGGTCTCTAAGCAAAGGGTCAGCAAATGTGAAGGCTTTGAGGCAGAAGCACACCTCTTGTGTTTGAGGAACAACAGGGAGGCCCAGTGGCTGGAATGGTGAGGAAGGAAAGAACAGGAGGTGAGATCAGGAAGGAAATGGAGGGTCTGGTTATTTCTGGCCTTTTAGACTAAAATTGTGGCTTTTATTAAGAGTCAGCTTGACAGTCTTGGTGGGTTTTAGTGACAGGATCTGACCAGTTATAAAAGGACCGCTGACTGCTGTGTTGAGAATCCACTTAGAGCGGAGGAGGCAAAGACATCGTCAGGGAGAGGACAAAGGAGGGTGGGGCAGTAATCTAGTGAGACAGTATGGTACTGTGGTGGTAAGAGTGGAGGTGCAAAAAGTAGTCAGATTTTGGATGTATTTTTCAGGTAGAACTGGTAGAACTTGTAATTTGCATATGGGATGTGAGAGAGAGAACAGAGACAAGTTTGACTCTTAAGGGTTTTGTCCTAAGGCAGCCGGACTGATGGATGTGCCATTTACTGAGATGGAAAAATTGTAGGAGGAGCAAGTTTTGGTCATGCTTGGTGTGAGATACTTACTAGGAGTAGACATGCAGGTAGAGTCGTTAAGTAGGCAGTTGAATAGTGGAGCCTGGAGTCCAGGGTAGAGGTCTGGGCTGCACTTACACATTTGGAGTTGCCAGCGTATACATAAATAACTGCGTGTATGTTATGTATATATATGATTATTAAGGGAGAGACTGCAGATAAAGTCCTGATCCCTCCCACCTCAGAAGTGAGTGGAATGAGGAGTACCAGCAAAAAACCCCGAGACTGAGCTTTTTATAGAATGCTTCTGCTTACCTGCCTGACTTCATTTCCCTCCATTTTCTGCTCCTTCTCCAAGTTCCAGCCACAGTGGCATGCTATCCATTGAATATGCTAAACTGGTTCCCATCTTAGGACCTTGGCACTTACTCTGCCTTCTGCCTGGGAAACACTTTCCTAGATCCGTAAGTGACTGCTTCCCTCTTGTCATTTAGGTCTCAACTTAAAAGTGAGCTCCTCAGAGAGGCCTTTCTTCATGGCCTTAGCTGAAGCAGCAAGGTGTTTGTGCAAGAGTGCTCACTCACAAAATGTCATTAGGGACAATGATTATTTTCTTTTTTAAAGTTCTAACGAATCTTTGTGTTTTATTTCCTGATTATAAATACGTATTTTTTTTAAAAAACTTTCTTATATAGAATATAATACATACATCGTAAATGTATAACTTGATGAATTTTCACAAACTGAACTTACCCAGAAGAATAAACAGTACTCTAGAAGCCCCTCTCATTGCCTGTTTCCAGTCACTGACTCCTTTCCCCATAGGGATGATCACTGTTCTGACTTAACACGTTAGATTAGTTACAGCCGTTCTATGTACTCTTTTATATCTGGCTTCTTTTGCTCAAGAGCATGTTTGAGTATATAGTTATAGTTCATTCATTCTCGTTAGTTTTTTGTTTATATAGCTCGAGGTTACATTAGATGGTACCTGAAGAGTTGTGACTGTTATCTTTAATTCCCGAGATTCATTTTGTCTGAAGTAAGTTGAAATCAGGTAGCGCAGTCCTTTCAACTTTGTTCTTCTTCAGTGTTGTGTTGGCCACCCAGGTCTTTTGCTTTTCCACATTATAGTTACTTTGCTCTTCCATGTAAATTTTAGGATTAGCTTGTCTATTATTTTTTTTTTAAAACATACTGGAATTTTCTTGGGATTATGTTACAGTCTATAAATCTGTCTGGGAGAATTGACATCTTAACAATAATGAATATTCCAGTTCATGAGCACGGTATGTCTTTCCAATTGTATAGGATTTCTTTCATAAATATTGTTAATTTTTAGCAATCAGAGCTTGTACATATTTTGTTAGACTTGTACTTAAGTATTTTTTTGGTACTATTATAAACAGTACCAGATTTTTTAAAAATTTCAGTTTACATGTTCATTGTTAGTATACAGAAATACAGTTGCAGTTGAACTTGGTACATTGACCTTGTATTCTATGACCTTGTTACAGTCACCTGTTTTATTTTTTAAAAAAGATTCTCTGGGATAGTCTATATAGCCAATCAAGTCAGCTGTGAATAGATACAGTTTTATATCTTCCTTTACAATCTGTGTGCCTTTTATTATCTTTTTCTTACCTTGGTGTGCTATCCAGGACTTTCAGTATGACGTTGAATAGGGATGGTGAGAGCAGACGTCTTCACCTTGTTCTTGATGACAGGAACAAGATAATAGGAACAAAACAGTAGTTCCAGTCTTTCTTCATTAAGGATGGTACTAGCGGTGTGTAGTTTTGTAGATGTCCTTTATCAGGTTGAAGAAGTTTCCTTTTATCCCTAATGCTGAACCTTTCTAAAAATAATGAATGGATGTTGGATTTTGCTTTTTTCTATATCTGTTGAGAAAAGTCACATGGTTTTCTTTTAGTTTGTTGATACAGTGAATTATATTGATTGATTTTCAAAAGTCTTTTTTTAAATTAAGCATCAGTTAATAAGTCTTAATTTTTTTTGACTACTGCTTATTAAATCTCATACCTGTCTATCAGTCTGTTTATTTATTTAGTATAGCTTTTCTCCATGGCTCTTATCACTACCATACAGCAGACTGTATGTTCTACTTATTTATTTGTATATTTTCTCTTTCCCGTGTTTTGTTCCCTGCTGTGTCTCCAGCCACTAGAACATTGTCTGAAATAAAGTAGGATTCTGTAAATATTTGTTGAACGAGGATATCTGCTTTCAGGGAGTTCAAAATCTAGGAGGGAAGGAAGAAGTACACAAATAAAAGGTGATACACCTTAGGAGAACTACCAACAAAATTCTTTGGGAGCTCAAGATGGGAGAGATTGTCATGTAACAGATTTCTTTTCCTTTTTCCTATCAGATGTGAAAGAAGAAACATCTAGGAAAAGTTTATTTAGTGATGCAGAATATAAGAAGAATTCAATAAAAATGTGGTTTAGTCCTCGAAGTAAGAAGGTCAGGTATGTTGTGAGTAAAGTTTCAGTGCAAACTCATCCTCCTGTGATAAACGATAAAAATGCTCAGCAGGCCTCCATGTACGAATTTGTCTCTACAAGCCCTCCAGTGGATGTTTCTGAGAGAGCTAAGAAGGCTTCCACAAAATCTGGAAAAAAAAAGAAAAAGAAAACTTTGGCTGAAATCAACCAGAAATGGAATTTACAGGCAGAAAAAGAAGACGGTAAACTTGACTCCGAAGAGGAATTTAAGGAAAAGCTAGTATCCTTCTGTAGCCAACCATCTGTTATTGCTAGTCCGCAGATAAATGCTAAAATAGACTTACTAGCAAGTGGCTCCATAACAAAATCTGAATGTTTTAGAAGCTTAACTGAAGTCTCTTTACCATTGGCTGAGCAAATTGAGTCTCCAGAAATTGAGAGCAGGAATGAAGTACTGACTCCTGAGAAGACTGTCTGTGAAAACGATCTTACATCTAAGAAATCCTTGCCATCAGGTCATAATGGGAAACGTGGGCGTCGCAACAGACTTTCCAGTTCTGTTTCTAAGAGATGTAGAAGCAGCAGTCCGAGCACCAGTGGAAATTCTATTAAGCAAACAGTGCTCTCAAAAAACATGCCATTGCCTGGATGTTCTTCACCACCTTCAAAGAAACTTAAAGTTGGTGACACAGTGAGGAGGAAAAGCAGTAATATATTAGATGAATCCATTAGCCCTTCACCAGGTACGCCCCCTTCTACACTGAATAGTCCAAGTTACAGACGAATGATGTGTAGTCCCTCAGGAATGAAGCTATCGCCCAGTAGTCTTATGGCTATGAAAAGAAATCATCGAGGAGAGACTTTGCTCCATATTGCTTCAATTAAGGTAGGATGCTTACTCGAAAATACAACTTCAGAATGAGACCCAGTATAAAACAGTTTCTTTGGAGTTTGTGGAAAATGATATAAGATTACTAGGCTAATTAACCTAACCAGATGTGATACTTCCTGTGAACCAGAGAAGCAGAAATTCATAAGGACTGTATCCCTACCTCAGAGCAGTGGCCCCTAGTCCTGAGGAGCTTGATCTTGCAGGACAAAACCAATATTTCCGTATTTCAGCTTCAGCTTTGCCAAGTGCTTTCATTTTTGTCTATTCCATAATGTTTTTTGTCAGTTTTCACCATTTTGTTTACCCATTCTTCTCATGCTTTATGGATATAGACAGACAATTGCCAAGTTACTGCTGGCAACACATCTTTATTACCTAACTTCAGAGCTCAGGGGCAGTGTGAGAGGGGATGAGCTTCTGTATTGTTGACACTCCTAGTGGGTACTGCCGGGATCTGGGAGGTTGCGAGACGTGGTCTGTACATTTCTCCAATGACCTGAAAATTTGATTGTCAGAAATGGCTCCTGTGGTTCACCACAAAGGGGCTTCTCTGGAGCCCACAGTCAGCCCATTCCTTTTCCTAGCCTATTCACTGAGTTACCTTTATTGCCTCTACACCTGGGATGCGGCAGTGTTCGTTTTTTGGAACCTGGCTAGTTTGCTGAGCATGTGGTGTATATACTTGTAGTGGTTAATCTTTGAAATTGATGCAAGTGCTGCACGTAGAGGGGAGCAGTTAGCATCGTAGCTTTATAGACTTTGGTCTGTGAATTCATGCAAGTGTTATGAAAATACAATATGGGAGAGATTAGTACTAAATTAGCGTAGCTTTTATGATCTTTCAGTAAATTTACTGGGAAACCCTTGGGTCCTTTGCATGGATGGGGAACTTTGGGAGGTCTGGAAAGAGCCCCTTGAGACCCTGAACATGAAGCTGGTGAGCAACATAAAATGTCTGGGAAGAACATGGAGTAGGCATTGAGTCCAGGGATTCCTGTATTTTTCTGTGGAGAAAGGGAAAAACACAAAAGTGAGTTTCTTCCAACACCTTTTTTTTCTTGCTTTATCTTCCAATAAATGATGAATGTAGGATCTCTACGCCTGATGCCAGTAAGGGGAGAACCTGCAACATGACTACTTTCTAGGCATTTCGTATCCTATGAGCAGCTTGAATTTTTGGAGTTGGCTCTGGTTACGTTTTAGTCTGATTTTTTCAAAGCATGATTTTAAAAAGCAGACTATATTTTTGGTCCTCTTTGTTTTATTTATATCTATGTGTTTGTGTGTGTATTATATAATATATAAGGTATAATAATCCTAACGTAATGTTATTAATGCTTCATAGATATAAGTAGCTAGCCTGACAATAAATATTTTTTGTTCATTTTTCTGGCTAATACATACATGTAGACTGCTTTAGTTTCTACAGTGTGCTTACTGGGAATTATTTTCAGACCAGCAGTTAAGCATCTGCTTTCATTGGTAGAGAATTTTTCACTCAGTCGTAAGAATCATTTATCTTTATTAGTGAGGATCTCTAGGACCTAGAGTCTAGGCCATGGTTTGGCACATCTTTCTTAAAGGGGCAAAATTAGAGTAAATATTTTCGGCTTTGTAGGAATATAGTCTTAACTATTCAACTCTGTTTTAGTGCAAAAGTAGTCATAGATAATATGTAAACCAATAAAACTTTACACATGAAATTAGGTGTCGGGCCTACAGGCCATAGTTTATCTGTGCTTGGCGTAGGCTGTGGAAAAAAGCCCAGTGGAATCTTAAGACAGGAAAAAATGCTGGCATGATGCCATCTTGGTGAATTTTCTCCGTTGATATGTTCAAGATTGCTTCAATACAAGTTTTGTCAGATTGTCATTTTACTTAGCAATTGTCTTGCCAGAATTAGAATTACTCATTTTGATTCTCTTGAACTTATCAAATACTATACTGTCATTCATTGGCAGATTCTGATATAGTACATTTAAGAAAAGTTAATTGATTTCTATTGTTTTTTAAAATGCCTATTTAACAATAATGTCCTCTTTTACAAATTTATTATAAGTTGAATGCATGTCCCCATCTCAGCTGGATTTTAATAATCAAACAGATACTTGAAGAAAAATCAAAGGATTTATCAGTATATTTATCCTTTTATAAATAGTATGCATTTCATTTTCTATCCTAATTTTTTTGTTTACAAACGAGAATGAATAATCTGTGCATACTTGAAAACCAAATGCTGCAATCCTGCTGTCTTGTTTATGCTTTGTATCCACCTCCTTCAGAAAAGGATTTGAGGTGGCTCTAAAGTTAAAGCTACAGTTGGCCTTTGAACAGGGCAGGGGTCAGGAGGGCTGACCTCCACATAGTCGAAATCTTCGTATAACTTTTGACTCTTAAAAGTTAACTACTAATAGCCTACTGTTGACTGGAAGCATTTATTGATAAAACAAAGTCGATTAACACATATTTTGTATATTATATGTATTATATACTGTATTCTCACAGTAAAGGAAGCTAGAGAAAAATGTTATCAAGAAAATCATAAGGAGGGGAAAATACATTTATGGTACTGTACTGCATTTAGATAGCATAAGTTTACGTCATCTGTTTATAAGATGAATCGTCTGTCAGTACATGCATCAACGTTGTCTTATATGATACAAAACACTGTAGTTGGTATATGTATTACTAACACTAGACATCAAAAATGAAAAGATATTGTGAAGAAGAAATTCATATTTATTTACATGTATAATGATTCATGCATTGAAAAGAAGCAGCAATATGATTGCTTTATGGTAGACTAGTGTAACTGATAGAGTTGCATCACTGTAGCCTATCTATATACTATAAATGAATCATACAATTTTATGGCCTAAGTATTACAGTCATATTCATATTACAGTATTGGAAACATCATTACGTTTTTTTAAAAACCACTTACCTGTGATGATAGGCTAATGGGCAGTTTCTCCAATTACAAGAGAGAGGCATCTTGTATGGTAATGTAATTCTTTGAGAGCAAAGTTATAAAACAGTAAGAAGACTAACACATTATTAATTTTATATTAAATATCACCTTATGTCTATGTAAGGATAAACTATTATCTACATATATTTTATGCATTCATGACATACCTAACTTTTCTTAATTCTTTTGATAGTTCTGTGCTACCTGGATCGTCTGCAAGGTTTTTCAAATTGTCACAAATATTCCAAAAACTTTCCAGTATATTTATTGAAAAAAATGTGTGTATGAGCAGACCCGCACAGTTCAAATCTGTGTTGTTCAAGGGTCAGCTGTACTATAACATGGAACGAGGAGCAGGGAAAAGGAAAGAGTTACTGCAGCTGAGTCATGAATGCAGACCTGATGACTTTGCAGGTAGCCGGAACAAATGAGGTTTTTTGCTGTCAAAGATAGATTTTGTTGTTGTTATTGTAGTTGTTATTTTCCCCTGAAACATCTTATAGACATGCAGTGTCCACATTTTCCATGTTTCCCCCAGATCCTAAGTGTGCACGGTTGCACTGTGCATGCCTGGTGGATACATGAGGGCAGAGAACCCCACAGTACTTTTACTCTTCTGTTGGGCTAGTTAGCTTCCCTTGCTACAGTGATGGCTTTATAGAATGATCTTTGAACTTAGTCACGTCATTAATAAAATTCTTTAATAGCTTGCCCCAGACCTACGTCTGGGCATCTTTGTTGGCCATAGCTATCACCCTAGTGGAAGCTACCTGTATTTTCTTGTCCTAACCACTTGAAATAGTTTCCTATTGCTGTCATAACAAATTTCCACAAATTTAGTGAGTTAAAACAAGGCAAATTTATTTTCTTACAGTTTTGTAGGCCAGAAGCCTGGTATGAGCCTCACCATACTAAAATCAGTTCGTTGGCTGTGCTACTTTCTGGAGACACTAGGAGAGAACCCGTTTCTTTGCTTGCTTGGGTTGTTGGCAGGAACTGTGTACTTCCTTCTGGTTGTAGGACTGAGATCCTGTTTTCTTGCTGGCTTATAGCTCTCAGGTTCTAGAGGCTGTCACATTCCTTGGTGTGTGGACCTCTTCCTCTGTATACAGAGCTGACAGCAGCAGGTGGAGTCCTGGTATTCCATCCTTCTGCCCCAGCCGGGAAGAGTTCACTGCTTTTAAGGACTCATGTGATTAGATGGGAGCCACTCGGACAGTGCAGGATAAATCTTCCCCACCTCCAGGTCTGTACACTTAATCACGTTGCAGAGTTCCTTTTGTTGTGTAAGGTAACATAGTCACACGTCCCTGGGGATTAGAACGTGGACATTGTTGGTGGCAGTGTGGGTGTTGTCAGTTTTCATCCACATCACTGAACTACCTTCTCTGCTTTTCCTCTGTACTTACTGCACTCAGTTCTTTGTATAACAGCCAAAGTCATCTGACCAAAGCCATAACTTGTCTTTTCTGTGCTGCCCTACCAATAACTTCCCGGCTCACTTAAAATAAAATCCACAGTCCTCCTTATGGCCTCTACAGACCTCTGCTCAGATGCCACCTCTTCAGAGAGACTTTCCTGAATGTACATAAAATAGCAGTCTCTGCCATATGCTTAGCTTGTTTTGTTTTTCTTCCTATTATTATTTCTTGACATCATTATTAGAGATCTTTTTGTTTCCTGTCTTTCTCTTCAGAATGAGAGCAAGAGTTGTTTGTTCAGTGTTCTGTCTTCAGTGTCTAGAACACTGCCTGGTATGTAATAGATTGATATTTGTTGAATAATTGAGCGATTTTCCCACTTAGCCATGATCTGAACCCTCTTCTTCTGACACTGAACTTTAATGCTACCAATACTTGGCACATGTTCTTTTTTCTGCCTCTTATATCCTTTCCTCTGAATCTTTCCCTTTTCCCTCATGATCCTTTGTATCTAACGTTCAAAATCTAGCTTATAGCCTGCCTTCTGAATCAGTCTTTTACAGAATTCCCAGAGTTGGTTTTTCCTCTATGGTGACATTGTTTTGTTTGCATTTATATGTTTTTAGCTTTCTGTTTATTATGTGACTCCTCAATTTGACTTTGTGGTTATGTGGAGTTTATTGCCCATTTAAAATGTAATTTCAAAATGTGAGTAATAACTTCATGCTTCAAAAATAAGAATAAAAGTATTTACAGTGGAAAGCCTCACTCCCATTTCTGTCCTCAGCCACCCTCTTGCTGACAAGCCCTTGCTTACTTTCTTGTGAATTTCTTTATACAAATATAAGTAAATGCTTTCCATATTAGTACACACTTTTCTGTACATTCTATTGTAGCATAGCGTTCCATGAATTTTTATTATTTTACTGGTTCCTTACTGATGGATGCCTGTGTTTCCATTGTTCTGCTTTTATAAACTGTGCTGCAGTGAGCAATCTTTGTTTCGTATGTGAGCAGGTATATCCTTAGGATAAGTTCCTAGAAGTGGGACTTTTGGGTTAATGTAAAGCATCTGTTAACCTTATTTATCTTGAAACGCTCTGTACTTGGCAGTAGAAGTCTCTTATTAAATATCCAGATTGCCTAAATATTCAGGCTGCCTGAATGTAGACAGTCACTATATCATCAGCAGATAATGTTTATGTTCTCAGTTCTCAGATCCTTTTCTCCTCAGGATCATGGGCTCATAGGCCAGCCAACTAGTTTTTGGACATTCAGTGCCATTTGCATGTATACCTTAGACAGGATGATTCTTTTTTTTTTTTTTTTTTTTCAGGATTATTCTTGAATTCTTTATTTATACATTTATTTTCTTACACTATGGAATTTCAAGCAGAATATTTATTAATACTGTGTCTGGGATGTTGTGAGTATCCTTATTCAACCAGAACAAAAGTTGAGATTCACTGTGCTCTCTTCATGCCCCCATGTTTGTACTTGAATATCTATGTCACCTATGGCTAAAGTGATTTTGAGAACATTATGTTATAAACCAGAGATTTTATGGGGAAGCATTATGCCTACTAGAAACTAAGATAAACACTCATTGTTTATTCTTCTGATTTAATAAGAAAAATCTTAGTATTTGACATTTCATTATACAGAGAGAAAAATTTGATTTGTTATTCTGTTTTTTCACCTTTGCTTGAGAATTTGTTGATGCTGGAATAAACTGCCCCAAAGTTCTCTAGCACAGATTCTTCAAATGGTAATGATTACTCATAATTCATGCCATGGCAGTGAATGTATTAGAAATAGAAGAATGGCTTGAAGTTGACATGCCATGATGTATTTAAGGTGCAGACATAATAGATAATATTTTGAAGGCAACTTACAAGGGATGGTATGCCTAACATGACAAAGGTGATGAGGATTTCTTAGGTAGAGAGAAAATCCCTTGTGAGGCATCTCCTTTAGGGTTTGACTTTGTAACCATTCATTGTACCTTAAGGCAGTCATGTTATATTGTGTGTAAAATCATGTTATTACTTATCCTCCATACTGGCTTCCTCAGACAATAACAAAGGACTCAAAAGCAAACTGGCATCTGTGATATTTTCAAGATTTCAATTTCTAGAGCACCTCTTGGAGTCAGTCTCCATTTTTCCCTTTGTCACCCACCATCTTTGTAATACCAGTAACTTACTGTCACGATGGCTAGGTTGTCCGAGTCATCTGTGAAATTATTTTATTCAGTAAATAACTAAGACACCCAGAAAATGTTTAAAAAACTTTAGAGCTCCATTCCAGATGACTAAACTTTTTTTTTTTTTTTTTTGTAACAACACCTAGTTGCTAAAAGGAGAAATTTTAGGTACCTGGTTAGTTCATTTATGTGGAAAAGCTTAACCATTTGGCTAAGTCATCATTATTGTACTTAATTGTAATGTCCTGTACTATTTTTATAAAAATATTTATTCTTAATAGTATTTTAGAAGAGCTAACCTTTATAAGGAAAAAGTTTTATTTGTGTGTGTGTGTATTTGTTTTTGGAAAGTTAACTTATACTACTGCCATATGCATGTATGAAGAATATTTCCTATGAATGAAAGGTTAGCAATAAGAAAATTCAATGTGACACTCATTTTCCCTTGTTTTCAGCCTTTAAGGTTTTATTTGAAAACACCAAGTCTGTTTAAAAATTTTTATAAGCCTTGGTAAATACTTTTTTCTTAGATGGTTTTCCCCCCCTGTGGTTTTAAGAGAATCTCAATTATTCCTTTAAGTTGTGAGAAGCCTAAAAGTGAGTGCTTATTACTTAGAAAATATTCTGTTTGAGAAGAAAATAATTTAAAGAAATCAGAAGCGGAAGTTAATTTGTTTCCTGGAAACTTTATATTGGTTCAAGCGTACGCAGTTACTGTGGACCCTGTCTAATTATCATAATTTTATTTATGTGCATGACATCAAATTTACATAAAGTAGAAGGAGAAAATATGACGAGCTTTTAAGTACTAGGGAGGAAAAAGCAGATCGGGTATAAAAAGCAAGCAATTTGCAGATCAGCTATACATTTCAGGGAAGTATAGGGGTAAAATGTTAACAGAAGACACTTTTGATAATATGAAGAGGTGACATGAAAGAAAAATACCACTGGCTAGCAACCTGAAAAGAGATTCTGCTTTTAGCTTCTAAATTGTCACTAATTGTCTATGGGACTCTTCCATTCCACAGTTGTGTTTATATTATTTTACAGGCTTCTTTAGGTTAATATGTTTTTGTGCTGGCCATGTAGAATTAGACTGAGGACATTTTTGAGAAGGTTTACATATATATTTTTGTGGATAGTTTCATTTTGAAGGTCAGGAATGCGTGTGGTTCTGGCAGTTCATCTGCCCCAATATTCATGGGTTCGTTTAAAAAAAACCAAATTTGTATCTTGACAGATTTCCCTGAGCTCATTTGGAACTGACTTGAATATAGTGCAAAAGGTGCTAAGTGTATGTTAACTTGTGCTAGAGGTGTAGAATTTGTACCTCTAAGGAACTATGGGAAATACTTTTTTTATTGGAAGTGGGGCAATTGATTTGAAACATACAGAATACTTGTTTTTTTAGGCCCATTTAATATTTAAGGTCATTTTGCTAATTTAGGATCTTAAACATATATGTTGTATGCAGGTTTGTTTTTTTTAGAAAACTGAGTAAGCTACCATCTTAAGATTTGCTGTATTTGAGAGGTAGTCCGAAACAATCCAATAAAAGCAAATGTTACTGTATTTAGGGGACTTAGTGACTTCTACATTTTCAAACCAACAGAGAAAAACTCATTTCAGAAGAGTGCTGGGGCTGGGAGTGGTAGGAGAGAGGAGACGTCCTTCTCCCTAAAGAAGCTCTTCTCAACACACAACATTGGCATGTATAACTTTTGTCATATGTGACTTTTATTTATTCAGCCTTTTTCAGAGTAAGCTGTCAGTTATTTTGGAGAAAATAAGCTTTGCTTTTGCCTAAAAAATATCTTTGAGCAAATAAGGTGAATATAAACTAAATATTTCGAGGGTAAGTGGATTAACTGCCAATAAGACAACAGTTTTTGGCTTTCTAACATTGGTTTCACTGAGCAGCCCCCTTGGCTTTAGTTTTGTTTTAAACAGAAATCAGAAACCATTTTCGTGTGTGCTCAGAAAGGATGTTTTTCACAAACGAAATGGTGACTTTAAAAACTTCATTTTGATCAGGTGATCTTTGGCTAGTGTCCTTGGTATTTTGAAATGAATTTTGATACAGGTTGTTAATAGCAGAGATTTTGTACTCTGTATTCAGTGGTGGACCACATGGCTTTGATGAGTTGGTACCTCAGAACAATCCATGCATACATAGCTTACCATTTATTGACTCACGAGCAATAGGCATAGAAAAGAAAAGATTTAAATTTTATCTTGAAGAAGGTAAAATCTTAAATCTTAATATTTTTTTTCTGTCCTTGATGATTTTTAATTTCTTTCTACCTTTTCATTTTTCTACTAGGGCGACATACCTTCTGTTGAATACCTCTTACAAAATGGAAGTGACCCGAATGTTAAAGACCATGCTGGATGGACACCATTGGTAGTTTCTAGTTGTTTGTTTTTTTATTATCATTCTGTTTATGTTTTATAGTTATTATAGTTTATAGTTATGTAGTCACCTATATATCATCCTCTACCACATATACAATCTCTTTTTAATCTGAAGAACTTATATTTTCAACAAATAAGAGTAAATGATTATGTTGTATCTAGCTTTTCTGTTGTGACGGGTGAAAAATTGGCTGCCTTTTGACTGACTACATTTAGATTTAAGAATCCAGTTACACCATATTGCTGAATTTAGCTCATTTATGGAGAGGTAACTGCTACAGCTGACATCCGGCTCCATTCTGCAGCATTGCATGTCATTGGAACCACATTTCTTGGAACAAAGAGAGGTCGGAGGAACTGGGTGTAGTAATGTATCTATCACAAGGCAGTGATTCTTATCGAGGATCTGTCTTAGTCTCACTTATACCCTATCTAGGGTATGACACACAGACGCAGTAGAAATCTTTGCTCATGTTAAACATTTTTTAAAGTCTTTGCTTATTATTACTAAAAAAAAAAAGTGTGAAGGGTAGTCTGGAAAAAGAATAGTACAAATACATGGGAACAAGTGCTATATCGGCTAATTACATTAGGACAGTAACATGTGGCTTGAATGCAGCCATAGAAGTGTTAAGAGATGAGGTGGATGCCCTTATTCTGTGAACTGTAAATTCACAGAAATTGAGAGAGTCTCATTAGAATAGGTGCACATAGGGTTTTAAAGTTGTATATAATGACTTCTCCTTGCCAATTTTTTAAGCTGGGAGTGTTTATTCTGGATCAGAGTCACTTTGTTGTTTGGACTCCACAGGCTGGCAAACCTTTTCAAAGAATGGTTAATTTTTCTTTTAAGCCACTAAGGCAAACTGTAGTAGAAGTTGGTGAGTGATTTAGAGGACGTGATGCCTTATTTGGATCCCTTTCTCCTAGAAATAGACCTACAGACATTTAATGTGGTGTATCGCCTATTAAGATTTCAATGTATGTACTTAAAAAGTATGGCGTGCCAGAGGTTTATTAGAATACTACAGCACAGTGGCATTGTTAGCAGATCGTTAAACATAAGGAAAGATGTGTATGTAAAGCATCTTTGAACATTCATTCAGTAAGCTCTTTTTGAGTGCCTACTCTGTGTTTTTTCTGTTATCATTGGCACCAGCCATACAGTATCTGTAGCTTCAGCAGCTGGAGAGGCTTTTCTTATAAATACTCATTCTAGGATATTCACTTTGTTGGGCGCGTACGTATACATGCAGGTGCACCGCTTAGCTTATGGCTAAGCCCCTGATTTGGTGAGTTCTATTCAGCCTTGGAGGATTTCAGATTTTATGCATGATCTGGTTGTTAAATATTTTCTGTGTTTTTTTTTTCTTGTTTTAGATTTCTTACTGTAGAACAATTTAGGAGCCATAATTGGCCCAAAGCTATATTTTCTTCCAAATTAAGAGAGCTTGACCCAAGGCTCAAATGAAAAAAATCTTTTTCCATGAATAACATAAATCTTGATCGCCACGCATCTTACCATAAAGACTATTAATAGTGGCTTTTACTCTGTCAACAACTTATGGTTTAGTACGAGTATTTAGGTAAGAACCAATTTACTGATTGAGGTTCACATTTATTTTTCTGAAGTGTGGTTTTGTTATGATGCTGTTCATTGCTCTTCCTCATCACTCTTCTTTTTCTTTAATTAGCACGAAGCCTGCAATCACGGGCACCTGAAGGTGGTGGAATTGCTGCTCCAGCACAAGGCGTTGGTGAACACCACTGGGTATCAGAATGACTCACCTCTTCACGATGCAGCCAAGAATGGGCACGTGGATATAGTCAAGCTGTTACTCTCCTATGGAGCCTCCAGGAGCGCGGTGTAAGTAGTTCAACTTAAAAACTGTTTTTTTCGCTGACTTATTCTTGAATCAAGGTCTGTGATGAAACAGGGACTTTACTACCCAAGTTGATGGCTCTGTTTTCTTTCACAACTAAATTTAGATGTGGCCATTATATTCTGGATTTAAAATCAGCATTCATGCCCTTTTCCTTTATGATACTTACATATTTGAGGGAGATTTGCTCTTTTAATTCAGAAACAGTTGTCAAGTTAACTTTGGAAGCTTTGACTTTCTGGCAAAATTCACTTAGTTTTTATATTATATAAAGTGATTCATACTTATTAATAAGGCAAGAATTAGAAGCATATAACTACTTTGTATGCTTCCCAATACTTTAGAATTGTTTTAAATATTCTATTCCTTTTCTCCTTTTTTTTTTTCCGCATATTTAGTGTAACCACAGTTAAAATATGTAAGAATTCAGATGTTAGGCAAGTGCAGTCAAATTATTTCTTAGATTTTTTTACATCATTCAAATGAGCTCTGGGTAAATTGTTTTGCAGTGTTAGGGCAGAGAGACACATTAGTGAATGCTGGCGGCTGCATTTTAAAATTGCTGTTGTCAAGAGTGTCACAAGCAAATGCTGTATGTGGATTTTATATCTTTAATCTCTAACTTGGTTCATGTCTCCCTATATATTATTTTACTCTTTTCAGTTAATGAGGTAGTTGAAATGAAAATGCAAGAATTGCCTCTCTGTGCCAGCATTACTTCTACAGGTTTGGAAGGAGCACACAAAAGTCAGGACTTAACGCTGGTTACAGAGGCAAATAAGGATTACAAAATGCAGAGCTTCTAGGTTGTAATTTTTTTTATAGGTAATCATATAATGTAATTGAAAAACAAGTTAATAACACAGGAATATACCATACCTTGATGCTGTTAGTTTTGATATGTGGTTTTTTTTTTTTTTTTTTTTTTCGGTACATGGGCCTCTCACTGTGTGGCCTCTCCTGTTGCGGAGCACAGGCTCCAGACGCGCAGGCCCAGCGGCCATGGCTCACGGGCCCAGCCGCTTCGCAGCATGTGGGATCTTCCCGGACCGGGGCATGAACCCGCGTCCCCTGCATCGGCAGGCGGACTCCCAACCACTGTGCCACCAGGGAAGCCCTAGAGTTCAAATTTTAAGTTGAAAACTTTCACCTCCACACTGGGCAGGAAGTTCAGTGAAGAGGTGTGTCCAATAATCTAGGGGACAAGTGATGAGAGTCTGAATTAAAGTCGTGACAGTAGCAGTGGGGGGTGGAGGGGGAATTGGCTGTTTTTATCAACTTATTCCTTCACATGAAGTTTGGTTTACTATGTTAAGTTTCAAGAATATCCTATTATGATTTTGATTAAAATTGGGTAAGTGTATAGATAATAGTGGATTAATAAAGTTGATTTCTCACTCAGGACCATGGTATGTTTCTCTGTTTGTTTAAGTCTTCTGTTATACATCTTAGTCAAGTTTTTAATCTGTTTTATATATGTGTGTTTGTATACACATGGAACTAACTATTTATTGAGATTTTCCTAGGTATTTGAGCCTTTTGTTGCCCTGGTGAAGTGGATATTCTGTTAATAAATAAAACTTGTTATTCCTGATATAGAGGAAAGCTGTTGATTTTAGTGTGTTTCTCTTATACCTAGCCAACACCTAATTTGAAGGATTTAATGGTCATTTATTAACTTTTATTTCTTACTGCCTTTGTCACAGCTTCCAGAACAATATTTTAAAATAGTATTGATAGCTGGCATGCTTGTTTTATTCTCATTTTTAAAAAATAGTGACTGTAGGTTTATAAGTCACTATTAAAATCAATATTAAAAATAAAGATCTTCTCATACAGATGGCCAACAGGCACATGAAAAGGTACCCATATCACTAATTATTAGAGAAATGCAGATCAAAACCACAGTGAGGTACCTGCCACCTCACACTGGTCAGAATGGCCACCATCAAAAAGTCTACAAGTAATAAATGCTGGAGAGGGTGTGGAGAAAAGGGAACCCTCCTACACTGTTGATGGGAATGTAAATTGGTGCAGCTGCTATGGAAAACAGTATGGAGACTCCTTAAAAAACTAAAAATAGAGCTGCCATATGATCCAGGAATCCCACTCCTGGGCATACACCTGGAGAAAACCATAACTCGAAAGGCTGCATGCACCCTGATGTTCACTGCAGCACTGCTTAAAATAGCCAAGACATGGAATCAACCTAAACGTCCATTGACAGGAATTGATAAAGAAGAGGTGGTATATGTATAAATACAATGGAATATTACTCAGCCATGAAAAAGAATGAAATAATGCCATTTGCAGCAACTTGGATGGACCTAGAGATTATCATACTAAGTGAAGTAAGTCAGACAGAAAAAGACAAATACCACATAATATCACTTTTATATGGAAGCTCAAATATGATGCAAATGAACTTATTTACAAAACTGAAACAGACCCACAGACATAGAAAACAAACTTATAGTTACCAAAGGGGAAAGGGGATGGGGGAGGGATAAATTAGGAGTTTGGGATTAACAGATACAAACCACTATAAATAAAATAGATAAGCAACAAAGTCCTACTGTATAGCACAGGGAACTGTATTCAATATCCTATAATAAACCATGGTGGAAAAGAGTATGAAAAAAAAAAATATATATGTGTGTATATATGTATGTATAACTGAATCACTTTGCTATATACCAGAAAATAGCACAACATTGTAAATCAACTATACTTCAATTAAAAAAAAATCTTCTTCCCAGTTATTTTACCATTTTTAAACAAGACTGTATTTTATTTTATTAAGTGATTTTGAGATGATCTTAGACTTTTTGCCTGTTGATGTCATTAACACATTTTAAAATATTACACCATGTTACATGCCTGGGATAAACTTGACTTAGTGTATTGTGTTATTCTTTAAACAAATACTTTACATTAGTTTGCTAGGGTTTTATTTAAGACTTTTGCATCTATAGGTGTAAGTTAGAATGGTTTGTTTTTTAGGTTTCATTTTTGCCCTCAGATTTTGATATGAAAATCATACTTACAGCTTCTTAAACATAATCAGGATGCTTTCCACCTTCTCTGGTCTGGGGGATGTGAATGGAGTATCTTACAGAAATAATTCCCACCCTGCCTCCTGTTTTCCATCCCCTGTCCCTTGTCTCCAACCTGATATAACATTATTTTGATAACTTTCATACTGTATAATATTTGGAGATCTCTCTCAATTTGGTTACTAGTTGTTATCACTCTGAAATAATAATGTATTAATAATAGAGTGCAGGAACTAAAGAGAAACGGACTTTTTGTTATCCCATTAAATTTATTCTGAAATCATCCCTGTGGACTATAATACAAAGTTTACGTATTTTATAGTTTTATCTGAGGCCATATGTGTACTTCTGACTTTATCTTTTATTTTGATTTAATTTTAATATTCTAATACTTTACTGTTTTCTTAAAGTCACATTTTGCTTAGAGTAATTTCTTATGTGCTTTGAGCTTTTGCTGTGCAAACTTTGGCATTTTTTAAATGCCTCTTACATTTGAATACAGTGTTAATTCATTTAACTCTGAATTTACTTGTGTTTTGCATGAGAAATTTACTTCTTAAGGACTAAAATGAGAGTCCATTACCTAAGAAGGAAAATTTGTTCTATATTAACTTCAGATGTGAGAATAAGGTTCATATCTTCTATACTTCTTTGTTGCTCAAGAATATTTATATTGATAACTGTTCAAAACCTCATTGGCTATCCATCTGCACTGCCTTCTGTGCATCCCAGTGTGAACTTAAAACCAAAGCTATTCCAGTCACATCAGAACTATTTTGAGTGTTTGGAGAATATCATATGCTTTTTTTTTTTTTTTTTTTTTAACAGAAATACAGAGTTTAGGATTTGTTACTTGGTCTGCTATTAACAGAGTTTTCCTTGCAAGGATGTAGAATTCTTAATTAGAAAATAGTATATAGACCATTGGACTTATTAATTATTCCACTGCCCTAGTTAATGTTTAAAAAATTAATCTGTAACAGATAATTTATGTTTTATAGCTTTTAAAAAAGCATGTTGCTCTTTTGAATTTCTCTGCTTTTTCTTGCTTCACCGCAGTTCAAGTGACTTGAAAACTTAAAATCTATGTTTGCAATTTCATAGTTGTTCATAAAGGATTTCATCATGGACCATCTTGGTAGTCTGTCATGCATGATAGGTTTAGCATTAGTAAAAAAGCCTTTTTGCATGTGTGTTTGGGATCGAATGATCTATATGTGCAAGTGCAAGTTTAAATTTGCCCATCTCTCCTTCTCCCCTTCTACTGGTGGTAAAACTCATCTTGGGCACAGTTGTAGGTGGGTGTCTATTCTATCATTCTTGAGGGGCAGAGGACATTGAAGTGCCATACTGTATTCTGAACTCTACCTTTGGGGTAAAGCCAAAATGTTAAACTCCTGAAAAAAACCTGAAGTGTTAAACTTCCTTTTTATTAGCCTTAGTGATTAAAAAGAATCCTAGTGAGGAAAGGACTTTTCAGAGTCATCTAGTTTATACTTTTTATCTTTACATTGTACATTCATACTTTTTATCTTTTATGTTGTACCATATAGGAAAACATAAATCTACTCCTATTTTAATGTTGCTAAGAAACCAGGTTTCTGTCCTTCCCTTTAGTGTATATGTAAATTGTCATTACAAAGCATACATGAAGTATGTCATAAAATTGGAGAAAATAAAGAGAAGAGGTCAACACTGGAGATGTAACTTATGTTCCTATATCTTCATTTTGTATCTGTCTCCCCCAAAATGCCAATCTGTTAATATTAATAGCAAGCAATTATTGAGCACTTACTATCTGCCAGGCACTGTTTTAAGTGCTTTTGATACATTAATTCACTTGGTCCTTACATATATTAATCCGACGAAGTAGGTTGTATTCTCGTTTTACAGATGAGGAAACAGAGGCATAGGAGGTTAAATACCTCTAAAGTCATACAACTATTGAGTGGCAGAGCTGGAATCTAAATTCAGGCCATCTGATTGTGTAACTCTAGCTCTTAGCTACCCTGCCTCTGTTGATGATATCCCTTCTGCTTACAACTGTCTAGGGAGCTGTTCAGGGTTTCTTGTGCCCTAAGGAGACAGTCGACCTCTTCAGTACCATCCTTTTTGTTTCTGGTCACAGCTTACATTTCCAGAACACCCCATTCTTCTGTGCATTCTCTCTCTTCTCTTTCTGTCTTTCTCCTCCTTCTTCTCTTCTGTCTTTCTTGCTCTTCTCTTTGTTTTTAAATTTTTTGGTGTTTCTCATTTGCCACACTAGCTCACTTCAACGCCTTCGCACAAGGCCTTCGCTACTCTCTGCTGGGAGACTCATTCTACTTCTGTACCTCCTTTTATTCTTTCTCCTTTCACATCTAAGCAGCTTCACCAGGCTTTTAAGTTCTTCCTATTTTCTTTCCTCTGCTTTTGCCCCACTGAGCTCTGTGCAGACCTTATATCTCATTGGTTCTTACGGGAGCACAGGCTCCCGACGCGCAGGCTCAGCGGCCATGGCTCACGGGCCCAGCCTCTCCGCAGCATGTGGGATCTTCCCGGACCGGGGCACGAACCCGTGTCCCCTGCATCGGCAGGCGGACTCTCAACCACTGCGCCACCAGGGAAGCCCCCACACTGCATTTTTTTACATGAACATTAATGACCATTATATAGATACCATGTAATCTTAAAAAAACAGAAAATTTTAAACGAAATGTTCATTTTAGAAAATTTTTCTGCCATGGTATAATAAATTAAAATCATTTTGAAACCATATGTAAAGAAGTGGAATAATAGACATGGTGCTGTAGTTTTAACAATTTATTTATGATTGGGAGACTAGTCATGGGCAATATGGAATATTGTTGGAATGAATGGAAGGAAAATGTGACCTTGTCAAGTCGTTGGAACCTTTCTCTCTGTTTTCTAATCTATGAAATAACCATTGTACGATGTTTCTGAGGTCTCTTCCAGTATCATATTCTGTGACTCGTGAATTAGTGCATGCTGGGAATTCTGCGTCAGCGTGTGCTCTGCAGCACGTCAGTTTGCTCTGTGACGGCTGTGATTGCTGTCGATTATAGTGCACATGCATAGTAAAATTAATCTAAAAAGTGCCCTGTTTACTACTGTATTAAATTGTTTGTCATGTGGCATAGTTTTCCTTCTAGTGGATCTAAATTCCTACCTTGTGAATTTATCTAATTTCTGTATTTGTTTATATAGACTATGGAGCCTATAATAGCTACAGTAAATGATTTTTACTTGCATATGAAAGCATCTCACCCCATAGTGATTAATGATTATGAAGCTATATTTTAAAATATGAATATGAATACACAAGAATACAGAGTTGTGAAAAACTTCATGTGTAAGTAACAATAAATTCAGTTAGAAATACCCCCATAATGGTCTGGCGTCAAATTGAAATTTTATATCTTTTTTCTATTCAGCAGCTTGTGGTACTTGATCCTTATGCCTTATGTGAATTCTTGAGTCATTTTTTTTTAGTAAAAATTGTATATTATTAAGGAAGTCGAAAAAGTTGTTCCACTAGTGTATTCATTTAGTTAAGAATCAAATCACACATTTTATTTACTTAAACCCATCTGCGCTTATTTTACCAGTAACATATTTGGTCTGCGGCCTGTGGATTATACAGACAGTGAAAATATGAAATCGCTGTTGCTGCTACCAGAGAAGAATGAATCATCATCAACTAGCCATTGTTCAGTAGTGAGTATGGTTTTAGCTTTGGGAAATTTATGTATTTTATTGAAATCAGTCATAAAACGAACATAATGACAAAATTTCCAGTTAGCGAACTGCTTTCATTCACCAATTGAGCACTTTCTGCGTAGTAGCTATTGTGAATTCAAGTTCAAAGGCATAATCAGAATAAATAAATATTTATTAACCTGCCCCCTCTATATTTTAGGCAGCACTCATACAGCAATAAATATGACTGATAGAACTCTTATTCTCAAGAAGCTTACATTCTGGTGAGAGCTAGGAAAGAAAAAGACTGTAAATATGTAAACTAATAAAATACTTTCGGAAACTTATAAATGAGTGCTTTGAAGCAGATCTTATAGAGTGTAACAGAGTGGAGAATGGGGGCTCCAAAAAAGGCACTGTTTTAGCTGGGTCATCAAGGAGGGCCTTTAAAGAACCGATACTTGGTCTGAAACCTGAATGACGATGAGCGGGCATCCAGGTGAATATCTGGAGGACAAGTGTCCAAACAGAGGGAACAGCAAGTATGTAGGCCCTTCAGTGGATGACCCTGGTGTATTTGAAGATTAGAGAGAGGGTCATTATTGCTAGTGAATAGGGCATGTCTAAGAGTAATGGGAAACCATTGATAGGATTTAAAGCAAGGAATGGTATGATTTGATTTATGCTTTAGAAAGTTCACTCTAGCTGCTTTTTAATCAAGAAACGTGGGGTGGCAGCAAGAGTGGAAGCAGGGAGATCACTTAGGACTGTTTCTTTGTGACAGGAGAAAGATACCGTCCTGGATTAAGGTAACAGCAGTGGAGATTATGAGAAGTAATGAGATTAGTGTGTACTTTTGAGTTAATGCCACCAGAACTTTTGGATGGATTACATACAAAGTGTGGAGAAGGAGTAGAATTAATAGTGGAGAAGATGGTGGTGCCATTTACTGCCTTGTGGAAAGAATGCCTGTTCCTTAGGAACCTCTAGTTTAGTGGGGAATATGGATGTAAAAAAAATTATTACACACTGCAGTGAATTTGTAATACATGCCATAGAAAATGTACAGTAGAATCATGAAGGAAGAAGCTGACTTTAGGAGGGATTAGAAGAGAAGGTGACAAGGTGTTTAAGGAAGCCTTTAAAGGTACAACTTTTAGCAGGGTATCTAAAAGAGTGCTAGTGGCTGCACATAACGAAAACGTTCACTCAAATGCTTAAAGACAGTGTATTATCTTATATAAAGATAATCCCAATATAGGATAGCTCTTAATTTGGTTAGTTTAGCAATTACGTGGCTGCACCAAAGACCCAAATTATTTCTTTTGTTCTACTTCACCATCCTCCGCTTGGTGGCTTTGTCCTCACTAATCTCCCTCCTAGTGGCTGCAGGATAATTGCCACAATTCCAGATGTGACAGTGTCCAGCGTTAGGACCAAAACCCTTCCCAGAAGCCTTCCAGTGGACTTGCCCTTTATGTCTTACTGGTCAGGACTGGTCACGCAATTGTTTTTGGCATACATCACGGTTGAAGATAGGGTCAGTCCTTGAAGAGTGGGTGTCTGAACAAAATTAGGATTCTGTTAGTGTGGAGGGAGTGAGGAATGGCTTTTGATTGCTTGCTGCAATCAGGTGTACGAAGCAGGGATGGCAGGCCAAATCTAAGGGACAGCTGGTCAGAGAAACAGAGACACGAAGGACCTTAGAAATTTGAGAAACTAGAGTTCAGCGTTAGAGGAGCATGAGGTGTGTTAAAGAGCAGTTGGAGGTAAAGAGATTGTGAAAGACCTTGAGTTCCCTGTGGAGGAGTTTAGACTTTATTCCCCAGTTAGTGGGGCGCCTTTAGCGTGTCTCTAAGTGGAATGGGACTCTGCAGGGGGTAGTTGGGGGCAGGCCGGGACTGAAGACTGGGTAGGAGGCTATTGAAGTGGGATCCATGTGTGAAATGGTGAGGACTGGAACTACAAATGGTGGGGGAAGGAGGAGGTGTGTGGAGAGGAGATGAGGGCTTTTAGAGAGACAGGGATGGTGGAGGCACTGTATCTTAGCAACTGCCCAGATGGGGGAAAATGAGAGAAAAGGATGAGCTGAGATCTAGAACTGTTCAGAGAAGACTTCTTGTCTAGTGAGGGTAGTGGAATAGTGATTGACCCCATTGTTTGAGATAAGGAGGTCACCGAAAGTGTTTATAATTTGAGGTGGTCATAGGTGCTGTCACAGGCTGGTTACCCTTATACTTTGAAAACTCTTAATGTCCTGCTCTAGACTTAAGCCTTTTAAGTGTGCCCCATCTATAGAATTGGAAGACCTAGAAATTAGCAGTTTAATTTCCTCATTTTATAAATGAGAAAACTGAGACGTAGTGTGATTTGCCCAGGGTTAACCAGCCATAGGAAAAAAAAAACTTTTTTAATGGATCAATTAGAACTTAAATTTCTTAAATCTTAGGTCAGTATTCATTCAGTCCCATCATACCTAACTATAAATTGGCACTTTATTCATTTGGACTTGAACTCTGCTGGCAGAACATAAATAAGTTGTCATTTGCCAATGTTTCTTTTATGTAAAATCTGGGAAAGGATTATTTTAGATATGTCAAAAATAAAGATATCTTTATGGTATTATCGGAATCTGAGAGTGGCAATCTTCCTTTTAATTCAACTATCCAATTACGATCCTGTTTTTATTAAATGTAAGAAACCTATACTTTCTTCATGTCACAGGGACATAGCCTGTGAATATCGTTATTTACTATCTTAATGGTAGATCGTTGGCTAAGGAAACGACAATGAATGGTAAAATGTCCTCAAGTTGAAAGGGTTGTTTCTTTTTTTTTTTTTTTTCTTTTTTTTTGCGGTACGCGGGCCTCTCACTGCTGTGGCCTCTCCCGTTGCGGAGCGCAGACTCAGCGGCCATGGCTCATGGGCCCAGCCGCTCCGCGGCATGTGGGATCCTCCCGGACCGGCCGTGTCCCCTGCATCAGCAGGCAGACTCTCAATCACTGCGCCACCCGGGAAGCCCCTGAAAGGGTTGTTTCTTTACGTGTACTCATTAAAATCAAGCTCTGGGATCTGCTTCCCCAGCCACTATCAGACTCCCTTTCACTCATCTTTTTCAGCCACATAGGCTGCCTTGCTGTTTCTTGAATCCCCCCCAAACACGGTCCCATTTCAGATCCTTAGCATGAGCTGTTTTCTCCACCGGGAACAAATGTAGGGAGCCAGATGTACACATGGCATATGCTTCCTCACTCCCTCAGACTCCTTGTATAGTTTTTCAGGTCCTATTATTGATAAACTCATTAATTTGGATAAATTCAGAATAGCTAATTTTTCTAAGAAAAAGTTTCATATCTAATTATTCCTTAAATAAAAGTGTATTTAATGCCAGTGTACATAATATCTAATCTCTCTAAAAGCAGAGTATTGAAACTTTTGGATGTTTTCTGAACATCTTTTGAACCTCCTGGTTCTGAGACCTCTGCTTACTCTCAAATCAGATGCCTTCCCCACTCCCACCTCCCACCCCATATCAGACATGGGCTTTGATAGCTGTTTGCTTTATTTTATTCTTTTTTTTTTTATATATGCGGTACATGGGCCTCTCACTGTTGTGGCCTCTCCCGCTGCGGAGCACAGGCTCCGGACACGCAGGCTCAGCGGCCATGGCTCACGGGCCCAGCCGCTCCGCGGCATGTGGGATCCTCCCGGACCGGGGCACGAACCCGTGTCCCCTGTATCGGCAGGCGGACTCTCAACCACTGCGCCACCAGGGAAGCCCAATTTTATTCATTTTTTAAAGAGCTTTCCTTAACTATGAAAAATTAGTGCTAGTTTCTCTTTTTTATTCTAATTTAGAAACTGGATAGGAAAATGCTTGACCCACTTTGGTGCTTTCCTGAGGTTGGTGGAAATAGTATCATATGCTATATTTAGAATTGATATCTTTTCATTTGTTATTTCGTGCAGAGAACTACTTTAGCTGAAGTGGAGTTATATAAATTGAAAAGTAATGTGTTCCATTTAGAGCTATTTTATGGCACTTATTTGTATAACTGACAAAAATATTTGAAATGCTGTTTTTTAATATTATCATTGTATAGCAATGGAATGATTGATAAATTAGACAACTATTTTCATCTATGGAGTGTTTACAGTGTTTAGGTTAGGCATGGTTACCTCATCTTATAATTTAGTGAATAGGAAAGATAAGTGGACAGAAATGTGATGTCAGTATGTGTGTGGTGTGTGCACAGCATATCCAGGAAAACCTTTGCAACTTGAACCTTAGAGAAAGAAGTAATTCAGTAAGCCGAACTTTTAAGTGTTGAATATTGCCATTAAAAAAACTTTTTATAGAAATCTTTTTTAAAATGTCTTGAATACACACTTAAATACATAGTAGAATCTTACTTAATGTATTTTGAGTGAATGAATTATTGAGATCAATCTGTTTACAGTTGTAGCCAACAGTTTATGTGTAATATTGTACAGCA
Source organism: Monodon monoceros (assembly GCF_005190385.1). Classification (NCBI taxonomy): domain Eukaryota; kingdom Metazoa; phylum Chordata; class Mammalia; order Artiodactyla; family Monodontidae; genus Monodon; species Monodon monoceros. Next base: position 22,556,185 of record NW_021703772.1, read on the forward strand.
TCAGACTGGATAAATTAAATTATCGCTACTCAGATATGTGAAATGAATATTTAAATATCAGTTTTCTCCAATCTGCTTGCTGAACTATACTGGTAATTATACCTGCAGTGTTTCACTCATGTTCTGTGGAACTTTTGAGAGCCCAGATGTCCAGAATACATATACACTCATACATTTAGGAGGACCCTTTGTATGGTGTTTGAAAATTAAAGTATTATGTTTGGCTTTTTATCTTGTAATACAGTAGTGCTGATTTACGTTTTCTTTCTTATCTGCTGGGTCATTGCTTTTCTTTTCTCCGGTAGCTTTTGGCTAACTCTCACTCCAATTTCATTTATTAAATTTCTGTTGGCTGCTATTGAAAACACTGTCCCGTTGCTTCTTTGAATCTTGCATGTCTAATCTTTAACGGTATCCATTGGTGCTGTGCTAGAAGTCTTAGTTTTCTTTAATTTTTTATGTAATCTCGGTTTAAATTAAAAAGACCAAGTTGAGTTTAACTCTATTGGAATAAGTTAGTGGGGGGGGAGTTAGAGAATTGATCATTTTAAGTGGGTATTTTGGGTTACTTTAAAAAAAGGGGGGGGTGCTTACTGGTGACAGAATGAAGTTGTAAAACCCTAGAGAGACCCAATTTAGCAAGGAGGGACTTCCTAGTGGCACAGCGGTTAAGAATCCGCCTGCCAGTGCAGAGGACACAGGTTCAATCCCTGGCCCGGGAAGATCCCACATGCCGTGCGGAGCAACTGAGCTCGTGCGCCACAGCTACTGAGCCTGAGTTCTAGAGCCCATGAGCCGCAACTACTGAGCCCGTGCACCACAAATACTGAAGCCCGCGCGCCTAGAGCCCGTGCTCCGCAACAAGACAAGCCACCGCAATGACAAGCATGTGTACTGCAGTAAAGAGTAGCCCCCTGCTCGCTGCAACTAGAAAAAGCCCCCGCGCATCAACAAAGACCCAATGCAACCAAAAACAAATAAAAAATAAAATAAATTTATTAAAAAAAAAATAGAATCAAGGAAAGAAGACATCCTGGGTATAGACAGCTAGCCCAAGTAGTGTTTTATTGGGAGAAGGGGGTAAAGAAATAGAAAAACAGTTATTCAAATGCCTTGAGCATTAAGGTTCAATGGAAATTTTGGGGAATTACTAGATAAACTAAGGAATGAAATCCAAGCTTGTATCAATTGAAAGTCAGTTTAATTTTTCTCTAATCTTTAAATGTTTTTAACACTGGCCTCTCCTCTTCCACTGACAGGTAAACACTGGTCAGCGCAGGGATGGGCCTCTTGTACTTATAGGCAGTGGACTTTCTTCAGAACAACAGCAAATGCTCAGTGAGCTTGCAGCAATTCTTAAGGCTAAAAAATGTGCTGAGTTTGACAGTACAGGTGAGGATTATTTATTTATTTTCGGTTGAAGAAATTTTTAAATGGGTAATTCCATTGTAGAGCTCCCTTTGATAATTTATATGTTTTAACCATTGGGATCTGACTATATACTTTGAATCTGGTAATAATTCTAAAATGTTTTTACAGTTATAAACTACTTACTTAAAAGTCTTAATTTAGTTAGGAAATATAAAGTTTAAAGCTTTGCACCTATTTTAAGACAGAACAATACATCAGAGCAATTTTATGAGTTTGCTAATGACAAATAAATTGTAATGCAGCGTAATGCTTTACTTCCTTAATTATAATTTGAAATAGAAAAGAAAAATTTGTGTTGGCTACTGTGGCTTTAAGATATATGGTTTATGATCTGGTTTTTCATGTTGGTAGCCAGAATAGAGAATGAAACTAAATAAAAGAAGTCTTATACCTAAGTATAAAAATTGTTGCCTTTCAAGAAAATTCAGGTATAAGTTTATAAAATGTAGACTAACTGGTTATAAAAAGCAGACTGCTTAAAAAAGTATTTCGGTTTATATTTCTGTTTCTCTTATTGCTTTTTTTTGTTTTCCAGTAACTCATGTCATTGTTCCTGGTGATACAGTTCAAAGCACCCTGAAATGTATGCTGGGGATTCTCAGTGGTTGCTGGATCCTGAAATTTGAATGTAAGTATTGGATTTGGGAGAATTACAAAAGGAATTAAGTAATGAAATAAAATGAAATTGACTAATATCATTTTTATAATACACTACTACCAATAATTATTTAAGGACCTTATGCTGATTTTTTTTTTACCTCTGGTTAGTCACTGCATTTTGAAAAAGCGTCTCATATTAATGGTATTATTTAGATGTTCTTAGTAAATATCCACAAGTATGTTTCAAAATCTCTTATTCTACAGTACCAACTATTTTAATTAAGAGTAAATGTATTATGTAATAGACCTGTAAGCTTAAACAACCTGTATTACTATTATGTGATATATTTAACTTAATAAATGTATGTTTTAAATATACAACTATGAAATGAAAGTAGTTTGTTGCTTTCCCTTTTTGATTCCTAAAAACTGTATAACTGTCTCTTTTGCTCTCTTAGCTAATATGATATATTTTAGGAAGCTATTTGGCAATTTAGACTGCGCTGTACTACCTCGTTTGGGGCGAATACACTAGGTAGTCTCTAAACCTCTGATGAAAATGTGTCCCCATTACCCCTTTCTAGTTATGTAGTCAAACACCACTACCTTTGGAGCTGCCTCTCACCTTCCCAGCTCTCACTTGTTTTTCTTAACCTTGGATTCACCTAGAACTTAACAAAATAAAAAGAAAGCTCATGCAAGGTTATTTTCTACTCCTCAGTCACTAAAGTATCTACTTGTGATATGATGGCTAATATAGGACACTATGATCTTTTTTGCTAACTAATTGTTTATAAAAGAATAGTGGCTATAAAGGGGGTACACAGGGAATCTTGTTATGATGCAGTTGAGTATCTTGATCCTAGTGGTAGTTATGTTACACAGTCTACACATGTGATTAAATGTCAGATGTACGTGCGCATGTGTGCACACATACACACAAAAGAGAGCATGTATAATTGATGAAATCTGAATAAGTTCTTCGGATTGTATTGGTGTCAAATTCTTGCTTTTGATAATTGTGCTATTGTTGTGTAAGATGTTAACATTGGAGACAGGGTGCATGGAACCTCCCTGTATGTTTCTTTGCAACCACCTGTGAATCTATAATTATTTCAAATTAAAAATTTAAAAAAGAATAGTGAGTATTTTTAATGAACCTTTCCTTTTAAGAAGCAAATGATGGATTAGTTTTGAAAAATCTTTTATAGCTTTATGTTTTGAAGGTTTTATGGCAGAGATGCTTGATGTAATCAAAATCTTTATATTATTAATTTAATCTGTTGTTTGAAATTAACTTGGTTTGTAAAAAAGTTTCCTTTTAGCAACTGATATTCACGTCTTTATAAAATACAGCTACCACTTTTCTTGTGATGGTAGTCTCCACTGATTTGGTCTGAGTCGGCTGTGACTAGTAATGCTACTCTATCTGTTCTCGTCAATATCTGTTACTAGACTCTGCCAGTCAACCAGTTAAACAAGTATGATAAACAACTGGACTGACTGGCCATTTACATAGAAAAAAAAGTTTCTCTTTATGTCTCTTACTTTTGAACTCTCATTTCCCTTTCTAATCAAGGGGCAAGTCTTATTGGGCCTCAGTATTTTAAAAAATGACTTAAAATGGATCCATGATTATAGATGTTTTTGTACTGAACTTGTGCCAGAAACCTTGCCTGTGGTTATAGGAAGGAATGGATTTTCATAATAGTAAGGTCTCAGTAATAAAGAAGCCATGTGAAATTTTGAATACTAAGACATTTACCACTTACCCAGTAAGTCTAGTTCTTGTGAATTTGCCAAACTTGCATCTATGTGTACAGACTACATGATTCATTTCCAAATATCTGCCTTCTTTAAGAAATGGGAGTTTTGTCACTTTAGTGGCTTGGTCATGTCATTTTTATAGAATCACTGATGGGTTCAAGCTGGCCTAATAGCGTGCTGCTTGGTGATTTTCACAGTAGTGAATAATATACTCTAATATCAATCGTTCTTTCAGGATAAAAGATGGATGGAATCTCTTACTGAAGTTCATATCCCCATATTGTCTAATACAAAGTTCAAATAGGTTTGAGAAATAGGTTTAGAGTTTAAGACAATTACTTTAAATAGCCGCTGGGTTTATAAAAAGAAAGCAAGAACCCTCAAATACTTTCTATCCTAATACATTTTTCTATGGTTTCTGTGTTGTTCTTTATTTTTTAAACATCTTTATTGGAGTATAATTGCTTTACAATGGTGTGTTAGTTTCTGCTTTACAACAAAATGAATCAGTTATATATATATATATACACATATATGTTCCCATATCTCTTCCCTTTTGCGTCTCCCTCCCTCCCACCCTCCCTATCCCACCCCTCCAGGCGGTCACAAAGCACCGATCTGATCTCCCTGTGCTATGCGGCTGCTTCCCACTAGCTATCTACCTTACGTTTGGTAGTGTATATATGCCCACGCCTCTCTCTCGCTTTGTCACAGCTTACCCTTCCCCCTCCCCATATCCTCAAGTCCATTCTCTAGTAGGTCTGTGTCTTTATTCCTGTTTTACCCCTAGGTTCTTCATGACATTTTTTTTTCTTAAATTCCATATATATGTGTTAGCATACGGTATTTGTCTCTCTCTTTCTGACTTACTTCACTCGGTATGACAGACTCTGGGTCTATCCACCTCATTACAAATAGCTCAATTTCGTTTCCTTTTATGGCTGAGTAATATTCCATTGTATATATGTGCCACGTCTTCTTTATCCATTCATCCGATGATGGACACTTGTTTCCATCTCCGGGCTACTGTAAATAGAGCTGCAGCGAACATTTTGGTACATGACTCTTTTTGAATTATGGTTTTCTCAGGGTATATGCCCAGTAGTGGGATTGCTGGGTGATATGGTAGCTCTATTTGTAGTTTTTTAAGGAACCTCCACACTGTTCTCCACAGTGGGTGTATCAATTTACATTCCCACCAACAGTGCAAGAGGGTTCCCTTTTCTCCACACCCTCTCCAGCATTTATTGTTTCTAGATTTTTTGTTGATGGCCATTCTGACTGGTGTGAGATGATATCTCATTGTATTTTTGATTTGCATTTCTCTAATGATTAGTGATGTTGAGCATTCTTTCATGTGTTTGTTGGCAGTCTGTATATCTTCTTTGGAGAAATGTCTATTTAGGTCTTCTGCCCATTTTTGGATAGGGTTGTTTGTTTTTTTGTTATTAAGCTGCATGAGCTGCTTATAAATTTTGGAGATTGATCCATTGTCCGTTGCTTCATTTGCAAATATTTTCTCCCATTCTGAAGGTTGTCTTTTGGTCTTGTTTATGGTTTCCTTTGCTGTGCAAAAGCTTTGAAGTTTCATTAGGTCCCATTTGTTTATTTTTGTTTTTATTTCCATTTCTCTAGGAGGTGGATCAAGAGGATCTTGCTGTGATTTATGTCATAGAGTGTCCTGCCTATATATTCCTCTAAGAGTTTTATAGTGTCCGGTCTTACATTTAGGTCTCTAATCCATTTTGAGCTTATTTTTGTGTATGGTGTTAGGGAGTGATCTAATCTCATACTTTTACATGTGCCTGTCCAGTTTTCCCAGCACCACTTATTGAAGAGGCTGTCCTTTCTCCACTGTATATTCCTGCCTCCTTTATCAAAGATAAGGTGACCATATGTGCGTGGGTTTATCTCTGGGCTTTCTATACTGTTCCATTGATCTTTCTGTTTTTGTGCCAGTACCATACTGTCTTGATTACTGTAGCTTTGTAGTATAGTCTGAAGTCAGGGAGCCTGATTCCTCCAGCTCCGTTTTTCATTCTCAAGATTGCTTTGGCTATTCAGGGTCTTTTGTGTTTCCATACAAATTGTGAAATGTTTTGTTCTACTTCTGTGAAAAATGCCAGTGGTAGTTTGATAGGGATTGCATTGAATCTGTAGATTGCTTTGGGTAGTAGAGTCGTTTTCACAATGTTGATTCTTCCAATCCAAGAACATGGTATATCTCTCCATCTATTTGTATCATCTTTAATTTCTTTCATCAGTGTCTTATAATTTTCTGCATACAGGTCTTTTGTCTCCTTAGGTAGGTTTATTCCTAGATATTTTATTCTTTTTGTTGCAGTGGTAAATGGGAGTGTTTTCTTGATTTCACTTTCAGATTTTTCATCATTAGTGTATAGGAATGCCAGAGAGTTCTGTGCATTAATTTTGTATCCTGCTGCTTTACCAAATTCATTGATTAGCTCTAGTAGTTTTCTCGTAGCATCTTTAGGATTGTCTGTGTATAGTATCATGTCATCTGCAAATAGTCACAGCTTTACTTCTTCTTTTCTGATTTGGATTTCTTTTATTTCCTTTTCTTCTCTGATTGCTGTGGCTAAAACTTCCAAAACTATGTTGAATAAGAGTGGTGAGAGTGGGCAACCTTGTTTTGTTCCTGATCTTAGTGGAAATGCTTTCAGTTTTTCACCATTGAGGACGATGTTGGCTGTGGGTTTGTCATATATGGCCTTTATTATGTTGAGGAAAGTTTCCTCTGTGCCTACTTTCTGCAGGGTTTTTATCATAAATGGGTGTGGAATTTTGTCAAAAGTTTTCCCTGCATCTATTGAGATGATCATATGGTTTTTCTCCTTCACTTTGTTAATATGGTGTATCACGTTGATTGATTTGCGTATATTTGAAGAATCCTTGCATTCCTGGAATAAACCCCACTTGATCATGGTGTATGATCTGTTTAATGTGCTGTTGGATTCTATTTGCTAGTATTTTGTTGAGGATTTTTGCATCTATGTTCATTAGTGATATTGGCCTGTAGTTTTCTTTCTTTGTGACATCCTTGTCTGGTTTTGGTTTCAGGGTGATGGTGGCCTCGTGGAATGAGTTTGGGAGTGTTCCTCCCTCTGCTATATTTTGGAAGAGTTTGAGAAGGATAGGTGTTAGCTCTTCTCTAAATGTTTGATAGAATTCGCCTGTGAAGCCATCTGGTCCTGGGCTTTTGTTTGTTGGAAGATTTTTAATCACTGTTTCAATTTCAGTGCTTGTGATTGGTCTACTCATATTTTCTATTTCTTCCTGATTCAGTCTTTGCAGGTTGTGCCTTTCTAAGCATTTGTCCATTTCTTCCAGGTTGTCCGTTTTATTGGAATAGAGTTGCTTGTAGTAATCGCTCATGATCCTTTGTATTTCTGCAGTGTCAGTTGTTACTTCTCATTTCTAATTCTATTGATTTGAGTCTTCCCCCTTTTTTTCTTGATGAGTCTGGCTAATGGTTTATCAATTTTGTTTATCTTCTCAAAGAACCAGCTTTTAGTTTTATTGATCTTTGCTATAATTTCCTTCATTTCTTTTTCATTTATTTCTGATCTGATTTTTATGATTTCTTTCCTTCTGCTAACCTTGGGGCTTTTTTGTTCTTCTTTCTCTAATTGCTTTAGTTACAGGGTTAGGTTGTTTATTCGAGATGTTTCCTGTTTCTTAAGATAGGATTGTATTGCTGTAACCTTCCCTCTTAGTACTATTTTTGCTGCATCCCATAGATTTTGGGTTGTCGTGTCTCCATTGTCATTTGTTTCTAGGTATTTTTTTATTTCCTCTTTGATTTCTTCAGTGATCATTTCGTTATTAAGTAGTGTATTGTTTAGCCTCCATGTGTTTGTATTTTTTACATATCTTTTCCTGTAACTGATATCTAGTATCAAAGCGTTGTGGTCGGAAAAGATACTTGATACAGTTTCAATTTTCTGAAATTTACCAAGGCTTGATTTGTGACCCAAGATATGATCTATCCTGGAGAATGTTCCGTGAGCACTTGAGAAAAATGTGTATTCTGTTGTTTTTGGATGGAATGTCCTATAAATATCAATTAAGTCCATCTTGTTTAACGTATCATTTAAAGCTTGTGCTTCCTTATTTATTTTCATTTTGGATGATCTGTCCATTGGTGAAAGTGGGGTGTTAAAGTCCCCTACTATGAATGTGTTACTGTCGATTTCCCCTTTTATGGCTGTTAGGTTTTGCCTTATGTATTGAGGTGCTCCTATGTTGGGTGCATAAATATTTACAATTGTTGTATCTTCTTCTTTGATCAATCCCTTGATCATTATGTATTGTCCTTCTTTGTCTCTTCTAATAGTGTTTATTTTAAAGTTTATTTTGTCTGATATGAGAATTGCTACTCCAGCTTTCTTTTGGTTTCCATTTGCATGAAATATCTTTTTCCATCCCCTTACTTTCAGTCTGTATGTGTCTCTAGGTCTGAAGTGGGTCTCTTGGAGACAGCAAATATATGGGTCTTGTTTTTGTATCCATTCAGCCAATCTGTGTCTTTTGGTGGGAGCATTTAGTCCATTTACATTTAAGGTAATTATCGATATGTATGTTCCTATTCCCATTTTCTTAATTGTTTTGGGTTCGTTATTGTAGGTCTTTTCCTTCTCTTGTGTTTCTTGCCTAGAGAAGTTCCTTTATCAGTTGTTGTAGAGCTGGTTTGGTGGTGCTGAACTCTCTCAGCTTTTGCTTGTCTGTAAAGGTTTTAATTTCTCCATCAAATCTGAATGAGATCCTTGCTGGGTAGAGTAATCTTGGATGCAGGTTCTTCTCCTTCATCACTTTAAATATGTCCTGCCAGTCCCTTCTAGCTTGCAGAGTTTCTGCTGAAAGATCAGCTGTTAACCTTACGGGGATTCCGCTGTGTGTTATTCGTTGTTTTTCCCTTGCTGCTTTTAATATGTTTTCTTTGTATTTAATTTTTGACAGTTTGATTAATATGTGTCTTGGCGTATTTCTCCTTGGATTTATCCTGTATGGGACTCTCTGTGCTTCCTGGACTTGATTAAGTATTTCCTTTCCCATATTAGGGAAGTTTTCGACTATAATCTCTTCAAATATTTTCTCAGTCCCTTTCTTTTTCTCTTCTTCTTCTGGAACCCCTATAATTTGAATGTTGGTGTGTTTAATGTTGTCCCAGAGGTCTCTGAGACTGTCCTCAGTTCTTTTCATTGTTTTTTCTTTGTTCTGCCCTGCAGTAGTTAATTTCCAGTATTTTATCTTCCAGGTCACTTATCCGTTCTTCTGCCTCAGTTATTCTGCTAGAGTATTTTTGATTTCTTTTACTGTGTTGTTCATCATTGTTTATCTTTAGTTCTTCTAGGTCCTTGTTAAATGTTTCTTGCATTTTGTCTATTTCCAAGATTTTGGATCATCTTTACTGTCATTATTCTGATTTCTTTTTCAGGTAGACTGCCTGTTTCTTCTTCATTTGTTAGGTCTGGTGGGTTTTTATCTTGATCCTTCATCTGCTGTGTGTTTTTCTGTCTTCTCATTTTGCTTATCTTACTGTGTTTGGGGTCTCCTTTTTTCAGGCTGCAGGTTCGTAGTTCCCGTTGTTTTTGGTGTCTGTCCCCAGTGGCTAAGGTTGGTTCAGTGGGTTGTGTAGGTTTCCTGGTGGAGGGGACTAGTGCCTGTGTTCTGGTGGATGAGGCTGGGTCTTGTCTTTCTGGTGGGCAGGTCCACGTCTGGTGGTGTGTTTTGGGGTGTCTATGGACTTATTACAATTTGGGGCAGCCTCTCTGCTAATGGGTGGGGTTGTGTTCCTGTCTTGCTAGTTGTTTGGCATAGGGTGTCCAGCACTGTAGCTTGCTGGTCGTTGAGTGAAGCTGAGTGCTGGTGTTGAGATGGAAATCTCTGGGAGATTTTCACCGTTTGATATTATGTGGAGCTGGGAGGTCTCTTGTGGACCAGTGTCCTGAAGTTGGCTCTCCCACCTCAGAGGCAAAGCACTGACTCCTGGCTGCAGCACCAAGAGCCTTTCATCCACATGGCTGAGAAGAAAAATTAGAAAGAAAGTAGAAGTAGAAAGGAAGGAAGGAAGCAAGGAAGGAAGAAAGAAAAAGAAAGAAGGGAGGGAGGGAGGGAAGGAAGGAGGGAAAGAAGCAGGGAAGGAAGGAAAAAAAGAAAGAAAAGATAAAGTAAAATAAGATAAAAATAAAGTTATTAAAATAAAAAAATAATTATTAAGAGAAAACAAACAAAAACGGATGGATGGAATCCTGGGACAAATGGTGGAAGCAAAGCTATACAGACAAAATCTCACACAGAAGCATACACATACACACACAGTCACAAAAAGAGGAAAAGGGGGAAAAAATCATGAATCTTGCTCTCAAAGTCCACCTCCTCAATTTGGGATGATTCATTGTCTAAAGGAGGGAAGGAAGGAAAGAAAGAACAAAGATAAAGTAAAATAAAATAAAGTTATTAAAAAGTAATTATTAAGAAAAAAATTATAAAAAAAACCAACAGACTGATAGAACCCTCGGACAAATGGTGGAAGCAAAGCTATACAGACAAAATCTCACAGAGAAGCATACACTTACACCCTCACAAAAAGAGGAAAATGGGAAAAGATCATAAATCTTGCTCTCAAAGTCCACCTCCTCAATTTGGGATGATTCGTTGTCTATTGATGTATTCCACAGACATCAAGTTGATTGTGGAGCTTTAATCCGCTGCTTCTGAGGCTGCTGGGAGAGATTTCCCTTTCTCTTCTTTGTTCTCACAGCTCCCAGGGGCTCAGCTTTGGATTTGGCCCCGCCTCTGCATGTAGGTCGCTGGAGGGCGTTTGTTTTTTCTCAGACAGGACGGGGTTAAAGGAGCTGCTGATTCGGGGACTCTGGCTCACTCAGGTGGGGGGTGGGGGGGCACGGAGTGCAGGGCGAGCCTGCGGCGGCAGAGGCCAGCATGACGTTGCACCAGCCTGAGGCCCGCCGTGCGTTCTCTCAGGGAAGTTGTCCCTGGATCCCGGGAATGTGGCAGTGGCGGGCTGCACAGGCTCCCCGGAAGGGGGGTGTGGAGAGTGACCTGTGCTCGCACACAGGCTTCTTGGTGGCGGCAGCAGCAGCCTTAGCCTCATGCCCGTCTCTGGGGTCCGCGCTTTTAGCCGCGGCTCGCGCCCGTCTCTGGAGCTCCTTTAAGCAGCGCTCTGAATCCCCTCTCCTCGCGCACCAGGAAACAGAGAGGGAAGAAAAAGTCTCTTGCCTCTTTGGCAGCTCCAGGCTTTTTCTCGGACTCCCTCCCGTCCAGCCGTGGCGCAGTAACCCCCTGCAGGCTGTTTTCATGCCGCCAACCCCAGTCCTCTCCCTGCGCTCCGACCGAAGCCCGAGCCTCAGCTCCCGGGCCCGCCTGGCCCGGCGGGTGAGCAGACAAGCCTCTCGGTCTGGTGAGTGCCGGTCGGCCCTGATCCTCTGTGCGGGAATCTGTCCGCTTTGCCCCCTGCACCCCTGTGGCTGCGCTCTCCCCCACGGCTCCGAAGCTCCCCCCTCCGCCACCCGCAGTCTCCGCCCGCGAAGGGGCTTCCTAGTGTGTGGAAACATTTCCTCCTTCACGGCTCCGTCCCACTGGTGCAGGTCCCATCCCTATACTTTTGTCTCTGTTTTTTCTTTTTTCTTTTGCCCTACCCAGGTACGTGGGGGCTTTCTTGCCTTTTGGGAGGCCTGAGGTCTTCTGCCAGCGTTCAGTAGGTGTTCTGTAGCAGTTGTTCTGTGGGGAGGAAGGTGATCTCCGCGTCTTACTTTTCCGCCATCTTCCCGGAAGTCTCTGTGTTATTCTTAATGTCAGGCAACTTAGTGTGATTTTTAAAAAAATGTTCACAGCTATTCAAAACTAGTTGAAAACCATCTATATTAAGGAAAGATGTGGTGGACCAAAGCTTTCAAAATTAATCATAAAGATTTATGACTTATTAAAACTAGATCTTGTGTTTGAGTTTATCCACCAGCTTGCCTGGCAGACAGAAGCTTTACTGGCTGAACTATATAGAAAGTTTAGTATCAACGTTTTATGGCATTTTCCACAAACCAAGTAGATTAAAGAGGAAATTTCATCTAAACTTACTCTGCAGAGAACTGTCTTATTTAAAAACTTAAGCAAATTTAAACAAATTAACAAAAAGAATTATACAAAACAGTCTGGATCCATTGGATCCAAATTTAACTATTGGAAGGCTTCTGTTGAAACTTATTTTGTCTTAATTGGTCCATATCTTTTACTTCTTTATATTATATATATAGAGAGAGCATATTACAGTGTCGTAGTTAATGAACTTTGAATGAACATTCTAAGAATAGGGCATAATTATACTATTGTAGTAGCCATTCTGTCTCATCATATTTATTTTACAGATATTTTATCAAATGGTATTTATCTTTATTTTACAGAAACGGGAGATACAGCTAGGGAAGTTCCTTCTTCAAGATTAAATTTGTGCCTGAGATTCTGCTTTAGTCCTAGTTTTGGTGCTAATTCCTCACAGGCAACTAATAACCATCCCTGTACAGAGTGAATTTTGGTAATGAAAGAGGTGACTAGAATGAAGATTAGAAGATATATAAATATGCCATTTTATTCATCTCTTAGAGAATGAAAAAAGTGGAATTGCATCCTAAGGATGTAAACTAGCCTTCAGAAAGTAAAAATGTATTTTACTGACCTGTTCTTTCAGTACACTGCTTTCAAAATCTCATCTAGCTTAACCTTTTTTAAAAAAAAATTTAAATCTGCCTCTTCATTTCTCATCTCATTGTGATGGGGAGAGCAAATGGTTGTCCTCTTTTCTTTCATAATCTCTTCCTCTTCCCCACTCTCATCTAAGTTTAAATAAAATTGCTGCTATAGAAGTTCTGAAAGGCCTTAGCACCTAAGGGAATTGCTGTGGGAATGTGCCAGACATTTTGCACTGGACTTGTGTCTGTGAAGAGAGGAAGGGCCAGATACGGTGTTTCTTTGTTTTTGTTTTAGATGAGGAAGATTGATCCTAAGAGGCAATCATTATATCATCATTTTGTAAATAGCTTCATAATCAGATTAATAAACATACTTTTCTATTAAAATTTATTTCTTCGAATGGATGTTGAGTGAGCTGTGGAATTTTAAAAATACAGGTAGTTTTTACTAGTCATATTTTGCTAATTATCAAAAAATAAATATACCAAAGCATTTCTGTCAGCTAAGATTGATTAGGCAACTTCATGCTTAGAGAAATATTTTACAAAGATTGTCTAAGAATAAAAAAAAATTAACATCTGTTGATATAATAGTCCTACTTCTGAGAATATACTCCAAGCAAGTAATACAAAAGAAAGAAAAAAAAGTATTTGCATTGTTATTTCTTATAACAAGAAGTAGGGGGGAATAACCGGCATATGAGAAAATTGAGAACATTCTGGAATGCTTAAAGGTGTTTTATGAAAAAAATTTTATTTTTATATGATAATTAGTAGGACTGAATATGAAAAAACAAATTTGTTTAAATTTTTTAAAGAGCATAAAACAATTATATCTTCACTGTCAATATATAAATGTGTGAATATGTACAGGGAAGGAAACAATCAAAACAGTTGTAGATTGGTAGTAGAGGTCTGTTAGTTTATAACAGTTTCAAAATCAATGTATGTCTCTTAAATTCAAGTTTTTTATGAAGAAGTTCAAATTCTCAAGTTCTAATAACAATTAGATCTTCTTTTTGATCTTTTCTAAAAATTAATTGGGTAGGTGAGGGTTTCATTCTTTTTTTTTTTTTTGTGGTACGCGGGCCTCTCACTGTTGTGGCCTCTCCCGTTGCGGAGCACAGGCTCCGGACGCGCAAGCTCAGCGGCCATGGCTCACGGGCCCAGCCGCTCCGCGGCATGTGGGATCTTCCCGGACTGGGGCACGAGCCCGCGTCCCCTGCATCGGCAGGCGGGCTCTCAACCACCGCGCCACCAGAGGGTTTCGTTCTTAATAAGGGACATTAGAACCTGTGTATGTATATTGCTCCAATCTGGCACACCAGATTGTTGATGCCTGTTGTGCAGACCTAGCAGATAAATGTTAATATGGTTATTGTCCAATAAAAATGGAAGTCTTACATAAATATTTCAGTTTTAAATATATGACTAACAAAGAACACCAAGTATGAGTTTTTAAATTATTGAGGATTGTTTTGATATTATTATTCATAATACAAAGTTTTAGAATTGATACCCAGATTTTGCCCAAGCAAATTTTATGATACAGTAATATATTTTTGTGATAGAATTTGACCTGCTTCTCAATGTGCATTAAGTAAAATAAATGAATTTAGCAAACTATCCTATGAGGAAATGTATTTTTATGTATAAATATGCTTATAATTAGAATATTGGCTTAAAAAGTAGCCAAAAATAAACAATTTTTCAGTGGTATTTATATGAAAACACAAAATCTAATGATCTGTGACAGTTGATTTCCTAAATCTAAATGTTTATGATGGCACAAAAGGAGCATTTACCTTTTATTTTACATTTTCAGCCTTCATTTTATTGTCCTTCCACTCTTCACTGTGGAATTTCATAGTATTGGGCTTAGCTCTTCTTTTACTTGCCATCCTATTTTTTAAAAATTTCAGTGAGAGTGAAAGTTGTTTTTCCATTTTTGTCATTGTTGTAAAAAGTTCCCTCTTAAAAACCATTTCCTTTTGTCTGAAGTTTAGTGATATCATAGCCTATTTGACTAAAAAGCCTACTAGAAAAGCATCTAAAAATAATTTTTTGTTGTTTTTACAACTTGGGTGTTCATTTTCAATACAATCAGAAAGGAAATTCTTCAGTGTTTATTTTACTAATAATGCAGTTTTCTTGAGTTACGTAAGTGCCCGGTTTGGATCTAATGACATATTTATTAGGATTTTTGATTTTGACATAAAATATTTGATTCTGTATTTTCTTTTTTTTTTAGGATAACATTTAGTGTTGGCTAAGAGTAATTTTTAATTCTGATTTTCAGTGCTATTTCAGCCAGTGGCTTCAGAAGAATAACAGTTCTTTAAATTAGGAATTTATTTATTGCTCTAGCTTTTGAAGAGAGTAAGCACATTCTGTGGTCTTCATGGAGGGATACTTTCCTCTTTGGACATTTAACAGATCTCCATTTGAACGCTTCATTCTGTCTTCATTGTATTCTATAATCATTTGTATGTAGCTGTAGATTCAGAAACCCTTTTTTCTACTCCCTCCCACTTGTGCAATCCTTTTTTTCTTTCTAAAACTAGGAAAAGTGACTAAACTTAATATAGATTAATGAACATCATCAGTGGTTCATGCAGCTGAAATGAAAATATACATCCATGGATATATGTGCTTTTATGAGGTAGGAGGCAAGAGTGGCTCCTAGAGATTCAGAATAAAGGAATACATTTCTGGATGGTACAAACTTCTTTTAAAAAAAAAATCACATCCCAGAATTCATAAGCTGCATTAGTATACAGATTCTAGACTTTGCTTAGGTAGCCAGAGCTACTTTAATGACTTCGAGTTAATGACTTTGAGTTAAGCAGTACTTTGGGAATTGGGCTGCTTATCTCTATATAAAAAAGTAATAAAATCAGGGCAAAAGGAAAGCTTACCTGAAATGGTATACACATGATCCGGAATACATCTGCGCTGAAAAGAATCTTAGTTTTAATAAGATAGGTAGTTGATTCCTGTACTTCTGAAAAATGATAGCTTTGGTTAAAATCTTAAAATATAATAGAACATGTGAAAAGTAAGAAAGATGATACAAAGCATACATTTTACAAGGATAGTGGCTTGACACATTTTAAAGTATATATCATTCTGGCATATTCAGAAATCTCCTGTGTTTACATAAACAATATAAATTATTCATGTATAGTCATTTCAGTTTGGATTCAGATCCTCCTATCTAGCTGAGAAAGTTAACTAGTGATCTTGCATATGTATATTTCTTCACAAGAATCCATTTCTGATGAACTATTTTATTGGCAGATAATGGAATAATATGGACTTTATTAAGTACAAATACAAAATATAATTTGGTTGAGTTTTAGGATGTATTTTTTTATTGAAGTATAGTTGATTTACAATGTATTAATTAGTGCTGTACAGCAAAGCAATTCAGTTATACACACACACACATATATATATATATACATTCTTTTTTATGTTTTCCATTATAGTTTATCATAGGATATTGGATATAGTTCTGTGTGCTATACAGTAAGGAAGTATCTTTAAATTGGTGGGAAAAGACCTGTTTTAAAATATTTATAGAGATTAAGGATTACAGTATATATTATACTTTAGATGAGTTTATGACTAGGAATGTTGTGAAAGTTCTGATAGTTTTTTTAACATGGAAAATAGATTTAACACTTCTTGCTGCAATTTGCTTAACTAACTTACGTTCAGTAATTAAAACCTTAAAATATTATCTATTATTTAGGTTTGTTAATTAGGTAGTATTATGGCTTGTAGATTCTTCCATTTCATTGATGATGTTAATATATCAGCATTTAGGTTGCTGAAAGTTTAAAGCATTTCATTCTTGTTTTGGTAAATCAGTTCAATTGGTTTATCTCAAAAGAAATTACTAGGAAGTTGATATTAAATGTAATTATCGTAAATGTCTACTGAGAGGTATGAACATTCTGAAACTCATAGGGTACAAATGAGAGAGTGGCAGCTTTGGCATCAGTCAGATTAAACAAACTCATCAATTCACTGAAGACAAAGCCAAATGCATTGTTCTCCCCCCTCCAACCCCCCACTCCCAGGTAGTCAGCAGTTTTTGACACTTTGGTATACCTTTTGGCTAATCTCTTAAAAATAAGGATCCTCCTATTTAGTCATCTGTTAAGTGGTTATGTCATTTATTTTGAGATACAGTATATTAAATCTGAGTGGAGAGTACCTGGCATTTCCTAAGATGCTTTATTTTTTTAATAAAATAAAGATAAAGAAACACTGATCTAGAAGTTGGAGGATATCTGAGTTCTCATCTCACATGTATCACTGGGAAAGCTTCTTAAATCTCTTAGGATTTAAGTTTCCTTATCTATGAAATGAAGAGGTTGATTAGACAAGCATCAAGTCAAATTGGCAATCTAAGACCAAAACAGATAAAATGTATGTGGTTTAGTTCAGCATAATCATTTAAGTTTTGTGTCTTTAGGTATGATGTACATTTTCCTATTTGTTACAATCTCCATAACTCCCTACGACTTAACACAAGGTTCCCTACATGATTATATAATTTGAGTGGCCCTTGTAGGTGTTCGAGTTACAGTCTTTGGACTAGATGTCACACCCGAATTTCAAAAAATGTTTTCTGTTCTACAACGGCAATTCTAACAGATTGTTATAGACCTAGAAACTGTTCCTTAGTTTTCACGGGGAAGCTATATTTTCCTTCTTTAGCTGATATTAAGTGGTAGAGAGAGTTGGCAAATTGTTACTTGGAATAAAAGGATATCAGGAACACATTCTTCATTTAGCTCAGTAATTGTAATTAGAGCATTGGATTTTTCTGCCTGCCTTTACAGAAATTTACTGAACAATTGCTATAAGGCTGAAAGTTTTGTGACTTGAGGCATATTTACACTGAAAGAGTACTGGCATCTTCCTCTGGTAGTGCCATGCTGCCCTCTTGGTGTCTGCCATCTCATTTCTCTTGATGCCCTGCTTATCTGATTCTAGTATCTGTTAAGACTACATTCTGTTGATTGAGTAATGCTGGCATGTTGCCTGGATCAATTGAAACCATTTTCGTATGCTTTTTTGATAGTTTAAATAACCAGTCAAATAAACCCATAAAATGGATAAGCAGCCAGCATAGGCACAGCCCATTTATTTATTTCTGTAGTTACACATTAGCTCTTTACTTGTTACAGTTACTTGATATTATAGGAGTATTCAGTGTTCAGTCCTTGGTTTATATGCTGGCATATACAGTTCATCTAAAGATACTGGTATAAATGCTCTTCAAATATCATCAGGAAAGGAGGTTTAGGAAGGGGGTTACATGCTTAAGTGATAAAAAGTAAAAGTAATAATTTATATATGAAATAATGAGTTTGAGGTAAGTCAGTGATTTGGATAGATTGGTAATGTTTTTTGCATTGGTGTTTAATGTAGAACCAATACATGATGTCATGTAAGCACACACTGTCAGTGTTTCTCCTATGATTTTGACCTAGTCAAAAATTTTATTTTGAGACTCATTTTCAGTATACAGTAAAGTTAATATTTTAGTATTAGCTTCATTGGAAAGATTGTTTTTTATACCCTGTGAGTAGTTATTAAAAATTCTATTTTTAAAATATAATTTTTACTACATGCAAAAAACCAACAATTCTTTATAAAAACCATCATATTTATGATAAGTTAGTGAGAAGAGCAGAATTCAGCGTAGCAAACTTAGATAAATATGATCCTTGTATTGAAAACACTGGGGATGTTTTAGTCCCCAGGCAAAACTAGCAAAAAATTAAGAATCACATGATAGGGAATTATAGATATGCCAGGGTTGAGTGTTCAACTGGAATATGCATTCATAGTCCCAAGTTAAGAAAAAATTCAGTCCCTTGACAAAGCTCTGCTTTTGTTGAGATAGATGTATTCAGTCATTAAAATATTCTAACTTTTATATATTATGCAATGTCTTGGAATATCTCAGTTGAAGCAGCTCTAAAACATTTGAAATATTCACCAAGTCATCTCTAGACTGGTGACTTCATTGAGTACCTGTCAATTCCAAACATGTCCCAGACTCTGCTTTACTGTTTATTTTAACAAGAGCTGTAGAGCCCCTGTTATTTGACCAGCTTAATAAGTGAGGTGTTCTGGACTCAAGTACTTTCCTTAATGTCAGGTCACTTATAGTCTAACAGGAGGTTAGGCATAGGACCACCAGAATGAGGGGCAGGTGATAAGACCTCGGGGTCAGATCATTGTGGGCTGAACTAAATGAGGGACTTTTTATTACTTTAATTTTGATAATGGTTATAAATTACAATTTAGATTTTTATTCTGGTACATGAAATAATGTACTGATTTAGGTTTTTCAGAAAGAAAACTAAAATTTGTATTCAGTACTACTTCATTGCTCAGTCCTCTGAAGAAAAGATTTCTTACATTTTCTTTATATGGAAAACAAGTTTTGTTTTGTTTTTTTTTGCCGTACGCGGTCCTCTCACTGCTGTGGCCTCTCCCGTTGCGGAGCACAGGCTCTGGACGCGCAGGCTCAGCGGCCATGGCTCACGGGCCCAGCCGCTCCGCGGCATGTGGGATCTTCCCGGACCGGGGCACGAACCCGTGTCCCCTGCATCGGCAGGCGGACTCTCAACCACTGCGCCACCGTGGAAGCCCTGGAAAACCAGTTTTATTACATTTTGTTTTGGCATAAGTAAGGTTTCTCTTTCTGTTTCAGAACAATATTTAACCATGAAGAAGAAAAATCACTTAGGTAAATGGCATAATTTCAGTGTGAAAGAAATAATGCTCACTTGATATTTATTTTGCTTTTATCCTCGTTTTTTTCCCCAGGGGTGAAAGCATGTCTACAAAGAAAAGAATATGAACAGGAAGAAAAGTATGAAATTCCTGAAGGACCACGTAGAAGCAGGCTCAACAGAGAACAGCTGGTATTTTCCTTTTGATACCACTTTTATTGTTCTTATTATAACTTAATACTATTATTACCGTCAGGAAAAACTTCTCCTGCCCTTTCAACAAGTACAGGTGACTGATTAAAACTTTAATTGTGCTTATTTCAAGCACTTGATTCTGAGAGATGATTACAATGAGCAGTAAAAACCAGAAGGTAATAATTTCATACTGTTACTAGATTTTGGGCATCTTGAACATTCCCATAAACCTTTCAGAATCTGAGGTGAGTCTCATATATGAAGTAGCTTGAGAGAAGACTTAGAACTACTGCTCGGATTTAGTTAACCATGTCTTTATTACCATATATTGTAGTTTTAATGGATAAAATTCCATTACCCTGTTGACATATAGGTATATTAAAAATGCCAAAGAAAAGTTTTTGTAGAAGGGACTTGTGAAACTTTTTCAGTAAAGCTCACAGAAGTGTGTTTCATATCTAATTGGATCCCTAGCCATGGCCATATAATGTATTGTGTTCTAAGGAAAACATTTCTAGAATCCTGGAGGCCACACTCCCACGTCACTGCCCTGGGGACCTTAGATTGGTAGTATATAGGAACCTAAATATGGATGGGCAGAATTGGAAAACTCCATAGAAAAGCTGTTACTCTTACAATTAAGTTTAGCTTGGTATCCGTGAAGCATGTTTCAGTTACCCTAGGAAGGAATTCTTGGGGCTTTAAGTCCCACAAAATAAATGAATAAATATTCTGATATAAGACGCTTGATGAACAGGTTTTATGTGGATGTATACCATACACACACACAGAGACACACACACAGAGCACACCTAAAATGTGAGAAGAGTGAAAAGCACCAGAGTCTTAAGGAAAAAATTGTATAGGAAACCTTTATTTGCATAAGTATATATATTTTTTACCTAAATGGTTTATTTGAAATACAGCTTGTCCTAGCACCTCATTAAGTAGCTTCTTAGCTGCTTGTGACTTTTCTTTTTATTTCCCTATTCATATGCAGTGTTTTTAAATATTTTGGTCTGCTTTTAATGAGCTTTTTTTTTTGTTTTTTCAGTTGCCAAAGCTGTTTGATGGATGCTATTTCTATTTTGGGGGAAGCTTCAGACACCATCCAAAGGACAGCCTTATTAAGCTTGTCACTGCATCTGGGGGACAGATCCTCAGTAGAAAGCCCAAGCCAGACAGTGACGTGACTCAAACCATCAATACAGTCGCGTACCATGCCAAACCTGATTCTGATCAGCACTTCTGCACACAGTATATCATCTATGAGGATTTGTCTAATCATCGCCCAGAGAGAGTTAGGCAGGGCAAAGTCTGGATGGCTTCTTCCAGCTGGTTTATAGATTGTGTGATGTCCTTTGAGTTGATCCCTCTTGACAGCTGAATCCTATACCAAATGTACATTTCAAATTGAACTTACACAGTGTGAGAGCCCAGTGACTGCACTGTTTTGATCATTCACATTTTTATAAATAGGTAGACTCATTCATACATTTTTTTGCCTTGAATTAAAAAAAAAAATTGCCAGATTATGAATTCATTCTATGTTTACCATTTAGATGCGGAGATTGCTTTAAGGGATTTTTCTTTTTAAAACTGGCATATGTGTTGATTCATCATGTCTTTCTATTCACATTATCAGCTGTCAAAGATTAATGAGAGGGGATCAGAACTGTTGGTTAAACATACAAGTGGTATCATTATGTCTCACCCTTTTAATGTTCTTTGATGAAAAAAATCCACACCTGCCACCAGCAAAAATACTTGCCTTCGTTTATAGAGCAAATAATATTGTCAAATAATTTATTCTGGCTTTGTTATAATGAAAATAGATTACCTGGTCTAAATTTGCCACCATAGGTGTTAAATTCTTCTCCTGTCTACAGTTGTATTTATTTTGCTACTTATAATTTACTTGTTCCTACATTTTTGTTCCCTTTTTAAAAAAATCTTGTCTCTTAATCAGGAAATCATGATTTGAATCTCAACATTACTGTTCTCTGGTGGTGAAAGTCAACATTGGGCTCATGACATATTTTTATTGTATATATTTGCTTATTGTTAATCAACTTATAACTGTTTATATATATATAAATGTGTAGAACATTTTCTCTAACACATTTTAGAGACATTGCTAGTCAAATGTAAATAAATTAGGGAGCAGTCTTTCTGGTAGACCTTATGTATTGCTAAAATAATTTTTCTGTAGGTCTTAATTTCTTTCTTCATAAATTGTTTTTCACTTTTGGATTGCTGGGGAGGCAGAAGTTGGTGATTACTTGATTTAGAACAGATTTTTGTCCAGGTGATACAAAAGGCTATGACAGTAAGTTTAATGGTAGTAGTGAAAAGGACTTATTCATAATATCAGGACCAGGACCATCAAGGCTACAGAATAGTAGACAGGATGTCACCTGAGAATGGGGAGACCTGGGAAGGTTACTCTGGTCTGAGTATTTCTTATTTGTGAATCAATAAGGTAGATTAGATCATTTTAAAATATTTTCTAAGAAGTAGAATTCTTTAATAAGTCTTTCTAGAAATTTAATGTACTTATAATATTAAAGACATGGAAAGGGTGTTACTGTTGAGACTTACCAGTTTGGTCCCTTTTGGGCCAAAGGGAATAGTTTGGTAACCATTAGATTAGAATACTGAGATTCTGAAGTTCATGGACATTTTAAGATCCATTTATTTGAAGTTTGAGATTCAGCTGATTATTTCAAAATAAAATTTACTTTAATCCCTTCTTTGACATGTTATTTTTCTATATGAAGAAATAAATTATGTGAACACAATAATACAGCTGACCCTGACCTTCAAGGGTGAATTAGCTCTGAAACACTATCAAACCAGTATTGTGTTTGTTCCACATTTCATTCAAATGGAGAATGATAAACAACATAGCACCAAGCAAATCTGAGGGGTTAGATAATGTCTGGATTAAATAATTTAAGACTCTGGGATTTTGGTTGTCATTTTTGATTTATCACTGACTTCTAGTCACTTTCTATTGCCTCATTGGTCATATTCCTAGACAGGTTTGTGTTTGTTCCTCTGATCTGAATCCCTGTTTGTAAAAACACTTTGGGGAGTGGCTACTCGCTTTCCTTTGCACTTTCTTGGTTTGTCCTCCTCCCTCTTTGTTGGATTTTGTGTCCCACTGTTAAGCAGTTTTGTTCTTGGTTTCTTTAAGTATTTATTTTGGCAGCAGTTAGTTGATGTTAAGCTCTTGAAACTTGTATTTTCTGTATAGATATACTTGTAATTATTTTCATTTTTCAGTCATAGATTCAAGCTTCCTTTTTATTCGCCATAAATCACTAAAGTTCTTTGTGCTTCCACATCTCTGTTTCTTCTATAGAGGTGACTTACTCTGCACTGTTGAAGAACGAGCCTCTGCAAGACTTGTGAGGAAATCTTTCAGCTGACAAAAGCTTGTCTTTTTGAGCACTGCATTTCTAAAGTATATTAGGTACTTTATTACTTAAATAAACTTTTTTGAATACAGTGTAACCTTGGTAGTTTGGAATCATCATTAAGACTGTCATTTATTACACAGTGATTCCCTTGTGGTTCATTTTTTTTTAAACTGAAGTGTAATAGATGTAGTACTGTATCAGTCTCATATGTGTGTCATAGTGATCCAATATTTTATACATTTCAAAATGGTCACCTTGTTAACTAGTTACCATTTATCACCGCACAAAGTTATTACAATATTATTGACTATATTTCCTATGCTTTGCATTACATCTTCATGACTTTATTTTATAACTGGAAGTCTGTACCTCTTAATCCCCTTCACTGATTCTGCCTGAACCCAACCCACCAACCCCTTTCCCCTCTGGCAACCACCAGTTTGTTTTCTGTATCTGTGAGACTGCTTCTGTTTTGTTTTTTAGATTCCACATATAAGTGAAATCATAGAGAAATTGTATTTCTCTGTCTTATTTCACTTAGCATAATACCCTTTATGTCCCTCCATGTTGTCGCAAATGGCAAGATTTCATTATTTTTTATGGCTGAATTTGTTGATATTGTATATAAACATTGTACATATAAGTCACATCTTTTTCCACTTTCTCTTGATGGGCTCTTAGGTTGTTTCTGTATCTTGGCTATTGTAAATAATGCCACAGTGAACATCGGGGTGCATATATCTTTTCAAGTTAGAGTTTTTGTTTTCTTCAGGTAAATACCCAGAAGTAGGGTTGCTGGATCATATGGTAGTTCTACTTTTAACTTTTTGAGGAAGCTCCATATTGTTTTCCATAGTGGCTGCATGAATTACGTTCCCACCAACAGTGTACAAGGGTTTCTTTTTCTTCACATTCCCTCCAACACTTGTTATTTTTTGTCTTTTTGATCATTGCCATTCTGACAGGTGTAAGGTGATAAACACTGTTTTGATTTGCATTTCCCTGATGATTAGTGATGTCGAGCATCTTTTCATGTGCTTGTCGGCCATCTGTATGTCTTTGGAAAAATGTCTCTTCAGGTCCTCTGTCCATTTTTAAATAGGGTTGCTCTGGGTTTTTTTTGTTTTTTTGTTTTTTGTTTTTGTTTTATTTTTGGATATTAAGTTATAAAAGTTCTTTATATAGTTTTGATATTAGCTCCCTATGGAATATATGATTTATGAATTCAGTAGGTTACCTTTTTATTTTGTTGATGGTTTCTTTTGCTATGCAAAAGCATTTTAGTTTGATGTAGTCCCATTTGTTTAATTTTGCTTTTGTGTCCCTTCCTTGCCTGAAGAGACAGGTTCAAAAAAATATGGATAAGACCAATGTCAAAGAGCTTACTGCCTATGTTTTCTTCTAGGAGTTTTATGGTTTGCCTCCAGCTTTGTTCTTTCTCAAGATTGTTTTCGCTATTTGTGATTCCATACGAAGTTTAGGATTCTTTGCTCTAGGTCAGTGAAAAATGCCATTGGTATTTTGATAGGGATTGCATCGTATCTGTAGATTGCCTGGGGTAGTGTAGACATTTTAACAGTGGTAATTCTTCCAATCTATGAGTAAGGTGTATTTTTCCATTTATTTGTGTTGTCTTCAAATTCTTTCAGAGTACAGGTCTTCCACCTCATTGGTTAAATTTATTCCTAGGTGTTTTATTCTCTTTTTATGCAATTATAAATGAGACTGTTTTCTTAACTTTCTGATAGCTTGTTTTTGGTATATAGAAATGCAACTGATTTCTATAAAGTTTGTATCCTGCAATTTTACTAAATTTATGTATTCCAGTAGTTTTTTCATGGTGTGTTGGATTTTCTGTATATAGTATCATGTCATCTGCAAGCAGTGACATTTTTACTTCTTTTCCAGTTTGGATTCCTTTTATTTCTTTTTTTGTCAGATTGCTGTGGCTATGGCGTTCAATACTGCATTGAATGAAAGTAGTGAGAGTGGGCATCTTTGTCTTGTTCCTGATCTTAGAGGAAAAGCTTTTAACTTTTCCCCAGTGAGTATGATGTTAGCTGTGTATTTGTCATATATAGTTTTTATTATGTTGAGGTACATTCCCTATACCCACGTTACTGAGTTTTTATCAAGAATGGATATTGAATGTTGTCAGATGTTTTTTTCTGCATCTGTTGAATTGATCATGATTTTTATCCTTTGTTTTTGTTAATGTTAATGTGGTATATCACACTGATGGATTTGCAGGTATTGAACCCTCTTTGCATTCCTGGAATAAATCCTATTTCGTTATGCTTCATCATGATGTATGATCCTTCAATGTATTGTTGATGACGTTGGTTTGCCTTTTTTTTTTTTCCTTGTCTGGTTTTGGTATCAGGGTAATGCTGGCTTCGTAAAATGAGTTTGGAAGTGTTCCTTCCTTTTCAACTTTTGGGAACAGTTTGAGAAGGATAAGTATTAACTTCAAAAAATTTTGGTAGAATTCCCATGGGAGTTTTTAAATTCCTGTTTCAATTTCACTAGTAATTAATCTATTCATATTTTATCTTTCTTCATGATTCAGTTTTGGAAGATTGTGTGTTTCTAGGAATTTAGCCATTTGTTCTAGGTTGTCTGATTTTTCGGCATATGATGGTTCATAGTAATTTCTTATCCTTGGCATTTCTATGGTATCAGTTGTAACTTCTCTTTCATTTCTGACTTTATTTGGCTTCTCTTTCTCTCTCCACTCCACCCCCACACACACACACCCTTATGAGTCTGGTTAATGATTTATCAATTTTGTTTATCTTTTCAAAGAACCAGCTCTTACTTTCATTGATCTTTTCTATTGTTTTTTATTTTTCTAGTCTCTATTTCAGTTATTCTTGTTCTGATCTTTATTGGTTCCTTCCTTCTACTAACTTTAAGCTTTGTTTGTTCTTCTTTTTCTAGTTTCTTTAGGGGTAAAGTTAATTTGTAAATTTTCTTATTTCTTTTTTTAAATTTTTTTTTAAATTTATTAAGGTATAGTTGATGTACAATATTGTGTTAGTTTCAGGTGTAAATTTTCTTATTCACATAGTCTTGTCTCTCTGAACTTCCCTCTTAGAGCTTTTGCTACATTCCACAGATTTGGGAAAGTTGTGTTTCCATTTTTATTTGTTCAAGATATATTTTGATTTCCTCTTTGATTTCTTCATTGGCTGATTGTTTAGTAGCATGTTGTTTAGTCTCCACGTATTTGTGTTTTTTCCAGTTTTCTTTTTGTAATTGATTTCTAGTTTCATACTGTTGTAGTTGGAAAAGATGCTTGATGATGATTTCAGTCTTATTAAATTTATTGAGAATTGCTTTGTGGCGTAACATGTGATCTGTCCTGGAGAATGTTTCATATGTACTTGAAAAGAATGTGTGTTCTGCAGTTTTTAGATGGGATGTTTTGTGTATATCTCTTAAGTTCATCTGGTCTAATGTGTCATTTAAGGTCAACATTTCCTTATTAATTTTCTGTCTGGGTGATCTAGTCATTGATGTAAGTGTGGTATTAAAGTCCCCTACTATTATTGTATTACTGTCAATTCCTCCCTTTATGTTTGCTAATATTTGCTTTATGTATCTAGGTGCTCCTCTGTTGAATGCATAAATATTTTCAAATGTCATATCCTCTTGTTGGGTTGACCCCTTTATCATAATGTATTGTCCTTCTTTGTCTTTTGTTACAGTTTTGGTTAAAGTCTGTTTCATCTGTTATAAGTTTTGCTACCCAAGCTTTCTTTTTGTTTTCATCTGCATGGAATACCTTTTTCCATCCCTTCATTCTCATCCTGTTTATGTCCTTAGATCTGACGTGAGTATCTTGTAGGCAGCATATAGATAGGTCTTTTTTTTTAATCTATTCACTCACCCTATGTCTTTTGATTGGAGCATTTAGTTAATTTACATTTAAAGTAATTGTTAATAATTAGGAACTTACTGCCATTTGGTCAATTGTTTTCTGGGTTTTTTGTAATTCTCTGTTCCTATTTTCTTTTCCTATTCTTTTTCCTTGTGGTTTAATGATTTTCTTTAATGTTATGTTTGGATTCCTTTCTCTTTATTTTTTGATATATCTATTAGAAATTTTGGTTTGTAGTTACCATGAGGTTCATATATAACAGTCTATATATAAAGCAATCTATTTTAAGTGGATAGTTGCTTAAGTCTGAGCACAGTTTAAAACACTAGGGACTTCCCTGGTGGCATAGTGGTTAAGAATCCACCTGCCACTGCAGGGGACATGGGTTCAATCCCTGGTCCAGGAAGATCCCACATGCCACGGGACAGCTAAGCCCGTGGGCCACAATTACTGAGCATATGCTCTAGAGCCCGCGAGACACAACTACTGAGCCTGTGTGCCTAGAGCCCATGCTCCACAACACGAGAAGCCACTGCGATGAGAAGCCTGCGCACCTCAACGAAGAGTAGCCCCCCGCTCACCGCAAGTAGAGAAAGCCCGTGCACACCAACGAAGACTCAATGCAGCCAAAAATAAATAAACTTATAAAAATAAAAACACCACATCCCCCCCAAGGTTTATGTTTTTTACATCATATTTTACATCTTTTTGGTGCTTATTCATTTATTACTTATTGTAGTTATAGTTGATTTACTACTTTTGTCTTTTTATCTTCATACTAGCTTTGTAAGTGGTTAATTCGCTACTTTTACTATATATTGCCTTTACCAGTGAGATTTATGTTTTTCATATATTACTATTTTCTTATTTCTATTTATGGTCTTTTCTGCTTAAAGAATTCCCTTTAACATTTCTTATAAGGCCAGTTTAGTAGTGATGACTTCCTTTAATTTTTGCTTATCTGCAAAACTCTTTATCTCTCTTTATATTTGGAATGACACCCTTGTCAGAGTGTCCTTGGTTGTAAGTTTTTTCCTTTCAGCGTTTTGAATATGGCATGCCACTCCTTTTTGGCCTGCAAAATTTCTGCTGATAGTCTTGTGGGGGTTCTCTTATATGTAATTAGATGTTTTCTTCTTCCTGCTTTTAAAATTCTCTCTTTAATTTTTGACATTTTAATTATAATGTGTCTTGGTGTGGACCTCTTTGGGTTCATCCTCTTTGGGACTCTGTCCTTCCTGGACCTGGATGTCTCTTTTCTTCCCCATGCTAGGGAAGTTTTCAGCCATCATTTCTTCAAATAAATTTTCTGCCCCATTCTCTTTTCTCCTTCTGGAACCCCTATAATGTGAACGTTAGCACACTCGATGTTGTTCTAGAGCCCCTTAAGCTATTCTCATTTTTTTTTTAATTCGTTTTTTCTTTTCGCTGTTCTTTTTCTTCTGCTGATCTGTGTAGTTTTAATTTCAGTTATGGTATTCTTCAAGTCTGAGTGGTTCCCTCTTATATTTTCTAACTGTTGAAGTTCTCACTGTGTTCATTCATTGTCTTGAATTCACTGAGCATATTTCTGACCATTACTTTTAATTTTTTATCAGGTAGATTACTTATTTCTGTATCATTAAGATCTTTTTCTGAGGTCTTGTCTTGTTCTTCCAGTTGGAACATATTTCTCTGTTTCCTCACTCTTCTTGGCTCTCCGTATTTTTTCTATGTATTAGGCAAAACTACTTCTCTCAGTCTTGAAGGAGTGGCCTCGTATAGATGCTGATTCTTCTTATTCAACCCTGCACTAGCTCTTAGTTGTCTCTTGGGTCTTTGTGGTTGTCTATACTGCCTAATTTATTTATTTATTTTTTATTTATTTATTTTTGCTGTACACGGGCCTCTCACTGTTGTGGCCTCTCCTGTTGCGGAGCACAGGCTCTGGACGTGCAGGCTCAGCGGCCATGGCTCACGGGCCAGCTGCTCTGTGGCATGTGGGATCTTCCCAGACCGGGGCACGAACGCGTGTCCCCTGCATCGGCAGGCGGACTCTCAACCACTGCACCACCAGGGAAGCCCTAAGCCAGACATTTTTGAGGCTGGTCTCTTTGGTATAGATCCTAGGGGATGGGGTGCCTGATGTGGGGCACCAACCCCACACTCCTCCAGGAGAAACACCTGCCTGGTGAAATCCCTCCTTATTGTGTGCCACCAGGTGTGGGTGGGATTTTTGGCAAGAGTGTTTCTCTGCCACTCCTACCCATCCTGATCTCCTTTTATCTTTTCTTGTGGAGCAAGTATTCAGTTAGTTCTCAGGTTCTATTCAGACGGAATTGATCCAAATGTAGTTTTGTATTTGTCATGTTTGTGGGAGGAGGTAAGTTCAGCCTCTTCCTATGCTGCCATCTTGAATCACCTCTGTCAGAGTCTTAGGGTTCTACTGAAGTCAGAGGGTTGGGAGCTTTTCTACAGTGTTACACATGGCTGTTTTCTAGTTCTAGTTCTACCTGTATTTTGCAGTTTTCCCCTTGACAGCTGCTACTTTATAGCTACTTACCTATTTCCATAAATACATTACCCTATCTAATTTGTTAATTTTTTTTTCTTTTGACTTTCTGGGAAGTGGAAACCAGATAGGAAGCATATTAGAATTATGGATGAAATAAGGATAAATAAACAATGTGTGAGAGTTTTAATGATTCACCTGAGTTAGATACTTAAATTTTCATAGGTAAGACTTATCATTTATTTCATCTTTCTTGTTTTCTTTTGAGCCTTCTTTGTGAATTCAGCAATTAAGTGACCTCTGCATAGATGAAGACTGTGTTTCGGAAGGATTGATGTTTCCTGTGGAAATAAGATGCAGAGAGGGGGACCACATTACACGTTAGCTCTTACTGCCTCCATGAGTTGGGGTAGAAAAAAGAGTCAGTGATGTTCTAAAGGTTTGTGGACCTCATCATAGTCACCAATGTCTATTCTCTAAATGTGGCAGGAAATAATGTTTTTATTTGATAACGAGCCACTATTTTATTTGAAGACGGAGTGAACTACAAATTGTGAACTTAATGTTTATCTTTATAAGTCAGCCCTTTTCAAGAATATGCACATCAAAGCAACTAATAACTGAAAACTAAGCAGCTCTAATTTTTCTTCCCAGTCAGCTGATATGTATTATGTTTGGCTGCTTAGCTGCATACTCTCTTATGAATTAGGGATTGTTGGTTATTGGTGTAGCTTTCTAAGTCTCTGAGTGCACCTTTCTATACCTGGAAGTTTCTATTAGAATGGCGATATGGGAGAAGTGAGGAAAACACTAAACTGTTCTGACTCTGACCTGGCTTAAAGGGTTTGTGATTAACACCCCAGCACTTACAAGGATTCCTTTGGTCCCAGTGCTCCAGTTTGCCTGTGCGAGCCACTCTGAGAAGGTCAGTGAGCCTAACATCAGGCTTGAAGATTGGATTGAAGACCCAGGAAGGGCATGCCTCCTGCACAAGCTTTGAAGTCAATTGGACTTGGGTTTGTTTACCACCTTTTTACTAGTTTAGTTAACCTGTGTGTACAGTTATAAAGTTGGGATAATACTGTCTGTCTCACTTGGATGTCAAGGTGGATAAAGCACTGAGCACCTTGTAGGCACTCACAGGATCACCTTTCATTCCTGTGTGAGCAAGATGGATCAGAGACATCTCTAAAAGCAGCTCTTGAAAAGTGGCTTTGGGTAGCACAGCTCATCTTGGTCCTGAATCATCCTGGCTGTTGTCCCCATCCCCAGCTCAACTGCTGGCTGTCCTATCTTCACTTTACTGACATTAGCCTTAACAACATCCAGGACCTGGCTTGTCTGGCTAATGTCTCATGTCTGACTTCTCTCCCCAGCTATGAGTGAAGTTTCCCCAGCTATGTAGCCTCTCCTACCCATTCAGGTAAGATTTTGTTTGGCTTTCATCCCCTGAATGCATGTACTTTGGGTACCAAGACTGCTTGCCTTCCATACTTAATATACGCCCCTTAGAAAGCACTGGCCAAACTTCTCCTGTCAGCATTGTGTCACAATCCCTTTTGGGCACCTCAACCCTTCTACTGTATGACTTTGGGATAAACTTACTTTATGCATCTCAAAAAAAAAAAAAAGAGGTTGATTTTTGGCTGCCTTTGGTTTATAACTTGTGAGACTCATATTTTCATTATTAATACTACAAAATTTTCAAAACCACTCCCCATTGCCTGCTGGCTAAAATAATATTGCCAAAATATTCTTCCATCAGTGAAGTATATAGGTCTTTTTCTAAATTTTACCAGTGTGGCTACCTTCAAGTTTTTAAATAACTCTTCTTACAGAAGTATTACATAGTTACTGTAGAAAATTTGCAACATACAAAAACACAAGGAAGAAAATAATAGCCAAATTCAGGGACCATAAACTGACAAATTGGTTTTTGGCTTTCGTAATGTAAAAAAATAGATTGAATGCTACTGAAAGGTCATGTATGTTTCAGTTTTCCACAGTCCCCATCACTCCTTACTGTCTTACCCCGCTTCCACTTTATTCACTTGCTTGGGTCTTGGAAATATTGAGTTAATCCACAACTCAGAATAACAACTATTAACATTCTTATCTTTTCTTCTATGCTAGCACACACACATATAGCTTTTATAACGAAGGATTTAAACCCTGAAAATACTTCCCATATTTTTCCATGTAATTAAATATTCCTAAATGTAATTTCCTGTAGCTGTATCGTAGCCTATCAACAACATGTAGTATAATTTATCAAATCTGTGCTGTTGAATATTTGGGTTATTTCCATTACAGATAAAGCTGGATAAACATCTTTATAATACATTTGGTCCTGGGGGAAGGGAGAGATTTTCTTTAAAATGTCAAGCCAAGTCAGTACCTACCATTACCATCTCTATAAAATGCAGTGCACACCCTACATATTTAAATTAAGACCTATAGTTATGCTTAAAATATAAAAATTAGAAAATGAGCCTTCGCTGATTGCTATGATTTTCATGAGTTGATGAGGCTTTACATGTAAGGTTCAGAACACTCCAGCTCTTATGGGTTAGAAGCTAATTAGAAAAAGAAGCAGAAAAGGAATTTTAGGCTTTTTGATAGAGATCTTATGGGTCATCTTGCCAGTGAGGAGCTCTTGTGTTAAGATGAGGAAACGGGCCTGGAGACCTTTAGATCACATACCTCGTTATTGGCTGGGCCCAGATTAAAAGCATGCATTTTTCTATTTCTGCCATGTCACCTTCCAGGGTACATTGCTTCTTTAAGAAATCCAAAGCACTCGCTGTTATAGAGCCTATAATCTGACTTCTACTTAAAAGAACTTATTAAGCTGATGTAGAGCATCTAGAAGAGTAGATGGCATCCATCCCCTGCATGCTGTGACCCCGACCAGCCTCTACTTCAGCAGAGGTTACTAATCATTACTTCTGTTTTTGAGACCAAAAAGGGTCTTAAAATCTTTCTCAACTCTTACTTCAGGCAGCCACAACCAACTGGTCAAGTTGGTTTATCAGTTTGGATGTATTTACCATCACTAAACTGAGCCATGCTTGAAAAAATTAAGGAATCCTTATATGTGCATTGCTTTCCCCACAGCATACAGGAAGTATAGGACCTATTCCAGTCACTAATTGTGGCTCAGTATAGAAGTGATTCTCAACTGGGAGGCCATGCCCTCCTAGTTGAGGGTTGAAGGGGGATAAAAGCTCAAAGACAGGGAGAAATTGGGAAGGAGGAATATGGTTTGAAAAAGTTCTCTAGGTGATTTTAATGCCTGCACTTCCCACAGTGCAAGTTACATCTTTGGTACTATTTATTGTTGGAAATTTATTTGTGATGTGGTCACACCATTTAGAGATTGTATTCTGATTCATGCACCTATTGCAATGCAAAATGTGCCTGTATTTGACTAGATGTAACTCTATATTGTGTATGTAATATATCTGATTCCTCAAGACATGCATTTCTAAAGCTAAGGTATGCGGTTTTTGCTATAGAATGTGGTTGATGCATGTGCCTTAAAATCATCATTCTCACTATAATAATCACTTCTTTTTTCTGTGAGTGCTGGAGTTCTGATACCTGGTGGTAAATTCATATTATTTTTCTGGGCTGTGGAAGTAATGATTCATAAATATCATGTTTATTTTAAAAAGGAATTAATACATTGTGAAAAGTAAATGAAGTGTGAAGCTATTTTTCATTGACCTTTTTTTGCAGATATGACAGAAGCACAAAGGGCAGGCAATTGACTTTTTCAGTAAGTATCCTCTTCAAGTGCTATGCAAAGATTCACTAGTAATTACACATAGCATTTTATCCTTTTCCATTTGAAAAATATAGATCTCCTTTTCAAAGGAGGTTGAACAAGAGTCTGATACTGATTCCCTCACTACTTTGTACATTGATTCATCAAATATTTATCTGGAAACTGTTGGATATCAGGCTTTGTTGCTCGCTTGGAGCAACGAAGGTGAATAAGATATGGCTGTAGCCCTCAAGGGGCTTACACTCCAGCAGGAGAACCAGCAAGTAGAGAGATGACTGCACAGGTGGTATTGTTTCTGGCAAGGCTGGCGCCTGTCACCTGTGCAGGAAGAATGCCTTGGTGGAGACCTGTACCCTAGTGGGCATTTCTGTGTCGGGGCATCAAGAAGACTTCCTCACACACAGCCATACGTGACTGACTTGGCAGAAGGACCAACCAGCGTTTGCTCTGGATAGACAGGTATGTTTTGAAAAGGTTTCTAGGACTCATTCTTAGGACCAGATGAATTAATATTCACCATAAAACATTTTTTGATTTCCCTTGAGTGATATTTCTAAGAATGACATTTTGTCAATATGTTATTAGGTTTTTTTTTTTTTAATTAGAAAGTCAAGTCAGAAATAGGAAATGTAGCTTGCTGAAGCCATGAATAGGAAATGAGGTGGGTTTTTTGGCTATCAGTGTTTAATTTGCTAAGTTATCACATTTAATCTCAAGATAATTTAAACAGTAGTTAAAGCTATACAGATTATGTTATCTACCTTTTTTCCAAGAAAATGCATGTTTTTAATATTCATGCTGGTTTTCTATGAATTCAGATGTAGTCATTAAGAAGGGACTTTTTTTAATGTAAGAAAGACTTTTTATATGGATTGTTGGCATTTAAAATAATTTCCATTTTGTAGCAAAGTAATTTGTGTAGTTTAAAAAGTCAAATAATACTAAAAGATTTAGATGAAAAAGCATCAGTCTCCTGAATCTCTCTCTCAGTCTCTCCCTAGAAACAATCATTTTGCACCCTTTCAGCAGTTTACTTTGGTATTTGCCTTCTCCATTAGTATGTATGTGTGCCCTGCATTCTCTTGATTCATCCATTCTAGACACCTACTGATTTCCTCTTATGGTACATGGTCATCTTGGCAGTCTGAGATTCTGTCTCCTTTCCTCTCCAAATCTTCCTAATAAGTGACTTAAATCTCTCTTCAGGGTTTTCACCGTGATGACTGTGGAAATATTCTCTGCTCTTCCAAGTTATTTACAGTGATTGCATTTCCTTTCTGCAAACCTTTTTGTTTTTTTTGAATTTTTGTTAGTTTTTAAAATTTATGTTCAAATGTTTGAACCTATGTCTACATCTTCCACTACTTCCTGACATTTTTTTAAAAATTTATTTATTTTTGGCTGTGTTGGGTATTCGTTTGTGTGCGAGTGCTTCCTCTAGTTGTGGCAAGCGGGGGCCACTCTTCATCGCGGTGCACAGGCCTCTCACTATTGTGGCCTCTCTTGTTGCAGAGCACAGGCTTCAGACGCGCAGGCTCAGTAGTTGTGGCTCACAGGCCTAGTTGCGCCGTGGCATGTGGGATCTTCCCAGACCAGGGCTCGAACCCGTGTCCCCTAGCATTAGCAGGCAGATTCTCAACAACTGTGCCACCAGGGAAGCCCCTTCCTGACATCTTTGAGAAAGGTCTCACAATATAATTTTTCTCCAGGATGAACCTGTTCGGGTAATAGACTGGTTTCAGTGTTTTTCTGGACACTTCCCTCCTAAGCCCTCCAGTTTCCCCTCTCCAGTGTGGACTGCTCACTGGTAATATCTGCTGCATAGCTTTCATCCTGCGACTTCTCTTCTCTCCCAGGTCCTGGAAACCCCTCTGCTTCTCTTCTCTATTGGAATCCCTGTTTTCTGCTTTACACCGATATTTTGATGGAGGATATCCTCCAGTAGCTTCATGAGAAGCAATACAATCTCCAAGTATTTTGTCTAAAAAATGTTTTTATTCTCCCATCACCACTGACATTTGGCTTGGTAAATAATTCTTAGGTGGTAATGGTTTTCCCTCAGAGTGGGGTTTTAAGAGGTGAGTCAACTTCTTTTTCCTCATCTGTGTTCCCTCTGCAGGCACTGGGGTTTGACCTTCCTCCCATCTACGAAGTCATTTTCATCTATTGTATACTGTTTTCATCCACCGTATATTGGGTTTTGCAGTGTGGTTTCCAGGCAGAGAAAGGGGCAAGCAATGGAACAATGCCTTTAACATCTGTACTCATTCTTCTGAAAACCAGAAATTTTTACCTTTTATATTTAGTTAATAAAACGGTGCTTTGGACTACTTTGCCATTTGGAAATAACTGGGCATAGTTTGTTTAAAATGGTGTTCTCTGGCCCTCTTAGAGTAATGTTTGACAAAATAAGGCAGGCTAGTCATGTGGGGCTTGGAGCAACTTGCTAACTGAACTTAGTTAAACAGTTCCAAATGAGATTTGGGTCCTTGAATGGTGATTTTAAATGGCTGAATCATTCTTTGCCCAGAAAAGCCCACTGATTCCATCTGTAGTATTCTGTATACAAACTATCATGATATTCATGGTTAATCTTTTTAGCAGCAAGCCTTCCCACCTAATGTTTTCTGACCAGGCATGTTTTTCTTTAGGTAGTACTATTGAGATTTATAAATCTTAGAGCCTAAAAGTAAAGGCAGTATTCACAGGAGATCTGCTGAGATGAAATGAAAGTCATCTAGATGTAGGGGAGGTGATGGGGATTTTAAAAGGGCATAAGAAGAGAAAGCTATCAGGTAATGATGACACAAAAAGATAAGGCCAATTGATGATGACCGATTGGACATTTTGGAGGGTGGAATACCAAGTAGAAAGTCTATCAATCTCCTAGAACTATGGTTGAGGAAAGAGGAAAAAAGAATAAACAAAATGAAGCATACATAATAATTGCTTTAATAAATACACAGATTACACTATAATTTCTTAAGAATTGGCAGGTAAGCTACATCTCTTCATTCAGAGGTAAGCTTGAGGTTTTGTGGCTTTTCATCTGTAAGAAAATATAGTCGTTCAATTCTCAATATATCTGTACATTGTGGGAGTTTAGGGCAATAAACCTCTTACCCTGCTATGAGTGGTAAATAATTCATAGAAATATCATATTCAGGTGCTTGTCTCTGGAGAATATCTTAATATTATATAATAATTGTTGAAGGAAAGGACTCCATAGAACAACAAAAAAAAAATTCAGAGTTCAACATGTCCTTGATGGGATCATCCCTAGTAATACTGTCAACTTGTGCTGAGTTTCAGGAAATTGTGAATTAGAATCTCGATCCTGAGCCATTTTCTTCTCTTGTTTTGAACCTTTTCCAAAATTTTGTTCCATTATAAATCATTTCCATTTGTAGGTGATCTAAGGATCACTAAATATAGCATGTTGCTTCAGTTGTCTTGTTTAAAATGTTACATCATGTATAAACTAAAAGGCTACAGAATTGGACCTAAGGGTTTTTTTTTTCCCCTATTTTTCTCCACTTTATATTTGAGTGTTTTCTTATTGCCAGTTCTACCACCAGATATTTTTAATACATTCTTCCTTAATAGAAAGGTCTCTGCCTCTACCTCTTCCCTACATCTACATCTTGAACAGAAGACTGATTGCATTGTCTTTGGTTTACTTTTTTTTTTTTTTGGCTTCAGCTAGACTTCCGTTCCCCCCATATCACCATTCTCCTGCCTTCTCTGTATTTTTACCTCTCATTGACTGTTCAATGGCATTCAGTCTCAAAAAGTCAGTTTCCATGCTCCCCAGTGATTTTCTAGCTTTGTCATACAAGAGGAAACAAGGTTCCACAGGATTCTTGGAATTGTCTACTTTTATAAAGCCATCAGAGGTTCATCACCCACTTCAGTAAATAAAACACTACTTTTTGGGGTTTTTTGCCTTATGAATTATTAGCTTTTTTTCTTTCTCTCTTTTTTTCTCTCCAGAATTTGGGTTTTACTTCAACATTGACTCAGTATAGCTATCAGAAAATTACCAAAACTTTTATTTCAAGTTACTGGTGAAAGTCAGTGGTCTTTTGGCTCTTACTAAAGAAACCATGACCTAATTTGTATAAGCTCCTTAAAAGTCAGGACTATATAGTAATCAAAGCAGGGAATGCTTTCTTGTTGCATGCCTACCATGATTAGACATCATTTTCATTGGTTTACAAGTGTTAAATAATTCTTAATGGCTTTCCTTTCCTTGGTACAATTTTTGTCTCATTTTAAAGATAAGAAAACAGGATTTGAAAGTTTAAGTACTTTGGCCAAAGCCTTACAGATAGCTTTAGTCCTGCTGAGACTTGAATCCAGATAATCTCACTCAAGGGCGTGAACTATTTACTACCTCAGCCCTCCACAACATCTTGGAACCCACATGTAGCTCCAGAAGAGATTTTAGTGCAAAGAATCAGTCCCTAAGCTCACTGAAGCAACAACTCTAAAGAGGATGAACTCGGAAAAGCAGTGTGAAAGAGGACGTAGTGTAGTGGTTAATAATGGACTAACTTTAAATTATAAAGTTAACTTAATTGATTCATGTCTGACACTCAGTTTCATCATCTGTAAAGTGGGGACAAAAATGTCTTGAAGGGTCATGAAGATTAAATTAATACATATAAAGTGGTTGGCATGAATAGAGTAATAATTATACATGGAATCTGTCTTAGGAATAGATCAGTCACATGGACCTGAAAGGCAGCGGTCTAAATGAGGTAGGGAATTATTTTTATCTTATGTAACAAAAAAATCTAGAGGCAAGTGGTCCAAGGCTGGTACAGTGGGTCCCATTCTCCACCTTACAGCATTGTTAAAGGTGTTCACTATAGCTTTGGCCATCTCATCTGCATTTTAGACTGGAAGGAGAGAGCCGGAGAGCTACCAGCTCTGTCAACCACACCTAAAATCTGCTTCTTCTGTCTCATTGATCAGAAAGTCACATGATCACCCCATCTGCAAAGTGTTGACCCTTAACAACAATAGCAGAAAATGGAACTGTTAGCAATGAAGCAGGAGCTAGCCAACATAGGTATGTGAGTGTGCATGTGTATTTATACCTGGCGATTACATGTGTGTATTATGTACCAGAAGCCATAGCAGAAAGAACAAACTACCACAAAACTAGGGAAGAATTGGAGCAGTAGAAGCTATAGCCAGCAGCAAACGTAAGGAGCAGCAACAGCTCGTAGAAGCCGGGGGAAATAAGTTAGAGAGGGAATGAAAGGATGTTCCTGCTACAAACATTAAAATATTTAAGACAGAAAAAAATGAGCTTGACCCTTGCAAAACAATGGGGTGCAGATGCCTTTTTATATATGTATAAAGGTCACATTCATGTCTTAAGAAGTTACCTTAATTGGTTAGGCAGAGTTATCACAAAGCCTCTGTATTGGGCTTGAACTCCCCAGAGATTAATTACCTGTCCCCTTATCATCTGTCCTTGGCCAACCTTCTCATAAATGAGTGTAGTCCAGACAGTAATGAATGTAGATTTTTTTCAACCTATCTTCTCTCCCATGGGGAAAGCAAACCCAAACCACAAAACATCCACTCAGTAGATAATGAACTGATAGCATCATCTTTGCTCTAAAGGACAAGAGGTGGTCTGTGGTGATAGAAGCCACATGGTTGGCTTGGGGCTTTGCGGCCATCAGAAGGGGCCCATTTGTCATCAGCCCACTGCACACTGTATTCTTTGCTAGAGTGACATTTTCACATTGGAGATCTCCTTACCAACATGGTCCAGTGGATTGACATTTGCCCTGCAAATGGTTGATTTCATTAGCCTTATTGATCTGTAATGAAAAAGAAAGACTTTCAATGCTGAGGCTCCATTGCTCGAAAAATTATATAATCAAAGGTTAATTTAACCGTGGATACATGATCAGATTATATTTAGATGACATTTTGGTGTCTTCGTTTGACGAGGCTTAAGTTCATCTGAGGGTAAATGCAGATACAGTTATGCCAAGCACATTTCTGAGGTTGATTTAAAACAAAGAAATTGTAACTATAAAACAGGGTAATAATTTTAATGATACTGAGTTTCACTCAAATAATTCAACTGGCAGTATTCAATAGCTAAGATGATAAACAACAGGTACATACATTTCTTTAGCCGTATATGTAATGGGTTAAATAAAGGAATCTTCAAGAGTGCCAATGCAAGATGGATGGAACAGATAGAAATATAACCCATGAAGAATAATGCCCAGGTTCACTGTTAATGGTGAATTTCTTATATAGTAAAGCTGGGAAACAGCCTGGCTGAAAAAGATAACTATGATTTTTTTCCCCTATGTGCTTTAAAATATGAAGGTAATGTGATTTTAATATGCCTGCATTTGAGAGAGGACAGTGACCCGTATACATTTCTTTTGCCTCTGGTCCAATAAAATTCATTTTTACCCTTTCATAAGATAGGCTATTTCAGAGGAGATTCTTGCTTGTTAGGCAAAATGTACTAGTAACAAAAGAATGCAGAGAAGAGGCAAAATTTGTCCCATGTAGTGAAAAAGAAACATTTAAAAAATTGGAGAAATATTTAAGTGCTGGGCTGTCTTGGGATCTTACCAGAAAATCCAGAACTGAGCCTTTAGTGTTTAAGAGTCGTCATCGCCCTTGGAGGAAGATAGGCATATTTGTGTCCTGCAGTTATGAGTCAAGCCCATTTCATTGTGGCATTGATGGAGTTTGCTGGCTTCAGCTGCTCTGTGTTTGCCATTGTAAAGATAAGAGCTGATGCAATCACACAGAATCTCCTGTTATTTATGTCGATATACTCTCTCTGGCTTGAAGGACTCTGCTTTACCTAATTTCAGATCACTGCTAGGCATGATTGGGCCAGTACAGTGTTTCTCAATTTCTTGGAGCTTTGCTCCATATTTCTGCCACACAAAAGTCAAGGATTTATGAAATTAAATCACCATCTCCTGATATTAAGATCTGCAACTGCCACTCTTACATCAGAGCGCACTCTCACATCCAGAAATTAAGATGTCAAGAATTTCTGCCTCTATCAGGACAAATTCAAGTATTTCTGAAACAGGGTTCAAATATAACATTTTGCCAAATATTTGTATTTATTTTATATATTAAGAACATAGCACTGAAACCATTTTTTTTTATAAAGAAAGTTTCTTTTGGCTTATATATCATTGCCAACAATGGTGACTCTGAAATCAGAATTTAGCCAGCTATATTTTTGATTTATGAGTACAGAATAACATGCATTTTGCTCTTCTGTAGCAAGATTGCTTCCTCAGAAGGGGTGGTAGTAAAAAATTTATTTTTTTCTGAGTAAGCTAAGCAGACGTGAATCAGAAGACACATGCGGAGGAAATATATGTTCTGCTGAGGCGCTGTTTTTGCAAGGGCTCTTCTTGACAATAACCACACGTTATGTCCCTGTCCTTTACAATATTCTGTAATTTCTAATACAACATAAAATAAATGTACACTTTCCTTTTTAAGTCAACAGTTGTAGGTTCTGCTATCAGTCCCTCAAGTTAAAGTATATTGTGTGGTTGGAAACAGCATGATACAGTAGCCAGTGCATTAAACCAGGCATGTCCTGGATTGAGTCCCCACTGCGCCATTTACTAACTGTCAACTCGGACAAGGCTTTTCACAGTCTCCTTTTTTTTGACCTGTACCACAAGAATAATCATCTTTGGCTATTCCATGGGGTTGCTTTGCACATCAAGTTATAATGTGCGTGTAAATTGTTAGGTCCTTTATAGATATAAGAAATTATAATTTAAGAGGCTTTTAACACCATACTAGCCTTTCTAAATTCAGGGCTTATTCTGTCAAGGGAAGAAATTTGCTGATAGTTGTGCTTGATCCAGGCAGGCAAAGTTATGGGCTGTCAGGAGAAATGGGAAGTTTTTGACATCAAACAGGTATGATATTTTAGAGATGGATAACACCTCCAGATGCTCTCTAGTTTCAAGATACAGGATTGCAATAATTATGATATTATTGTCAGAATATTAGCCACCTATCTAAATTTGAAATATTTTATAGATGTTATGTAATTAAGGTAAATAAAATCAATGATATTTTCAAATAAACGGTTTACACTCTTATCAAAATCACAGATACATTAGTTATTACCCAGATACAATTATCATGCAGTTCTGATAATAATTCAGTTCAGATTATTTATTATCCTTCCTTCATATTTAAGGTAGTAAGTTATTTCTTGGAAAAGGTTAATTACATTCTTAAGTGAGGAGATATTCTCAAATAAAAATGTTTTATTCCTAATCCTCATTTTTTTTTTTTTTTTTTTTTACGGTACGTGGGCCTCTCACTGTTGTGGCCTCTCCCGTTGCGGAGCACAGGCTCCGGACGCGCAGGCTCAGCGGCCATGGCTCACGGGCCCAGCCGCTCCGCGGCACGTGGGATCTTCCCGGACCGGGGCACAAACCCGTGTCTCCTGCATCGGCAGGCGGATTCGCAACCACTGCGCCACCAGGGAAGACCAAGGCAGTTCTTTTATACAGGATTTCAAACCCATCCCAGTCACTCTTCTTTTAATTTTCTTTTTCCACATCCCATTCAAGAAGGTGAGGACCAAATAGCACATATTAATCTAGGCATAGTCTGTGAGGCAGGGACCTCATTCTGAATACTGTGTTTCTAATAAAGAATGTGTGAGAGTTTTGATTGCCTCCTGCCACTGTTGACTCATACTGAGCTTTACTATCAACTCAGACTCCTAAATACTTTAAGCCACTTCTTCCCTGCTGCTCCCCCCTCACCATCATGTCACACCAGGCACAAGGAACATTAGAAATTGCATATTAAGGTCATAATGAGATTTTGAAAATATGCATAGGATCTGCATGATGATGAATTTTCTTATGCTGTTTCTTTTATAATAACATTTCATATTTTCATTAAACTCTGGTCCATAGGTAGAATGAAGGCTGTGACCTTGGGAGATAGAAAATAATAAAAATTATTAATATACCCTGACCCTGTTCTCCAAATTCATGTTCTATAATGATCCAGAGTTACTATGTCTTTTTTTTTTCCCTCTGCAGACACAACATATAAAATTGAAGTTTTTCTTTACAAACACTTTAGTTTGCATTTAACAGGCTAACAGTTCCCCAAAATGATGTCAAGCCACACTTATGCACCTGTGATAAAAATGGGTTGTGAACCCAGGTATAGGTCGTTTGTTACTAACAAGAGTACCAAAGTTTATAAATGAGTTAGTTACCTTTTGTTAAAAATTAAGATATACCCAAGACTCTCTCTCCTACATGCTTTCTGATATGGGAGGAAAGGGGTTGAGTTGTAATTCATTAGCTAAGTGGTAAATGTTCATATTTCACAGCCTTGTCCTTGAAATGCAACTGCTACTTATGTACTGATAATATGTGAGAGATTATGAATCATTTAAATCCTAATAAATTGCAATTATTATTATTATTGTTTAGTTTTACCAGTAAGGAAGACCGTAAGGATAAAGAAAGTATGAATAAAAATGTGAATTATAACTCTGCATTACATCCAGAGGTCCCAGCTATTTCTTTCTTTGTGTCAGCAAAATCTGTGTAACCAAGGGAATGGAATTTGTCAACATTGTCCATTACATATGTTAAAGCTGAAAAAAAAAGTGTTGAGAACCACTAATGTAGGCAATTAGGATAAAACACATACATGTATATCCTATATTTATATATAGGTTATACATATATAGGTATAACTGAATCACTTTGCTGTATACTCGAAACTAAAACAACATTGTAAATTAGCTATACTTTAAAAAACATATCTGGGGACACGAATATAACTTACATTAGAAAAAAACTTATACATGTATAAGTCTATATTTTATGAGACACTTGAAGCATTGGTATTTAGGAGCTCAATATCAAAAAAACAAACAACCCAATCCAAAAATGGGCAGAAGACCTAAATAGACATTTCTCCAAAGAAGATATACAGACTGCCAACAAGCACATGAAAGAATGCTCAACATCACTAATCATTAGAGAAATGCAAATCAAAACTGCAGTGAGGTATCACTTCACACTGGTCAGAATGGCCATCATCAAAAAACCTACAAACAACAAAATGCTGGAGAGGGTGTGGAGAAAAGGGAACCCTCTTGCACTGTTGGTGGGAATGTAAATTGATACAGCCACTATGGAGAACAGTATGGAGGTTCCTCAAAAAACTACAAATAGAACTACCATATGACCCAGCAATCCCACTACTGGGCATATACCCTGAGAAAACCGTAATTCAAAAAGAGTCATGTACCACAATGTTCATTGCAGCTCTATTTATAATAGCCAGGACATGGAAGCAACCTAAGTGTCCATCAACGGATGAATGGATAAAGAAGGTGTGGCATGGGCTTCCCTGGTGGCGCAGTGGTTGAGAGTCCGCCTGCCAATGCAGGGGACATGGGTTTGTGCCCTGGCCCGGGAAGATCCAACGTGCCGCGGAGTGGCTGGGCCCGTGAGCCGTGGCCACTGAGCCTGCGCGTCCAGAGCCTGTGCTCCGCAGTGGGAGAGGCTACAAGAGTGAGAGGCCTGTGTACCGCAAAGAAAAAAAAAAAAAAAAAAAAGAAGGTGTGGCACATATATACAATGGAATATTACTCAGCCATAAAAAGAAATGAAACTGAGTTATTTGTAGTGAGGTGGATGGACCTAGAGACTGTCATACAGAGTGAAGTAAGTCAGAAAGAGAAAAACAAATACCATATGCTAACACATATATATGGAATCTTAAAAAAAAGAAAATGGTTCTGAACAACCTAGGGACAGGACAGGAATAAAGACACAGACGTACAGAGTGGATTGAGGACACAGGGAGGAGGAAGGGTAAGCTGGGATGAAGAAAGAGAGTGGCATGGACATATATACACTACCAAATGTAAAATAGATAGTTAGTGGGAAGCAGCTGTATGGCACAGGGAGATCAGCTCCGTGCTTTGTGACCACCTAGAGGGGTGGGATAGGGAGGGTGGGAGGGAGGGAGACACAAGAGGGAAGAGATAGGAGATATATGTATATGTATAGCTGATTCACTTTGTTATAAAGCAGAAAGTAACACACCATTGTAAAGGAATTATAATCCAATAAAGATGTAAAAAAGAAATGGATTGCATTCCAACCTGTGAAATAGTATTAAATATTAATAATGTTTATAAATATTAATAACTATCTTTGAATTTGGAAAATTGTTTAACAGGTATAGTTTGCTGACTCTCCCTCTTAAAATACATGTAGCTTCTTAAAGCTATATTGGGTTTTCCAACAATATCAGCACCTTCAGGAAATACATATGACTCAGAAATCATACATTTATTACTAAATATTAATTTGTGTATTTATCAAAAATCAGGGATAGAGAATTACTCTCTACTTTTTTACTGAGATTCATTCAAAAAATGTCAAGATGCTCAAATTGTTTCTAACAGCTAAATTATTAGCTTTACTTGACCATAATTGCCTTAATTTTCATAATTTTCATAAGTTTAGCTTTTGTTTTCTGATCTTTAGGTCATACTTCAATAGAGTTATATTTTATTGATAATTCTTTTCTAATTACATTATTTAAATTGCATAACAATCTCATGTTTCCTCTTTTAGGATGA
This sequence comes from Monodon monoceros, assembly GCF_005190385.1. Classification (NCBI taxonomy): domain Eukaryota; kingdom Metazoa; phylum Chordata; class Mammalia; order Artiodactyla; family Monodontidae; genus Monodon; species Monodon monoceros. The sequence goes on from NW_021703772.1 coordinate 22,600,931, forward strand.
CTATAGCTTTTTCTGCTTCTGTCTTCATTCTTTTGCTTCTTTTGCTTTGTGCATTTACTTATACACCCAATTGTTTTCCTCTTACTTCCTTATCATTTAACTTATCATATTGCACATATTAGTCCCTATAATCTCAGTTATTTCAGTTTGAGTTGGTAAAATTGAGTTTGCTACTAAATGAGTAGAAATTAAACTGCCCATTCACTGCCCCCAAGTTTTGTTACTGTGTAGTAGGGTTTCAGAGTGGTACCATTTAAGATTCTTTATGCAGTTATTGAAATTTTTCTTTAAAAATTATTTCTTTTTTACTAAACACTCTCTAGATTGCTGGGCTGGCTGGACACCCATGCTCTTAGTGAAGGCCACAGGGTCCGAAGTGGGTGTAGCTTGTCCCTTTCCCCTGCTGCCCTCCTTGGTATCTTCCTGCTGTCACTGTATTATTATACCTGGAATCTCTACAGTCAGCTCTGCTCTTAATTGCTCCCTTGACCCTTTACTGTGTTCATCTGTTTTCTTCTTTCTTACTTTTCATGTTGTTCTTCCCACCCATCTGGCTTTGGTGTTGAAAAGGCCTGATTTTAACCATTGCTCTAAGTGTTTGTGGATTTCCTTCCTTATGGTTCTTGAACCAGCCAGCCACATGTCATCTTTTGTGGTGTTCCCATGTTTAACTTTAGCAGCAAATATCACCAATGATACTGGTTCATCTTTTGGCCATACCACTTTCAACATGATGGATCTTGCTTCATGCTTGCCCCAGCATGGACACAAGATGGCTGCAGCAGCTCCAGACATCACACAGCAATCTTCTATGTCTAGAAGAGTGTCTGTGCCTTTATAAGAGCAAAGAAGACTCCCCTACAAGTTACATCAACAGAATTGCTTTCTCATCTCAGTGGTCAGAACTGAATTGTTGGACCAATTCTGAAACCAGTCACTTGGGAGAGGAATGGAATTGCCATGGTAGACTTATACTAAACAAGATTTTCCCACAGATCTGGGGAGGGGCCCAGCTTCCACTAAAGATGAGGATACAGGTTCTTGCACAGAATCAAGACTTCGTTAGCAAGAAGTCAGAGATGGGATTGGCTGTTGATTAGGCCACAAGTACAACTGCTATAGGAATGAAGATATTTGATTGAACATGTAATGACTGGAACCAAATAACTGAGATCAGACTTGAGGAAATATTCTATCCAAGAGGCTTTCTGTCAGGCCAAACCACCAGTGTCCTTTTGATCTCTGAAGCAACAGTTGATATAATACTCACTGACACTTAGCATATCTGAACTTTTGGAGTTAATTATCCTCTCATGTCTACGTTCTGTTTCCCCAACTAGATAATGGTGGTGGATAATATTTTGACATGTGGAAATCAGCAAAAGGACAGTTTAGGGTTTAAGGTTATAACCTTGTTCCTAATACTAGTCATACTTCCATGTACAGACCAGAGATTGGCCCTGAGCACTGAATGACTCCTTTTGCCTTCTCATTCAGGGGCTGCAGACTGCCTGCTGTGGGTGTGTCAAGTTCACAGACATGCTTTGTTTCAATATTACAATGTTTTTGAAAAAAATTTTCTGAATAGTTATTAATATTTACAAATTGAGAGATGTTATATAAAATCCTGATTTCTCACTTCTTTTGAAAGATCTGATGCTATGACACCACTGGGTCTGCATCCGTCAGGGCCGCAACTGGCTCGGGCTGCCCAGTGCTGGCCTTTTTAGAAGGGATCCTGTGGGCTTCTTTCCTCCCACAGCTGGGTTCTCTTTACACTCTGAGCATTTCATTCACTTAAGGTAACTGGCCCCTAGACCATTTATATTTGAGACTCCTATTCCAAATCATTCTGTACAATACTGTCATATTGATTTTTAAAAATACTCTTCTGTTCTACACTTTTGATTTCTTCTAGTTATCTTTAAATAGTTTTCAGCCTCCTTAGTAGCATTTTGTCCTACCACTTAAATGGAGATTTCCTACCTCCATTGCATAAACCCTTACCTAACCATTCCTCCAGTGGTGGTATCCCCACCTGCTTCCATGCTTCGTCGGGAAAACGTCTGTGGCCTGGAACACTTCCGTGGTAGGCTGAATAATGTCTCCCCTGCCCCGAAAGATATCCACATCCTGATCTCTGAAACCTGTGAATATGTTACCTCATATGGAAAAGGGAACTTTGCAGATGTGGTTTAGTTAAGAATTTTGGGATGGGAAGATTATTCTGTATTATCCAGGTGTGCCCCATATATGCACAGGGTCCTTATAAGGGAGACACGGAAGATCACATTGGGAGAAGGTGATGTGAAGACAGAAGCAGAGATTGGAATGATGCTATTACGAGTTTAAAAATGCCAAGGTAGCCTTTAAAAGCTGGAAGAGGCAAGGACTGGATTCTCCTCTGGAGCCTCAAAAAGAAACCAGTCCTATCGACAACCTTGGTTTTAGCTCTCTAATACTTAAGGTAGATTGCTGACTTCCAGAACTGTATTTACTATGAGACAATATTTGTTTTGTTTTAAGCCACTAAGCTTGTGGTCATTTGTTACAGCTGCAACTAGAAACTCGCTGTAACCTTCTTTTCTATATTTGCTTATAAATGTTACCTTCTTGAAGCACTTCTGGGTTTTCAAAACAATGCGCAATCTCTCATTGATTTTGTGTGTATATGTTTCTTAGTTCCCCTTCTGGGTTCCAAGCTCATTGGCAACAGGCTGTTGGTGATTGAGTGCTGTGTTTTTCCCAGGACTTAACTGTGTGAACACAGTTAATAGTTAAGGACTATTTGTTGAGTGAAAGGGAAGACTAAGGATGTCGGTGGCTGAAATGGTCATGAGAAGCAACTGTCGGTGAGCCAGTCGATTAGGATGCTTAAATAACAAGAGTTTATATGCTTTAGTGTCTTGAAAGGTTAGTGCATGTAGGTTACTTGCATTGGCCTGATGAACCTGAAGGAGAGGAGAACACGATTAAAACCGAGTGATTTCCCCTTCCGTTTGGGTGTGGTATGGTTCCTGAAAAGCCTACGTTGCCTGTTGGATCCCAGGAGAAGAAATTTTACTCAGTGAGTTTTAAATTCGACTTCCATCGAGGGCTCCTCCCAGATGACATGGATTATGGATTGCTAAAGCGTTTTTTCCTTGTGGGAGCTTTGGTCTAGAAGGCTACTCCATGCTAGAAATTGTAGATTCCCTTAGCAAATGAGGTCAAGATAATTTTTATTTGTTCTTCTGACACAGTAGAGTAGGTTACAGCTGTCTAAGTAGACAATGTGTTATTTCAGTTATACCTAGACAATGACATCCAGGCAGAATTTCTCCAGGGAAGGTGACACATTTGCATAATGTCATTGAAGGTTTGTGTTTCTGTATTAACTGGCAGAGACGGGCAATGACAGGATGTCAGACGGCTGCAGTGATGACAGAGCCCTTGAAAATAGAGACTGCGTGTTCCTTCAGGATGACATCACTCTTCTATTACAGGAAGGTGGGAGGACACCCAGAGGAAGGAGACAGGGAAAGGTGGGAAAAGATCTGCTGAGGAGTTGAGAGGGTGAAGAGTAGTGTTTGATCACTGAAGGAAGCAGGGAAACAAATGTTATAATTATGTTCTACTTTTGATAACAGAATGGGAAATTTGGCACAGATGAGTTAAGCATTTTACATAACTAAAGTGTTAAGGAAAGAGGAGAACAAATGGATTAGGATAAGACTAATATATTGCTGTTGTTTTTCCATTCCGTCTGTTTGTTACAACTTAAATTCTTGTATTTTATATGTGTAACCAGAGTGAAATGCACCCTAAATCTCTGGACCTGTGTAGGTTCACAAGAGCAATTTCGGCATTTGTTTTTTGCCTCTCCTAATGAGGAACTCAGCACGTGGTCAGTTCTTCAAAAGAATCCACACGTGTGTGTGAATATCTTAGTGTGTGACATAGACATTACTTGATATTTTACAGAGGAGATGAATATGTGTGTATGTGGGGGAGTAGTTATATCACACAAATACCAGCTGTGTCTCAGCAAAATTTAAATTCTCAAATCCACTGAAACAAAGGGCTCTCCAATTAATAGGCTCTGCCAGTTTCAGAGGGAAGATTGCCTTTTGTTACCTATGCATCCTTTTTTTGTTGCAGCCAACACTGAAGTGGCTCACTGTCTTAGGTTGGGTTCTCAGAAGCAAACCCTCAGATGAGAAGTCAAGTGCAAGTGATTTATTTCAGATGCTCCCAGGAGAAATTGGAGAAGTGAGGGAAGCAGAACATAGAACAGGAAGAAGCCAAGCAAAGGTGTAACCTCAGGCGAAACCTTACCTTGACATGATGCTGTGTGATACAAATTACACCTCATAGTTTGTGACTTAAGGCAAGAAGACTGGGCTTCCATGCGCAGGCACCATCGGTCATTGGCCAAGGGCCAACCTAAGGGTAATAAAGTGTCATGTATTTGAGGCTCTCTGTATGTGCAGGCAAAGGACTCCAGGAGCCTAAGTGCAGTCCCTCAAAGAAGAGGTACTACCATGGGCCTTGAGGGGCAAGTGCACGTGGAAGCTGGGGTGAAGGTGCACAAAGAAACAGAACGAGGGACCCAAGAAGATGTAGGCTGTGCACCGACAGTGTCTGCTACCCTATCAAAGTATTCTTTTTTTTTTTTTTTTTTACGGTACGCGGGCCTCTCACTGCTGTGGCCTCTCCCATTGCGGAGCACAGGCTCTGGACGCGCAGGCTCAGTGGCCATGGCTCATGGGCCCAGCCGCTCCGTGGCATGTGGGATCTTCCCGGACCGGGGCACGAACCCGTGTCCCCTGCATCGGCAGGCGGACTCTCAACCACTGTGCCACCAGACTTCCCTGCTCTTGAACATTATGATGGGAATTGATCAAGGCATATTGCCCTTTAAAAATGGCATAGAGAGTGGGATGGGCTATATGGGTCAAAAATTTTCTTTCTACATGAGGTCTTCATTCCTTTGATTCCATTTGAGTACTCTGTCTAACCTGACTTTTTGGGTTCTGGTCCAGCACCCCCAAGTGACATAATTGTGGTGCTTCTGCTGGTTTTCTAGCTAATCTAAAGCTTCACTGGTTTTGGAGTGACATCTTGACAAAATACTTCCTTTCCATGATCTCTCTAGGTTTTAACCCTGCTCTGAATTACTGAGGTTCATTCCTCCCTTTTTAATGATAATGATGATGATAACAATAAAAGTGACAGCTACCATTTATTGAGTGCTTCTCAGGCAATTTAGATATAAATTCTCACTAAATTCTCACATTGGCCCTAAGAATGAGTACTATTATCTTCCTTTTATGGGTGAGAAAACTGAGGCTAAGTAGGAAAAGCAAAGACAAGAACAAAAAAACAACTTTCCCGAGGACCTTTCTACTCTTTCCACGTGGTACACTGGGTTTATTGTATATAACAACTCTTCTCCCCTCACACAGCCACTCAGTGTTCTCTCTTGGGCAAGTGATTTTTAAATTTTACATACTTGAGGCAAATTAAAGGCAAATACATGTTTTTTCAAGATCTGTGGTAGGTTGTCTTCTTTAGATGAATGACAATCTATTGTTCAGCCCGTATGCGTGGGCTGTAAGCTACCAGCAGAAAGGTTAGTTAGCTATTCCTTTTGAAACCTAATGTTTTTTGGAATTGATGTTTTCCTCATTAGAGGCTCTCAGCATGTAAAAATGCTGTTTTAAAAATCACTCTGAGAATGCAAAGAGCAAACACAAGCACATTTTGATGTATTCATAATGAGGTGAGCTACTTCAGTTAATAAACAGGCCACAGCACTATGAACAGAAGTGCCCCCACAGTGGTCCACGCAGATGAATCTAGTGATGTGAAAGCCCCCTGAGAGCTCGACATTTCTACTAGGCCGGGACTCCCATGACACCACTAAGAGGTAAGAGCAGGGAAAAGACTGTCTGCACTGGGACCAATCTGGGCAGCTTTTATTTTCCTTTTGAAGTCTAGATCAAACCAGGTTTAGATTATTTTTGTTTTCTTTTCAAAATCTAGACTGGGATTTGATTCATCTGTCTCTCAAAGCTGCATCCTCATTTACCACCATCTCATGACGATCTGGTTATCAGTTGCTGTGCAGTGAACCGGGCCAAAATTAGTGGCATCTTTAAGAAAAAATTTTATTATATCTCACAATCTTGTGCATCAGGGATTAGGTCAGAGCTCACCCAGGTGATTCTTTTACACCATGTGGCATCAGTGAGGGTGAATCAGTGGTCCTCAGTTAACATTTAAGCTGTTGAAATAACTCGATGAATGAGATGAAGTGAGAAAATGCAGTCGAAGTAGGAATTAGTCAGTTGGAAGATCTGGTTGAGGGACTTTGTTTTAAGGCATCAGAAAAGGGTTTTTAAAAAATGGAAAGAATGAAAGAAAAGAGATATGAAGGCTAGATGTAGAAATGCCAACACTTCTTCAATATTAATCTCAGAAAGAAAAAAAAAGGGAAGGGAGAAAATATCTAAGTAAATAATGATGGATACAAGTTTCACATACAAAAGTCAATAACTTTCTTCTGCAAAAGAGAATAAAAACTAAGTAGAAAATATAAGAAAACAAAATGCCTTTCATAAGAGCAACAGAAACTATGAAATACTGAGGAATAAAACTAACAGAATGCACAACATCTTCAGTAAAAAATTTTTTTAAGCTTGTAAAGTTAGTTAAAGAAGACAAATAAGTCAATAGATATGATGTATTCAAAGATGAGATTATATGATATAGTGAAGACCTAGTTTCTCCCCAAATTAATCTTAAATTCAATGTAATTCCAATTAGAATTCCTAGAGGACTCTTTTATGAAATTTGAGAAGCTGGCTTTCTAAAATGTATATGGAAAAATAAGTCTACGAATAAACAAACTCTTTTTAAGAACAAAATTGAGGACTATGAACTATTAACCCTTGGGATCTAGTGCAAAGAAATAAAAACAAGACGGCACTGGTTCAGGAAAAGAGAATTGACTAATGGAAGAGTGTAAATATCCCAGGGTTAGATCCACATATTTATGGGTATTTGGTATATGACAGTAGGTATAGGGTGGATTATTAATAGATGATCTTGGAGAAACTCTCCTTCTATAGAGAGAAAAAATAAAATTGGATTACTACTTAATACCATATGAACCTCAGATGAGTTAAAGATTTAAACTGGTAAAGATAATTTTTTTTCCAATCCTTATTATTGAAATCACCAGCTTTTTTGTTTTCAATGTATTTATTTTTTTCTTCCAGTTTTATTGAGATATAATTGACATACAGCACTGTATAAGTTTAAGGTATACAGCATAATGATTTGGCTCACATACATCATGAAATGATTATCACAATAAGTTTAGTGAACATCTGTCATCTCACAGAGATACAAAATTAAAGAAATAGAAAAAATTTTTTCTTGTGATGAGAACTTAGGATTTACTCTTTTGACAACTTTAATATATAACATAGAGCAGTTTTAATTGTATTTATCATATTATATGTTACCTCCATAGTACTTACTTATCGTATAACTGGGAGTCTGTACCTTTTGACTGCCTTCATCCAATTCCCCTCCTCCTACCCCCTGCCTCTGGTAACCACAAATCTGATCTCTTTTTCTTCAAGTTTGTTTTTGAAATATAACTGACATACAACACCATGTTAGTTCCTGATGCATAACATAGGGATTCCATATGTCTATAGGTTTCAAAATGATCACCACAATATGTCTAATTATGTCACCATAGAAAGACATTACATAATTGTTGACTGTGTTCCCCACACTATACATTTCATATCTGTGACTCATTTATTTTGCACCTGGAAGTTTGTACCTCTTAATTTCCTATTTTTAATTTCACCTATTTCTTTCCTCTTCTTACCTCACTCTCCTCTGGCAACCACCCGTTTATTCCGTGTATCTATAACTCTGTTTCTGTTTTGTTATCTTTGTTCATTTGTTTTTTAGATTCCACATATAAGTGAAATTATCCAGTATTTGTCTTTGTCTGACTTATTTCACTTAGCATAATACCCTCTAGGTCCAGCCATGTTGTCTAAAACAACAAGATTTTTATGGCTAGACTTCCAGCCATTTTTTATGGCTGAGTAATATTCCATAGTGCGCCTGCATGCACATATGTGTGTGTGTATACACACATCTTCTTTATCCATTCACCTATTGACGGGCACTTAGGTTGCTTCCATGTCTTGGTTATTGTAAATCACGCTGCAGTGAACATAGGGGTGCATATATCTTTTCTAATTAGTGTTTTCATTTTCTTAGGATAAATACCCAAGAGTGGAATTGCTGGATCATATGGTAGTTCATTTTTAATATTTTTGAGGAAACTCCATACTGCTTTCCATAGTGGCTTTCCAATTTACATTCCCACCAACAGTGCCTGAGGGTTCCCTTTTCTCCACATCCTTGCCAACACCTGTTATTTGTTGTCTTTTTGATAATAGCCATTCTGACAAGTGTGTGGTGATATCTCATTGTGGTTATGATTTGTATTTCCCTGATGATTAGTGATGTTGAGCATCTTTTCATGTGCCTGTTGGCCATCTGTATGTCTTTTTAAAAAAAATATTCAGATCCTCTGGCCAGTTTTTAATCAGGTTGTTTGTTTATTTTTTCTAGTGTTGAGTTGCATGAGTTTTTTTATATTTTGGATATTAATCCATTGGATATATCATTTATAAATATCTTCTCCTGTTCAGTAGGTAGCCTTCTCATTTTGTTGATAGTTACCTTAGCTGTAAAGATAAAATTTTAAAGTTAATAAAATAAAACATATGAGAACATCTTTATGACTTTGGATTATGGAAGGATTTTTGAAAAAATCAGATTCCTCAAAGCATTAACCATCAGGTAAAACTTCATGTTTGACTTTTATCATAAATCACCTTTTTTTGTTTAACAAAGTTTACCATAATGAAGTTAAAATATGATGGTAGATTGAGAGAAGGTATTTTCAATTTCTAAAATATAAGAAGGGATTAAAACCTAGAACATAGAGGAAATGTCTGCAAATTAACAAGGAAAAGGAAGGAAACCCAATCAAAAATTGGGCAAAGACAATGAATAGGTAATTCAGAGAAAGGGAAACCAAATGGCTAAGAAGTATATGAAAAGATGTTCACTTTTTTTCAGTAAATAGAGAGATGCAACTTAAATTTATGAATAACACTACTTTGACGAACATCAAAATTGAGGAAGTCATGATGAGAGTAGGGAGGCCCTGTTCAAGGGAAGCATCACATACAGTCATTTGCGAAATGTCCTTCCTGTGCTTAGTGACATTAAATACAGATGTACTTGTAGACCCCACAAGCCCATTCCAGTGTATATACCTCAGAGAAACTGGCCCAGACCCATGAGGGAATGTGTTTGACGAAGCTTACAGCTGCATTTTTATTGGGCAAAATTTGGTCCTTGATACATGATGGTCTTTAGGGGAATCAGACTCAAACTGTGGTAAAACCACATGGTGCAATATTATACTACCGTCACAATTAATTAACTAGATTAACAACAGTGTGGGTTAGAACTCAAGAAAAGTGTAACCAGAAAAATTTAACAAATACTAAGATTTAAATCTAATATTATTTATGAAATTTTACAAAACACAAAAATATTTTAAGGGTACCTGTTTATCTAATATACATAAATATGGTATATTAGGGGTATATTTTAAATACAGTAAAGTAGGTGACTAGAGACGAGAAAGGGAATGGGATGGGGACAGAGACAAAGCAGGTATGTAATAAAATAAAATGAAACAAAGTGAATAGCTGGTGATGATGGTGGGCCATGAGGAGAGCCTCATTATCTTTATTGTGTGTACCTAAGATAAAGGAAATAAAGGCAAAAAAAAAAAAAGGAAAATAAAGAGAAAAGACAAGAACAGAAGAGCAGGAGAGAGAGTGAAACAGCGTGAAGGGACCTTGTGGAGTGGGGACTTTGAGTCAAAATCCAGATACTGCACTGACTGGCCAAGCAAATCATCAGTTTATAATTCCCTAAACTTCTACAGTCCTTTTAATTAATTCATTCAATCCATAAGAAATTTCCTTCAAGTTTGTTGTTGATGAAATTGGGGACAATGACAACAAGTACACTTGGTACAAACAGCATTAGAAATATTGACAAAACAGGAAATAAATACAATACCCTTTTTACTAAAGCTGCTAAAAAAAATCATACAATTCTGCTGACTATATTCCAACTTCTATTAAAAGTGTACTGTTTTTGAATTTTTTTAAATTAATGTCATAGGCAGAAGAATCTATTTTCTAAAAACTGTTCTTAATCTAAATGTTGATTTAATCATGGGCACCAAGAATGGGTGTTTTATTTTCTCTGTGTTGCCCATCTTCACTTTTCACTGTCTTTAATGTGCTATAAAATGAGAAACTGAAAAGTCACTTGAGTGTGAAGTCACACCAAGTGTATTTTCTCCTAAGGACCCTGCCATCACCTTGAATTTGGAAATTTGGGTATTGACTGACATGTGCTCAGAACCTCTTCTGGTGAAAGCCTATTGGCGACTGTTTTGGGAAATGTGAGATGGTAGATTTCTTTCCAAATAGGAAATAGACAAAGAGCATCAGTTGGAAATATTTGAGATTTCCAAAAAGAAAACAACATGGCAAAAATCTGATGATTTTTTACACAGTTGTTTGGCTTCAAATTCTAGAGTCTAAGGGAGTCAGACCAAAATAGAAGACTGTGAGAATTCTAGTCATATTTACTTATTTCATGAGATTATAATGAAAGGAACTTCATACAGCTCCTGTAGCATATTTCTTTTAAGGATAGTTACATATAAAGAGGGAGGTTTGGGGACCAGGTATGTAGAGAGCAGACACCCAGAAACACTTAGTGTAGCTCCTGCCCTCAGAGGCCTTTAAATATTCCGCACTCTCACCACTGCCTTAATGGGGTTCTGAGAAAGCATTGACATCTGGGGTTTTCTTACTGTCCCTCATAATGAAGAACTGGACTGCATAAGGAAGACAAATAACGCAAGTAGCAGAATTATTCACCCTTAAAAAAGTACCTCACTTTGTTCTTGGATAGCTGTGTATTTTGAGTACAAAGTGACACTAAAAACACATCTTAAATTGTTCCCAAAGAGACTATGTATCTGAAATGATGATCGTTACTAAAAAAAAATACATACATACATGTGTATATACACAAGTATATGTGTATACATATATACACGTAGGCATACATGTATGCACGTATAGATGCATATGCATATGTACATATATACCTGTATATACATATATGCATACGTAAGTGTATGTACATTTATCTGTATTTACACATACATATATACACTCAAACTGTCGTGAACTGACCTAAGCCCACTTGATCTGTCAAAAGTCCTTTTTGGAAGCTATCTGTGGCATCCAGTAGATAAGAGAAGGTGAGGGGCTATTCGTTCAGTTTGCTTGGACCAGATTCCGTTAGTGCCTGATATTCTAGTGACCCATTCAGTTTAGTAGTTTAGCACTATTAAAAGTGCCCTGCTTGGATGATAAATTATATGGTTACCCTGCTTTAGTCTCCTCCCCAACAATCTCCTTACCAGGTAGTATATTATATTGGAAACAAGTCTTGGGCCCAATTCTGTCACATATAAAAACTTTTATTAGCAAGCAGGCACAAAAACAGTCATGCAGGCTGTTCTGAAAGCTTGATCGAGAGCCATCTCTGTTCTTACAGGCCCTCGGGCAGCACCTTGCTTAAAGATCATGTGTGGCCCAAAGCTTAAATACTTCTGAAAGCTCTGTTTTACAATTTTATTTATTTATTTATTTAATTTTTGGCTGCGTTGTGTCTTCGCTGCTGCGCGTGAGCTTTCTCTACTTGCTGCGAGCAGGGGCTACTCTTCGTTGTGGTGCGTTGGCTTCTCGTTGTGGTGGCTTCTGCTGTTGCAGAGCACAGGCTTCTAGGCACACGGGCTTCAGTAGTTGTGGCACACGGGCTCAGTAGTTGTGGCTCACAGGCTCTAGAGCGCAGGCTCAGCAGTTGTGGTGCACAGGCTTAGTTGCTCCGCAGCATGTGGGATCCTCCAGGACCGGGGCTCAGACCTGTGTCCCCTGCATTGGCAGGTGGATTCTTAACCACTGCCTCACCAGGGAAGTCCCTGAGAGCGCTTTTTAAGAAAAAAATAGTACAAAACTCCAAATTCAAAACTACAGGTAAAAATAAGTATATATTTAGAAAGAGAAAAGAAATCACACAAAAAAATTATTCAGTTTTTGTGGCGCTGACAGATATCACAAACAGTAAAAAATTCAGACAAATAATATAATATCCTGCCTGACTCTTTGGACATTTCTTCATATATAAATTTATGTTATTTAAGTATATAAATTATAAATGATTTAAATTAATAGTATTTCACTTTTTAGATTTATGTCTGCTGAATTTTTAATGGCTATTATAGAATGTATTTACTTATTTATTTTTGAATTGTTGAGTATTTTATTTATTTTTTTTAATACAGCAGATTCTTATTAGTTATCCATTTTATACATATTAGTGTATATATGTCAATCCCAATCTCCCAATTCATCACACCATCCTTGTCTTGTTCGTGATCTTAGAGGAAATGCTTTCAGTTTTTCACCATTGAGAATGATGTTTGCTGTGGGTTTGTCATATATGGCCTTTATTATGTTGAGGTAGGTTCCCTCTTTGCCCAGTTTCTGGAGAGTTTTTATCATAAATGGGTGTTGAATTTTGTCAAAAGCTTTCTCTGCATCTATTGAGATGATCATATAGTTTTTATTCTTCAATTTGTTAATATGGTGTACCACATTGATTGATTTACGTATATTGAAGAATCCTTGCATCCCTGGGATAAATCCCACTTGATCATGGTGTATGATCCTTTTAATGTGTTGTTGGATTCTGTTTGCTAGTATTTTGTTGAGGATTTTTGCATCTCTATTCATCAGTGATATTGGTCTGTAAGTTTCTTTTTTTGTAGTATCTTTGTCTGGTTTTGGAATCAGGGTGATGGTGACCTCTTAGAATGAGTTTGGGAGTGTTGCTTCCTCTGCAATTTTTTGGAAGAGTTTGCGAAGGATGAGTGTTAGCTTCATAGAATTCACCTGTGAAGCCATCTGGTCCTGGACTTTTGTTTGTTGGAAGATTTTTAATCACAGTTTCAATTTCATTACCTGTGATTTGTCTGTTCATATTTTCTATTTCTTCCTGGTTCAGTCTTGGAAGGTTGTACCTTTTAAGAATTTGTCCATTTCTTCCAGGTTGTCCATTTTATTGGTATAGAGTTGCTTGTAGTAGTCTCCTAGGATGCTTTGTATTTCTGCAGTGTCTGTTATAACTTCTCCTTTTTCATTTCTAATTTTATTGATTTGAGTCCTGTCCCTCTTTTTCTTGATGAGTCTGGCTAATGGTTTATCAATTTTGTTTATCTTCTCAGAGAACCAGCTTTTAGTCTCATTGATCTTTGCTATTGTTTTCTTTGTTTCTATTTCATTTATTTCTGCTCTGACCTTTACGATTTCTTTCCTTCTACTAACTTTGGGTTTGTTTGTTCTTCTTTCTCTAATTCCTTTAGGTATAAGGTTAGATTGGTTATTTGAGATGTTTGTTGTTTCTTGAGGTAGGATTGTATTGCTATAAACTTCCCTCTGAGAACTGCTTTTGCTGCATCCCCTAGGTTTTGGATTGTCGTGTTTTCATTGTCATCTGTCTCTAGGTATTTTTTGATTTCCCCTTTGATTTCTTCAGTGATCTCTTGGTTATTTAGTAATGTATTGTTTAGCCTCTATGTGTTTGTGTTTTTTACGTTTTTTTCACTGTAATTGATTTCTAATCTCATAGCATCATGGTCAGAAAAGATGCTTGATATAATTTCAATTTTCTTAAATTTACTGAGGCTTGATTTGTGACCCAAGATGTGATCTATCCTGAAGAATGTTCTGTGTGCACTTGAGAAGAAAGTGTAATCTGCTGTTTTGGGATGGAATGTCCTACAAATATCAATTAAATCTATCTGGTCTATTGTTTCATTTAAAGCTTGTGTTTCCTTCTTAATTTTCTGTTTGGATGATCTGTCCATTGGTGTAAGCGAGGTGTTAAAGTCCCCCACTATTATTGTGTTACTGTTGATTTCCTATTTTGTAGCTGTTAGCAGTTGCCTTATGTATTGAGGTGCTCCTATGTTGGATGTATATATATTTATAATTGTTATATCTTCATCTTGGATTGATCCCTTGATCATTACATAGTGTCCTTCCTTGTCTCTTGTAACATTCTTTAGTTTAAAGTCTGTTTTATCTGATATGAGTATTGCTACTCCAGCTTTCTATTGATTTCCATTTGCATGGAATATCTTTTTCCATCCCCTCACTTCCAGTTGTATGTGTCCCTAGGTCTGAAGTGGGTCTCTTGTAGACAGCATATATATGAGTCTTGTTTTTGTATCCATTCAGGGAGCCTGTGTCTTTTGGTTGGAGCATTTAATCCATTCACATTTAAGGTAATTATCGATATGTATGTTCCATTACCATTTTCTTAATTGTTTTGGGTTTGTTTTTGTAGGTCCTTTTCTTTTCTTGTGTTTCCCACTTAAAGGAGTTCTTTTAGCATTTGTTGTAGAGCTGGTTTGGTGGTGCTGAGTTCTCTTATCTTTTGCTTGTCTGTAAAGCTTTTGATTTCTCCATCGAATCTGAATGAGACCCTTGCCAAGTAGAGTAATCTTGGTTTTAGGTTCTTCCCTTTCATCACTTTAAATATGTCATGCCATTCCCTTCTGGCTTGTAGAGTTTCTGCTGAGAAATCAGCTGTTAGCCTTATGGGGATTCCTTTCAATGTTATTTGTCGTTTTTCTCTTGCTGCTTTCAGTAATTTTTCTTTGTCATTAATTTTTGCCAACTTGATTACTATGTGTCTCGGCATGTTTCTCCTCATGTTTATCCTGTATGGTACTCTCTGCACTTCCTGGACTTTGGTGGCTATTTCCTTTCCCATTTTAGGGCAATTTTGACTATAATCTCTTCATATATTTTCTCAGGGCCTTTCTCTCTCTCTTCTCTTTCTGGGACCCCTATAATATGAATGTTGTTGCATTTAATGTTGTCCCAAAGTTCTCTTAGGCTATCTTCATTTCTTTTCATTCGTTTTTGATTATTTTGTTCCGCAGCATTGAATTCCACCACTCTGTCTTCCAGGTAACTTATCCATTCTTCTGCCTCAGTTGTTCTGCTATTGATTCCTTCTAGTGTACTTTTTTTATATGTTTTTTTCTTGTCAACTTTAAATATTGCAATTATGTTTTTCAAGTTTATAATCTATCCTGCATTGAGCAGAAATTCTTCATTTTGATATACTTAAATTCATCACATTTTCTAACCTTTTGATATGTGGGGTTTTAGCCTTTCCTCACCACTATATCACAACTATTCCCCAACATTTTCTTTCATTACCTTCCTAGTTTTTTTATACTTATATCTTGAATTCATGTGGCGTTCCTCTCTAAGTTGTAAGGTAGGAATTCTGCTTTATTTTTCTTCATATTTGAAGCCATTTTTCACCAGTCTCTCTCCCTCTCTCTCTCTCTCTCTCTCTCTCTCTCTCTCTCTCTCTCTCTCTC
>NW_021703772.1:22616592-22673803 GCF_005190385.1 Monodon monoceros
CTCTCTCTCTCTCTCTCTCTCTCTCTCTCTCTCTCTCTCTCTCTCTCTTTCTCTCTCTCTCTTTTTGGCTACACTTGAACGGCATGTGGGATCTTAGTTCCTCAGGCAGGGGTTGAACCCGAGCCCCCTGCAGTAGAAGCACAGAGTTTTAACCACTGGACCACCAGGGAAGTCCCACCAATCGCTCTTAAAAAAACCTGTCCTCTAGTGTATTTTTCATTTCAGTTACTGTATTGTTCATCTCTGTTTGTTTGTTCTTTAATTCTTCTAGGTCTTTGTTAAACATTTCTTGCATCTTCTCGATCTTTGCCTCCATTCCTTTTCCAAGGTCCTGGATCATCTTCAGTATCATTATTCTGAATTCTTTTTCTGGAAGGTTGCCTATCTCCACTTCATTTAGTTGTTTTTCTGGGATTTTATCTTGTTCCTTCATCTGGTACATAGCCCTCTGCCTTTTCATCTTGTCTATCTTTCTGTGAATGTGGTTTTTGTTCCACAAGCTGCAGGATTGTAGTTCTTCTTGCTTCTGCTGTCTGCCCTCTGGTGGATGAGGCTATCTAAGAGGCTTGTGCAAGTTTCCTGATGGGAGGGACTGGTGGTGGGTAGAGCTGGGTGTTGCTCTGGTGGGCAGAGCTCAGTAAACCTTTAATCCCCTTGTCTGCTGATGGGTGGGGCTGAGTTCCCTCCCTGTTGGTTGTTTCGCCTGAGGCAACCCAACACTGGAGCGTACCTGGGCTCTTTGGTGGAGCTAATGGCGGACTCTGGGAGGCCTCACACCAAAGAGTACTTCCCAGAACTCCTGCTGCCAGTGTCCTTGTCTTCATGGTGAGACACAGCCACCCCCTGCCGCTGCAGGAGACCTTCCAACAGTAGCATGTAAGTCTGGTTCAGTCTCCTGTGGGGTCACTGCTCCTTCCCCTGTGTCCCGATGCACACACTACTTTGTGTGTGCCCTCCAAGAGTGGAGTCTCTGTTTCCCCCAGTCCTGTCGAAGTTCTGCAATCAAATCCTTTTAGCCTTCAAAGTCTGATTCTCTGGGAATTCCTCCTCCCGTTGCCGGACCTCCAGGTTGGGAAGACTGACGTGGGGCTCAGAACCTTCACTCCAGTGGGTAGACTTCTGTGGTATAAGTGTTCTCCAGTTTGTGAGTCACCCGCCCAGCAGTTATGGGATTTGATTTTGTTGTGATTGTGCCCCTCCTACCATCTCATTGTGGCTTCTCCTTTGTCTTTGGATGTGGGGTATCTTTTTTGGTGAGTTCCAGTGTTTTCCTGTCGATGATTGTTCAGCAGTTAGTTGTGATTCCAGTGCTCTTGCAAGAGGGAGTGAGAGCACATCCTTCTACTCTTCCATCTTGACCTAGTCTCCCTATTATAGAATTTATAATACCTATTTTTAACTTATCAGAGTCTAACTTAAAATAATATAGTACTTCATATGTAAGAGTCTTAAACAGAGTTATGTCCATTTCTCTCTACTGTCCCTTTTGCTATCATTGTTTCATTATATTTTTTCATGTGTTATAAATCCCACAATATATTATTATTATTTTTAATAAGTCAAAAATTTAGAAAATACAAGTCATATATTATCTACACATTAACTGTGTCTAGCTGTCTTCATTCCATTATGTACATTTGCATTTCCATGAGATATCCTTTTATTTCAATTTGAAGAACTTCCTTTAGTGTTTCTTGCACACAGGTATGCTAGTGATAATTCTCTCCCTTTTTTTGTTGTCTGATAAAAGGCTTTATTTTCCCTTCATTTTTAAAGTATAATTTTACTGGACATAGAATTTGAGGTTGATAGTTTCTTTTCCATCACTTTAAAGATGTCATTCTATTGTCTTTTGGAATGTTTTCCTTAAAGTGATGTGTCGTTTTTCTCTGGTTGCTTTTAAGACTGCCTTCTTATCACTGGGTTTCAGCAATTTGATTATGATATGCCTGCTTGGGGTTTGTTGAGTCTATTGGATTTCTGTAGGTTTTTGTTTTTCAATAAATTTTTTAAAAGTTTGGACATTAGTTCTTTAATTTCTCTTCCTTTGCCCCCTGCTGATTCCTCAATTTCAATATTTAAATTTCATGTATAGTTAAAGTCTTGATACTGTCCCATAACTAACTGTTTGCTAATTTTTAGGTTTTTTTTTTTTTTTTCTGTGATTCAGTTTGGATGGTTTCTTTTGCCATAACTTCAAGTCAGTGTATGTGTCTTATCTGATATTAAGCACATATGGTGAATTTTCATTTCATACTTTTCATTTCTAGAAGTTCTTATTACTTCTTTTTTACAGGTTCCATTTCTTTCTTCGTTTTGCTTGTGTTTTCCTTTAAATCCAAGAACATATTTATAGTAGCTGTTTTAAAGTTTTTGTGTACTAGTTTCATTATCTCTGACATTGTGTGACTTTTCCTTTTCATTGGTTTTTTTCCTTGGTTATGGATCACATTTTTCTGCTTCTTTGCATGTGTAATAATTTTTAATTGGATGTCAGACATTATCATGTTAAATTATTGAGAATCAAGATCTTGTTGTCTTTTTAAGAAAGAATCTTGAATTTTGTTTGGCAGGCAGTTGAGATAGTGTGATACTTTTGAGGCTTGTTCTTAGGTTTGTTTGAGTGAGTCTTGTGTAGCCCCTACTGTAGGACTGGTTTAGCTCCATTACTAAAAGCATGGCTCTTCTGGAGTCTCTGTTGAATGTGTAGGTGCTTCAGTGATGTCTCCACTTTGGCTCACTGGAACTTGGATGTCTCCCAGCCCAGTGTGAGCAGTGAAAGTTATTCAGCTTACAGCTTATAGGTTTGCTGACTCAAGAGGATACCTAAGCAGGTTTCTTTGACTTCTTTCTCTGTGTAGAAACTTTCTCTCCAGTACTCTGCCCTGCAAATTTCAGCTGCCTCCATGACTCTGATCTTTGTGTTTTCTAGTCAGCAAGACCACTGTGGTTTGTTAGGGGTCCCCAGTTTCTGTGCTACTGGCTGGAATGTGACTCCAGGCAGAAAGCGAGGGAAACATGTAGGGTTCACTTTATTTGTTTACCTTCCCTTAGGGTTCACTATCCTGGGCTCCCTGTTTTTCAGTGTCTGTAAACACTTATTTGTATTGTTTAGTTTTCAGATTGTGCTGGGGGCAGGGCAAATCAGATACTATTTAATCCATCATGGCTGGAAGCAGAAGTCAAATCCACTAATCTTACCAAGAAAAAAATTTTTCAAAAAATATATTAGATCCCTACAGGAATATAAATCTCTCTTTTTTTAATTGTTGTTGTTGTTCACTAATTTGGACCAAGTGCTGAAAATGCCTTTTATCATGTAGTTGCTCAATAAATATTTCTTAAATACATAAATAAATCAATACAAACTATTTTTTTAAACTAGCATGACCTTTGCTATTAATCAGAAAGCAAGATTGATGATGTGATGTATTAGCCTATTTGTGGAATGCGGGCTTTTGGTTAAATACTTTAAAATACAAGTGATTAATAATAATAGTTACTATTAATAATTATTTAAGTGTGTATTCCTGATTAAGGTACTTCAAATATTAACTAACCCCCCAGGGTACAGGGATAAGTTTAAAATATTGAATGTGCACATGTATACCACACTATCTATGTTAAAGTCTTTTAGAGAAAAGTACAGACAACATCCAACACAGAAAAGGTAAAAATTCTTCTTTCTGCCCCTAATTCTTACTCTCTCTCAATTCTTTTCTGCATGATTATTATTTTTTATTACTAACTTATGCATAGACAAGTTATATATAAATATCTAATCCCTCTTTTGTCCCACAAATGATTGTGTATTATATACAGTAAACTGCACCTTTTTAATTTCATGTAATTAGATCTGTTAAGGAGAATTTCATAAATCACTTCATTATTTAAACATTTACCTAGATTTCATTAAACAGATGTCATAATTTATTTAGAATATTTCCTGTTGATAGATATTTAGTTTTTCCCCGTTTATTTTTGGTTACAAACAGTGCTATAATCAAGAGCCTTGCATGTATGTCATTGTGCTTTCATGTGCCACAGATTCCATCATATGATTGTACAAAGCAGCAATAAAAATGTACCCCAAACCAAGTAATGAACAAGTAAGCCTTCAGTACAATAATCTTTTATTGCTGCTACATAATAATTGCATATCCCCAGTTCAAATTATTCTAATAAGGAAATTTAGGTGCACAAATTTCCACAAAATGTGAACACTACTTTGTAATACACCTCTGCCTCTTCTCAGTGGACTCTGTGTCATAATACATGGTATTACTATGGTAAAAGTCTTTTTTACTAAGAAAAAAATTACATGCTTCCACTTCTTTGGTCTCTGGATTAGAAAGAAACAAATTTGAAACTCTGAGCCTTTTGTGTGTGTGTGCAAAAAAAAGAGAGGGGGTTTCACATAAATCGAGTCAATCTTGTTTTCATTTTCATTTTTTGTCTACTGTGTAATTCATTAAATTAGCTGTTTGCAGTCACAAGATAACTGCATGTTTCTTGCTTTATTTTCTCATTACGTTGTCTTGGGATGCTACCTCTGACAAAGGAAACTCTTTTTTGCAATTCTAAAACACACGATAGCCTCGTGCAGGTAGAATTATGGCTACAGCAAGTTATCACTGAGAAGATGAGGCACAACTATTTTTTCATATGTTAATGAAAAACCCAAGTCTCCCCCAAAATAATTGTAGGGCATGAAGTCCTTCAAATACGTTTCTTGTTCACCAATTAATATCTTGTGTATTGAAGAAATTCGCAGTGGAAGCCTAAAGACATTATTAAAACAAAGCAGAAGGTTGGATTTTGTAATGTAAAGGTTCTAGATAGACACATGGGAGCCTAGACGGGGAATAATTCTAAACTATTCCCAATTAAAGGTCATTTGGTAGGACACTGGAAATGTAATTTTCTTGAGGCTTTGATCCTTAATTGTTTTTTCCTTATCAGCACCTGGAGGGTTCCCCAGACCTTGCATATTTCAGAGTGTTCCTTTTACAACAATTACCCAAAATGTTCAGAGCAGGTGATCTTAGAAAAGTCTTGTTAGGAGGGAGAAGAGCCAGAGGACGATTTCTTTGGGAGACAGTCTGCTGGGTTATTCATTCAGGTCACAGCATGTGTTAGCATTGGGGAGGGATAGAGGGTGCCTGCAAGATGGGAGAGGAGAGAGACCCAGATTTTCTGGAAAGCCAATGGAGCCATGCAGTTGTGGGAAAAATAAGGTGACACTCCAGGAACCGCTTCTGTTGACATTCCACTTGTACCTTCACTGCCCTGGGGTCTATGGTAAACTCTGATTTGACTAGCACTGGGGTGTTCAAATAATTGGAACTTGCTGAACAAAAACCTCTCCCCTGATACCCAGCTTTACAGTAATGACAACTATTAAAATAAAAAAAACTGACAGCAAACCATTGTTATTATTTAGCATTTATAGAATGTCAACAGCATGCTTGGTGCTGTGGAAAATGAGGACTACAATGCTGAGATAGCTTGATGAGTTTATGTTGTCAAGTAAACAGCAGGAGCTCGAGCACTTAGGTTATCCGCGTGAAAGGGACAGGACAAATTTGCTGAATTCAGTGATTTGTTTTTTTTTTTTTTGCCTCTTTGCTCCTTTGTTTTTCTTGGATGTCTCATATCTCACAGCTCAGTGCTTCTCAAACTTGGCTACCTATAGGAATCACTCAGTGAGCTTTTTAAAATAAGATGGTTCTCTAGAAAAATGGTACAGATGAACCAAGTTGCAGGGCAGAAATAGAGACACAGATGTAGAGAACAAACATAATGGACACCAAGAGGGGAAAGTGGCAGTGGGGGAGTGGTGGTGGTGTGATGAATTGGGAGATTGGGATTGACGTACATACATTAATATGTATAAAATGGATAACTAATAACCTGCTGTATAAAAAAATAAATAAAATTCAAAAAGAAAATAACATGGTTCTTGCTTCTTATGCCTAAAGACATTGAGGTAATAGATCTAGGGTGTGTTCTGGGCAACAGGATTTTTAAAAGTCCCCTGCATGATTCCCACCTGCAGCTAAGGTTGTGAGCCACTTTTGTGGTTTTGTTTTTGTTATCGTTGCTTGTTCGTTTTTAAGTCAACTGCCTCTGATAGCACTTCAAGTTAAAACCACCTTGGTCTTTATTCTAGTTTTTTTCTCTTCTCTTTGTGCCTTTTTTTTTTTTTTTTTGCGGTACGCGGGCCTCTCACTGTTGTGGCCTCTCCCGTTGCGGAGCTCAGGCTCCGGACGCGCAGGCTCAGCGGCCATGGCTCACGGGCCCAGACGCTCCGCGGCATGTGGGATCTTCCCGGACCGGGGCACGAACCCGTGTCCCCTGCATCGGCAGGCGGACTCTCAACCACTGCGCCACCAGGGAAGCCCTCTTTGTGACTTTTGCAAAAAAAAAAAAAAAGGAAGTTAACCTTATTACCAACCCCACCCTACTTCCACCATAATATTAATGGAAGGGTGTTCTTGCTCCTCCCCCACGTGGTATGTGCATTTCAACTGGAGTCTTCTGGAGACAATATCTTATTTCTATCCAAAGCTGTGGGTCTAATGGTACAGATTTTAAGTGAATTATTTGGTAATAAGTCTCTACTTAACTCGTGAATCGTGTTCCAGCCCTCAGTCTGTTTTCTTGGAACAAATATGTAAGAAAGACCTCTTTTAAAGTCTACATGTTGTGCTTCTCAACCAGCTTCAGGTATTTCTTCTGGATCAGAGGGATGTCCTTCCCTTACGCAGAATCTTTATACAGACCCGGAGAGTCCAGATCGAGTTACATCTGCACTTTTGCCCACCCCACATCCTTCTTCCTTTTCTTCTATCATCCAAAGAGCATATTGGATCATCTTTAGGCTCTGGGATGCCATCCCAGAAGTAGTTCTCATGTTGGGGTGTGGATATCCTAAGACCACATATGTACGAAATGTAGGCAATGTCTAACTCCCACGTTTCAGGAATAGGTAGGTGTATTAGTTACGCTATTGCTGTATAACAAATTACCCCACAATTCAGCAGCTTAAAACAACAGACATTTATTATTATCTCACTCAGTTTCTGAGGGTTAGAAATTCAGAAGTGGCTTAGCTGAGTGGTCGTGGCTCAGGATCTTTCATGAGGTTGCCGATAAGTTGTCATCTGAAGGCTTGACGGGCTGGAGTATCCTCGCTCACCTGGCTGTTGGCAGGCCTCCGTTTCTTGCTGGCTGTTGGTCAGCTGTCTCATTTTCTTACCACGTGGGGTTCTCCATAGGGCTGGTCATTATGTGGCAGCTGGCTTACGCCAGAGTGCCTGTCAGAGAGAGAGAGAGAGAGAAATAGAGAGATCAAGATATAAACAGAAGTATCTGTTATAATCAATATTGGAAATGACATGCCAAAGTTCTGCTGTATTTTATTGTTCATACAGATTAACGCTGGTATAATATGAAAGAAGACTATATAAGAATGTCAATGCAAAGAGGTGGGATCATTGGGGGCCATCTTAGAGTCTGGCTACCACAAATGGGCTGGACCACACACAAGAGAATTGTATGAATTTTGTTGAGATTTACCACCTATTCTTATTAAGCATTCTACCCAGTTGTCTAACTGTTCCAGTCCTGACCAATGAAAGGGGGCAGGCGAAAGCCAGTACTCTCACAACTGGGCGTTACTTGGAGGTGGCTCTCTAGGATCCAGAAAACCCATTCACACTGATGGGCACTTACTAGGTCCTTAGTTTGAACAGCAGACTTTCCCCCCGATGATAGATGGATGAAGTTTATGTTCATCATCTCTGTACTGCTTTGGTTTGTTTGAAATATAAAGAAGCACCTTGTGCCTTGTATCAAACCCTCAGAACTTGGACTCTGAATCTTCCATATAATTCTACTATATTATTTTCCATCTTAAGTGGTAATATATCATGCCCTGCCAGGGATTATGCTTGCAAAGGAAATGTTGATTATCAAAGAGATCATGACATCCTAAAGCTAGATTATGGCCCCTCTCACAAGCGTGATATTTTTGAGTTAGAGAGGATTGTAGACACTTCGTCTCATACCATAGGGACTTTTTTGTCATTGCCATTTGTCATTGTCATTCTCCTATTTCTACTGTTTCATTTAACCACAGTGTCTTGTGAGCTCTTTGGGAACAAACTAATTTTTGTGTCACAGTACATATAACACTCTATAGATGCAAGGACTCTATAAAAAATATAAATTAGATGACAAGGTTTAGATTACTCAATAAACATGTACTATATATTTTCATAGATTTTGCAAAATGAATGCAAATACTAGTATTTTAATGTTATACAGACTTGACCTTCATGGTAATCTTGCAAAGTGAACTAGACAAAAATTTTCATGTCATTAATATAGAACAGCCAGTGAGTGAAAATGCTAGACTCAGAACCCAAGACTTCCGACTCCTGCATTGTCTAATACTCTGTATACTACCTCTGGACAATAAAACGTTCACTCTCAGAGACTCTTCTGTTCAGGTAGCCTGATGAAAAAGATCCCTGTGGGATAAATGTCAAAATGATTATGTGAGGGAGAGAAGCCAGACAAGGAAGAGTATGCATACGCCATGTGATTTCCTTTATATAAAACTCTAGGACAGTGGTTCTCAATCAGAGCCAATTTTGCCCTTAGGAGACATTAGGCAATGTCTGGTTACATCTCTGGTGGTTATAACTGGAGCACAGGTACTACGCACACATCTGATGGGTAGAGACTAAGGATGCTGATAAAGCCCCTGCAATGCAGATAACAGCCCTCTACAGCAAAGAATGGTCTGGTCCAAAATGTGGACAGTGCTGAGGTTGAGAAACTCTGCTGTAGGAAATGCAAACTAATCTATAGTGACAAAGAGGAAATCAGTGGTTGCTTAGGGATGGGGGCCGAGGAAGGATGGGAGAAAGGGATTACAAAGACCACCAGGAAACTTTCAAGAGTGATGGAACATTCACTGACTCGATTTTAATGATCAGTTCATGGGTATAAACATACATCAAAAACAATCAATTTGAAAAGTTAAGTGTGTGCCGTTCATTATTTGTTATGCCTCAATAAAGCTGTTCCTTTAAATACTTGAAGAATTTAATGATTATATTTGGAGAATGTAAGTAGTTTAGAATTGATGTAGTATGAAACAAGAGATTGGATCCAGTGGTGGGATATGAGCAAAAAGCAAGAGTCAACAAGAAGGAAACATTTTATCTTACTGATGAGTTTGGGCCTCTTTTTATAAATGGCAGGAAGTTAGTAAAGTATTTTAAGCAGGAAACACAAACTTGTTAGTATTTTGGAAAGACTGCTTTGGTGCCGGTGTGGAGAATTGATTTAATGCCTGTTCTCATTACTGAAGTCTAGGGATTTTTATTTCATCAATATTTTATTATTTCATTGTCATAAATTAACATGGATTTGTGCAATTATGTTTCATTACTAAGTGGCAAAAAATGGCTCTTTAAAAAAGAGAAGTAATTCCTTAACATAATTTCAATGTAAAGAGCCAGATAGAGAATTTTTTTTTCTTTTTTTTCTTGGGGTTTTAGTTCAGTAATGACAGTTTGAAACTACGCTCTGCCCACATTTAAGACATTAAAAGTCCCCAGTGGCTGAAGGGTGAGTGAGAGCAGGAGACAGGATGAGCAAAACCGCTCCGGTCGTGGTGAACAGCAGGAAGCCTCCTCTCAGGAGAGGGAAAGGGACATGCTGCCCTTTAGAAAAAATGAGACTCTCAGCCTCTTCTGTACTGAAGAGGGAAGCAGGATTTACAAGCCACAAAACTCTGTCAGTTTCAGAAAGAAAAAATTCTCAGCTAACAGAGATCATTAATACTTTATCCTCCTGGACAGATATTGAGACCCTTTTATAAATCTGCAATGTCCTCTTGTCCTGGACAAACACGGTGACCCTTTATAAATCCGAAATGTCCTCTGGTACAATCCTGCGACCTCCTGATGTATGTTTTTGGTACCCCTTTCATAAAGCTTTTATGTTCTGTGCCAACTTTTAAGTACACACTGCGTCCTTTCCTATTGAATGCCATGGTTTCTCATCTTTTTTAACCGAATATCATGTCACCTCCCTGCCCTGCTGACTACAAAGCAAATCTTGGAGGGTCTTAGACTGTAGTCAGGTACCAACCAAAGCCTATCAGGTAGATGTGTTAGGAAACTGGATATGTTGGTTCATTCTTTGAGTGCTCTTTACTTCCTGCAGGACAGTTCGTATAAATAGCGAAGTCCTGTTTTGTTTTTTTTTTTCTTTTTTTGCGGTACGCGGGCCTCTCACTGTCGTGGCCTCTCCTGTTGCGGAGCACAGGCTCTGGACGCGCAGGCTCAGCGGCCGTGGCTCACAGGCCCAGTTGCTCTGCGGCATGTGGGATCCTCCCGGACCGGGGCACGAACCCGCATCCCCCGCATCGGCAGGCAGACTCCCAACGACTACGCCACCAGGGAAGCCCGTGAAGTCCTGTTTTTATATTCTTAGCCCTAATTGATTTTTTTTCTGTAACAGTATTGATTTAGCATATCATGTGGGGGGCCATTTATTCTCCCGGAATGGAAAACTGGATATTGGAAAACTTAAGACCAGAGGAGGAAAACTGGATATTGGATAACTGGATATTGGATATTGGAAAACTTAAGACCAGAGGAGGAAAATCAGAATGTGAGAAAAAAATCTGGGTATGCAGGAATGAAATTTAGCCAGGCCCGAATCCTAGGCTTGCTGGGGAATGTTCCTGGAAACTTGACTTTTTAAAAGTCAGTCTCACAGTAAACACTTAGTAAACACAGTAAACGCTTAGGCTCATGCTACACTATTTCTTTGCACCTGTTGAGTAGATAAACAAAGATTCCATCACAGGCAGGTTGAGAAGAGGCCATGAGGACATAAAGTTGCCCCAGGAAAATGCAAAAATGAGCTTATATGCCTGGGAGAATCCTCACTCTGAGAAAAGGGGTAGGTGGTATTCACACCTATTACTTCCATGCAGAAATTTGGAGACCTGGAAAGCTCTGTCTCCAGGAGCACATAATTTTGTCTCTATAAATTTTTAAATATGTGCTGTTAAAGGACTTCTCAAGCTTCTAACCAAAATTGTGGCTACTTTCCATTGATCATGTCACTATTCTGTTGAAACACACATGAGCATGTCATAAAATCTATAGGAAAAAATGGTACTCTAGGAAAACAGAAAAGATATGTGAGTGTGAACAAGAAAACATGATTACTGTCTTCAAATATTCGATGGGTTATCATGAGCTAGAAGGATTAGATTGTTCTATGTGGTTTCCAGTGATAGAACTAGGACCAAAAGGCAGATACTGGGTCAAGATAGAGAAGATTTTTTTATATTAAGTGATTTAAGCTGGTCACAAGCAGCTTTTTACCATTGGATGTATTCCAGTGAAAGTCTAATGACATCCTGTTAGGTCCAAATTGAGTCAGACTAGATATCTTCTATGTCTCTTGGAAATGGAATATTCTAGAATTCAAACAATATGATAGGCTTAATGTTAAGATTGTGAACTATGATCTTCATATAATTTTTGTATCATTTGGGATAATCAAGTCACTACTTGTTTTCGTTTGCATCATGAGATGTCCTTGTTTCTCTTCTGTGACTGTTACTTTTTGCATTCAACAGCTATTTAATTTGTTCTTTCATTAGTTTATTTGTTCATTCAATCACTTATGCAACAAACACTGTTGACTTCCTCATCTATAGTACTAGTTGCTGTGTTAAGGACCCAAAGATGAAAAAGACAGTATATCTGCTTTGTCCCCATGAAGATATGAGTCTATGCTCAGCTGCTATCAAACTTGGAGCTTTACCTTTAAATGTATGTGATGCTTTTAGTTTTTTTTATTGGTTGTTTAGACCCTTAAAATATAATGTCACCGATTCAACCTGATGGTTCCAAGCAAGGATGAACTGAAAACACATGTTCCATGAGTTAAATGAGAAGGTATATGAGAGACATTATTCAGTGGCATATTTTAATACTTTCTCCTTGACCATGACTGGGTGGTTGAACTTGTTGATGGTCAGTGCTTAAGGGCAAAGGCAGGGTTCAAACAGCACGATTCAAATTCTGCTTCCTCTGTTGATTAGCTGTGAAACTTAGCTACCTAACCCTTCTGTGTCTTGACCTTTTCATCTGGCAAAGGGAATTATAATAGAACCTACCAATGAGGGTTCTTATGGGCAATAGAAATAATGTTTGTAAACTGCTTACCAGAAGGCTTCACAGATAGTAATTTCTCAGTGACAATAAACTGTGATTATGGTACCTTAGATGAGACTCTCCTCTGTGCTTATTTCTATTTTAGCATTTATTGCATTGGATTTTAGTAACTGCAGTGGACCCTTGAACAACACAGGTTTGAACTCATGGGTCTACTTATATGCAGATATTTTTTCAATAGTAGTTTAACTTTTTCAGTAACTGTTCTGATTTTTTTTTCTGGTTTGAAAAGACTTCTACTCTCTAGCTCCATTCTTGTCCTTTAGAATTTAAATATTCTTTCTATGTTTTCTGCTTTCCGAATGTAAATCCTGTATCTTGAAATCTTGAGCTCCTTTCCCCAAATTTCCTTCACAGGAAATATGATGCCTGTCCAAATGCCTTGGAGTTTACAAGCTGGTTTAGGTTCTCAACTTCTCACTTAATTACCAGTTACTTGCATATACACGCTAGTTTTATATAGGACCATCAGGACCAAGACGTAAGGATGTGTAATGTCTAGGTGAGGTTTCTATTTGCCGTAGTTTACAATTTCATGGCAATTGTTAGGGGGAGTTGCTTATTTCTCTACTTCTCTGTCGTCTATGCAAAGCGTTTTTTCTTAAATGCTCTAAGCCTCTTGCCTCAGTCATTAGTCATGGAGATGAAATAAGCTAATTTGTTGTTGGGTGAAAGGCATTGATTCACAGCTTTCGACTGGGTGGAGCCTACGTATTAAAAGTTCTTAGGCATAGAGGATCCTGTCCCTTGTAGCTGTCCTATTTTCCCCTAAACAGTGCTAGGCACTGATCCTCAGGAATTGTGTATACTCTTAGACTCCAACTTTTTCTTAGGTAGACTGTTCCAAAATATAAACCAGAGTCGGGGTGGGGCAGGATGTTTTAGCAGATCTATTTGGCTCTTATACTAAGTCATTCCCTCCAATATGGCTTTATCAGAAATCAGGTTGCCATTATGGCTTTCACCTTTCTGATTTCTGTATCTGTATCTCAACTAGTTCTGAATTCAGGCAGAAAAGAGGATTGTCATTTATTAGGCCTTCCAATATGCCAATCATAGTCAATTGTTATTTATTGGTATTCAATTTGGATTAAAAAATAATCCTGAAAATAGAAGTGACATATATAGATGGTAAAACATTCCAACCATACACATGAATAAAGTGAAACTTGAAATTCTCTTTGCTTCCCCTTGTCCATCCCTACAGAGTTAATCACTGTTAACATTTCTGTGAATCTTTAGAGAAGAAAGCACATATGCTCACATAGGTTTTTATGTACTCTAGAAAATGTAGACAAAACCTTGGGTTAGGCAACAATTTCTTAGATATGACATCAAAAGTACAAGTTATAGAAAAAAAAAGGAGATTGATAAGTTGTACTTCAAAGTTAATAACTTTTGTGCTTCAAAGTACATCATCAAGATAGTGAAAAGACAACCCACAGAATGGAAGAAAATATTTGCAAATCATATATGTGTTTAGCCACTTGTATTCACAATAAATGGATAACTCCTATAACTCAATAATAAAACACAAATAACCCAATTGAAAAATGGACAAAGGATCTGAACTGACATTTTCCCAAAGAAGGTATATGAATGGCTAATAGCACATGAAAAGATGCTCGACATCATTAGTCATTAGGAAAGTACAAATTAAAACCAAAATGAGATGCCACTTTATATACAATAGGATGGATATAATAAAAAAGGTGGACAATAACAAACGTTGGTGAGGATGTGGAGAAATTGGAATCCTCTTACATTGCTGGTGGGAATGTAAAATTCAGTCACTTTGGAAAACAGCCTGACAGCGCCTCAAAATGTTAAATATAGAATTACCATATGACCCAGAATTTCCATTCCAACGTACATAGTCAAGGGAAATAAAAATATATGTCCACACAAAAACTTGTACACAAATGCACTTAGAAGCATTATTCATCATAGCCAAAAAGTGGAAACAACCCAAATGTCCATCAATGAACAACTGGGTATATAAAATGTGATATATCTGTACAATAGAATATCATTGGACCATAAAAAAGGAAGGCAGTACTGATGTATGTTACAATATGGATGAATCTTGAAAACACTATGCTAAGTGAAAGAAGCCAGTCACAAAGGACCACATATTGTGCGGTTCCATTAATATCAGATGTTCAAAATAGGCACATCCGGAGAAACTGAAAGTAGTTTAATGGTTATCTAGGTCTGAGGGTAGGGAGAATGGTCAGTGACTCTTAATGGGCGCAGTTTCTTTCTAGAATAATGAAAATATAATAAGATTATGGTGATTAGGTGTACAACCCTGTAGACACACTGAAAATCATGGAATTGTACAATTTAAACAGGTAAACTTATGGCATGTAAATTATATCTCAAAAAATATGTTAGAAACAAAAATGTCCACATATATAGTTATGGTATACACACTGCCACCTTACTTTTTCATTTAACACATCTTAGTGTGTTTTTTTCCACATAAGAACATATAAAGCTGCTTATGTTTTTATTTTTTTAATTTTTTTCCTGATTTTTAAAAAACACATTTATTTATTTATTTTTGGCTTTGTTGGGTCTTCATTGACATGAGGGGGCTTTCTCTAGTTGCGGCGAGCAGGGGCTACTGTTCTTCGCAGTGTGCGGGCTTCTCATTGCAGTGGCTTGTCTTTGTTGCGAAGCACCAGCTCTAGGCGCGTGGGCTTCAGTAGTTGTGGCACGTGGGCTCAGTAGATGTGGCCCTTGGGCTCTAGAGCACAGGCTCAGTAGTTGTGGTGCACAGGCTTAGTTGCTCCGCGGCATGTGGGATCTTCACGGACCAGGGCTCGAGCCCATGTCCCCTGTATTGGCAGGCGGATTCTTAACCACCACACCACCAGGGAAGTCCCAAGCTGCCTATGTTTTTAAATGCTTATATAATATTCTAAATTATGGGACACTTGATTGTTTCCTATAATTTAAATTGATATCACAGAGTTTCCTGAAGTTAAAAAGCGCCTTGTTCTTGGCCTGTCTGTATCCTACAAATGACCACAATTAGGGGATGAGAAGCATTTAGAACCAATATAGCAGAACATTAGGGCAAAGAGGTGAATAGGTTTTGTTGTTGTTGTTGAGCCCAGGAGTCCTGGAAAAGAGGCAGAATGGCTGCAGGCTGCTCATTTCTTTCTGAGAATCTTTCCTTGTCTGACCCCATAGTTTTCCAGATATTAAAAATGGACCACCATGCCTGCCCCCAATAGGATGAACTTCATCAGAGTAAACTCAGTGCACTTGTATGGCCGATGATTTTTCTTTTTGATTACACCTGTTTTGCATTTCTTTGTGGCGGTCTATAGGTTTTTTAATATTTTATATCTTATTTTAATATTTTTGCCTCCTTTCCCAGCTCAGGTCTGTAAGTTTATTTTTATTCATAATTGAGTCCTTGGAGGTAGTAACTATTCTTTTATAAATATTTAGAAATATATTTTGCTGTTGGTTTCTGATAAGTCCTTTTATCAGGTTAATGATGTTTTCTTCCATTTCTTGATGAATAGTTTTTCTTAAAAATCAGGAATGGATGTGGAGTTTTACCCAATTTGAGGGGATATCCATCATAATGGTTTATTTTTTTCTCCTTTAATCCTTTCATGTGATGAATTGCATTAGTGCATTTCCTAATCTATTTTCAATCATTCATTTTGCATTCATTTCACACGTATTTATTTAGTGCCTTCTACATGGCAGATGCTGTGCTGAGCACCAGTGATACAGTAACAAGCAAAACAGACATTTTTCTTTAAACACATTGCTAAATGCAATCTGCTAACATTTAACTTTCCCTGCATTTAGATTTTAGAATCTATCTCAAGAAATATTCAAATATACACACACAGATATAAAGGATGGTTATGACAACATTGTTTTTAAATGTTTATATGTCCATTTATAGGAGAATGTTGAAATATATTTTAGTTTTTCCACAGTGTAGAATAATATATAGCAGTTCAAAAGACGTTAGCTTAGTACACACAAATATGGAAAGATTTTTAAAAAATCAAGTTGCAGGATTTATGTATATGTCATTTTTGTAAAAATGAAAAAAAAATCCTGTGTGTTCATAGTTTCTATAGGCATGAAAAGATAACTGGAAGAACATGAAACAGCAAACTAGTAAACATGGATTCCTTTAGAATATAGGATGAAGGGGTAGGGAGCGTGAGGAGAGATTTTTACTTTTCAGTGAATAACCTTTGTATTGCTTGATTTTTTAATTTTTTTTTTTTTTACAACAAGCAGGTATTATTAGTTTTTCAACATCTTTATTGGAGTATAATTGCTTTACAATATTGTGTTAGTTTCTGCTGTATAACAAAGTGAATCAGCTATACGTATACATATATCCCCATATCTCTTCCCTCTTGCGTCTCCCTCCCACCCTCCCTATCCCACCCCTCTAGGTGGTCACAAAGCACCGAGCTGATCTCCCTGTGCTATGCGGCAGCTTCCCACTAGCTACCTACCTTATGTTTGGTAGTGTATATATGTCCATGCCACCCTCTCACTTCGTCCCAGCTTACCCTTCCCCCTCCCCGTGTCCTCACGTCCATTCTCTACGTCTGCATCTTTATTCCTGTCCAAGCAGGTATTATTGTTGTAACTACAAAAGGAGAAAAATTAATGGTAGAGCTTAAGGACTGGAAGGAGGGCCAATGGGAACATTTTGAGCATGACTCCATGGGGTAGGGCCCAACTGTAAGCAACAGCACCATTAGAGCTAGTTTTAAGCAGAATGGGTTTTTTTTTTTTTTTTTTACTATGTATAAGACAGCTTACAATATTCTTGGAAAAGCTGAAGGAACAGGTGGTAGGTGGAATTTCCAGGAACACCTCCAGAATCACCCTGCCTCCCTTGTGATCAGGGCAAGTTACTACCACTGCGGCAAGAAGCTAGAGAGTCAGGAAACTGCGGAGTAGGGGACCTCAGAGCCACACAGCTTCTGCTGTGACCTGCTTCAGTCTGTGCCCCACAGACTGCCTCCCTTCCCATTCAACTCACTTTCAGGTTCTAGCCTCACATGACGGTGTCTGATTGGAAGAACCCAAGTCTCATCTGGAACCCTAGCCGCCAAGGAGTCTGAGTTATAATTTTCAGCTTTCCAAACATTGCACTGTAGGAAGCTGTACTAGAAGGAGGCTGGAATGGATATTATGCAGGCAAGCCGCACAGTATCTGCCACGATGAACAAAGAGCATCTTGCTTTTCAAATACAATAAATGGCTATTTTCCCGCAAAGGCCGGGAAGATCATTGATTCACGGGCAAAATCTTTTTTTGCATTATATAAAAATTATTGATATATTCTTATTATAAAAAATGAGAAAATAAGCAAACACAGGTCAGAAAAAGGCAAATAAAGCATCTGAAATCTCACCATAGAATGTTAATATTTTGATGTATGACCTTTCAAACCCCTGCATACGCAATCCCTGCTCCCCCACCCCACACACGCACAGACTTAAAACAAATAGGGACTTCCCTGGTGGTCCAGGGGTTAAGACTCTGCTTTCCAATACAGAGGACGCGGGTTCGATCCCTGGTCGGGGGACTAGGATCCCACGAGCCACGGGGCTACTGAGCCCGCACATGCCACAACTAGAGAGCTCCTGGGCTGCAATGAAGAGCCTGCACATCTCAATGAAAAATCCCTTGAGCCGCAACTAACACCTGACACAGCCAAAAAAAAAAAACAACAACAGAATAATCATATCACACATCGACAGAATCCGTTTTAAATGTGTAGGAAAGCTTGATCCAATGTATAAAATGTAAAGTTAATTAAAAATCATAAAACACACATTGACTTAACGTGATTTAAAAACTCATTGAGGTAATAGACACTGAGTTTTTATTTTTAGACACTGAGTTTTAAAGAAAATGAAATTCACTTTTAAATCACTTTCATCAAGTCAAAAATAAGCTATCTTTTCTTCATTTTTAATGAACTCTAATTTTCAATCTAATCAGGTTTTGTTTTCAATTAACTTTTTTTAAAATTTGAAAAACATCTCCCTTCATACCTTGTTTCCCCCAGGATTGGGGGAAATTCTGTACACTGTCCAGTTTTATTTATTTATTTATTTATTTTTGGCTGTGTTGGGTCTTCGTTTCTGTGCGAGGGCTTTCTCTAGTTGCGGCGAGCGGGGGCCACTCTTCATCGCGGTGCGTGGGCCTCTCACTAACGCGGCCTCTCTTGTTGTGGAGCACAGGCTCCAGACGCGCAGGCTCAGTAGTTGTGGCTCACGGGCCCAGCTGCTCCGCGGTATGTGGGATCTTCCCAGACCAGGGCTCGAACCTGTGTCCCCTGCATTGGCAGGCAGATTCTCAACCACTGCACCACCAGGGAAGCCCCACTGTCCAGTTTTAAAACATTGGAAAGAAATACCTCGGTCAGTTATTAACCATCCACATGACCCACACCAGCCGTAAAACCTCTCTGTATCTTTGTGTCAATGTCTGTAAAGTGAAGAGGTTAAACTGTACTTTTAGTTCAGATCTATTGAGACTGAACATTCTATGAAGGCATTTCCATTCTTGGGTAAAGGTTACAGTCTGCAGAATCCTGGCTTTGATTTCCAGGCCTGCTTTTTATGGACCAGGTGACCTTGAGCTCATTATGAAATGCTGGATGCCTGAGTTTATGTATCTGAGCCGTGAGATTAAAAGTAGTTCCTATTTACTTCCTGGAGTTTGACAAGGGCTGCCAGCTCCCTTGCAGCGAATTCCTATATACATATTATAACTAATTAAAGACAGTAATGTGGTCCAAGAGACAGCTAAACAGAATTCTTTAATTTCGGTGAAGATTTTAATTTTGAGATGGCTCTGTGAGATGTAAAAGCAACAGTGACAGCATTTTAAGATAACAAAAGAGCATAGGAATTTATTTCAGCTAATGAATGGATTAGATGATCACTCCAAAGGAAGAGTTTACCTAGCAACCTACTGCAACTACCAATCTACTGACTTATATTCCATATATCTGCACATATCTATTAGAAAGGCTTTTACAAATTAAATGTGCTCATCTCTGGGATGAACTTGCAAGTGATTTTCTGAATTTTCCAAGTTATTAATTAAATTATTTACCTTTAGTGAACAGAGGATATTTTTGTATCTAGAAAAAATATAATCAAGTATGTTTTTAAAATGTATTTTAATGAAAAAGTTGTGCTTTGCTGCATATATTCTAAGACGACAGCAGGTAGTAACAAGGGAAGGAAGAGAATATACCTATTAAATTATTCTTCTCTGTTACGAGGAGAGAGTGAGAGACCCAGTGGGTAGAGAGTCCCAAGGTCCTTTTAGTCATTCGTGACCCTAACTCCTCACCTGTCAGATGACCTTAAACTTTCACCTAGTTTTAGATTTATCTGTAGGAATCAGTGTTGTCCTCTCAAAACTCATTTGTCTTCCTCAAGTTATATTTTCCAGTCTTTTACCAGAACTGGACTCATTCACTCTCTCCCTCATCTTCTTCATTCAACCATCATTTAATCCCATCCTTTTAGCACTTGAAGAGGTGGGTTCTGGGATCGCTAAGGAGCAGGGTGACACCGTCCCAGAGGAGTCTTTCTGCGGATGTCATCAGACTATTTCAATAGACTCCTGTTTCTCACTGTCTCCAGTCCCTCTCCTAATCATTTTACAATCTCTTTCCCATTATTTTCTGAAGCACAGCTCTGATAGTTGCACTCCCTTGCTCAATAATCACAAGTGCATTCCTAGTATAGGAAAAAAGCCAACTAAAACAAAAAAAAAACCAAACACAAAAGATACACAAAAAACCCAACAACAACAATCAACCAAGCAAACAAACAAAAAAACACCAACAAAAATCCTCCAAAGTATTTAGGTGGATTTTCAAGGCCTTCTTGTCTGTGTCCCAACCTATGTTTTCAACCTATTCTTTCTTCATTCTACAATCCCTCCCTCTCCTGCCCTTTGCCTCTGCTCTTGCCAGTTGCTTGGGCTGCCCTTCTCCATCACCTCCACACATCCATCTCCTTGTCATTTAGGATTCAGCACAAACCCCCAGGAAGCCGTCCCCAATTCCCTTCCTTGAAATTCTCTATGCTTGCCTCTCTCAACTCCCATAACAGTCCACTGTCTCTTTCCTTGGGGACTTGCTACCTTCTGCTGTGTATTGTGGTTATTTGTGCTCTCTGGGAGCCCAGCCATAAACATTCTGTCTCTGATCTGACTTGGTATTTTCTATTGAAGGCTTGTAATAAATATATGCTATTAAAGAATTGGATCCAACATTATTTCTGGGTTAGATCCCACCAGGGTAGCTATACAGTGGATGCCTATTGAGCTTTTGAAAAA
Organism: Monodon monoceros; assembly: GCF_005190385.1. Classification (NCBI taxonomy): domain Eukaryota; kingdom Metazoa; phylum Chordata; class Mammalia; order Artiodactyla; family Monodontidae; genus Monodon; species Monodon monoceros. The sequence goes on from NW_021703772.1 coordinate 22,637,244, forward strand.
AAAATGAACTTCCCCAGGCCAGAGAAGCACCATTCAGTGCATGAGTGTTACAGTTTATTAAATGATTCAGACTTATTTTCTTGACGATGAATTGCCCATGGTTAACAATACACTGTCTTTTGAGGGGTTGTGAGCTCTTTCTTGGTACTAGCCCCTAAATCTGCATGGGTGCCTCTGAAACTAGAAAACGGAAAAGTCATTTATCATGGATTTTGAAATCACAGGCAATGGAGTAAATTTTAAACTTATCACATTTTGCCCACTTTTCCTGCTTCGCCTCTTGCACCTCTGATTTATTTGTTTATACTTTTCTTTCTCATACAGGTTGGCTCTAGGCTATTTTTAGAGTGATTCCGTTGGGGTAGCTGCCAACCTCTATTGACAACCCGTGAGTGCTTGAGGAGGTGGGAGCAAGTTTGGTGAGAAAGAGGCAGGGAAGGCTTTTTTTCTGAGGAAGGGGGTGTTTCGTCAAGGATAGTGGAAGGCCAGATTGCCCCCACCCCGGGTTATGTAAGCCATCCACCCCATCTTGTGTGGGTACCCTGAATCCATGAAGGTGACCGGAAATCAGCAGATGCTCAGGAAATGACCAATATTAAATTTCTCTACTCAGGACTTCCCTGTTGGCACAGTGGTTAAGAATCTGCCTGCCAAAGCAGGGGACATGGGTTCAAGCCCTAGTCTGGGAGGATCCCACATGCCGCAGAGCAACTAAACCTGTGCACCACAACTACTGAGCCTGTGCTGTAGAGCCCACGAGCCACAACTGCTGAGCCCGCGTGCTGTGACTACTGAAGCCCGTGCACCGAGAGCCCGTGCTTCGCAACAAGAGAAGCCTGTGCACCGCAAGGAAGAGTAGCGCCTGCTCGCCGCAACTAGAGAAAGCCTGCGGGCAGCAAAAAGCCCCAATACAGCCAAAATAATAATAATAATAATAATAAATAAGTGAATGAGTAAATTGCTCAGCAACATGTTTCAGAATAGAAGATTAATTCAGATAGAGAACATAAAGTAATGTTTCTCGAACAACTAGGTTTGTGATCTGAAATTTGAACCCATTACATATAAATCATTTGTCACTTTCAGATGATTTTGTTTGATTATCCTGAGTCTGAGAAATTCTGGAGTCCCTAATCAAGTTGATTTTCTAGGCTGTGAAGAGCTGTGATTAAGTCCTGGATAATGGTGACTTCACCAGAGATGTGGTGTTCTTGAAGTCTTTCCTTTGTAAGCCTTTGACCTTATCACCACAACTCTTTAAATTACTACAGAAAATATTAATGGGGAGAGGAGAGGAGTGGCATTGATGTGGGCATGGTGACATGTTGTAGAGGTCGTTTGTTCTGGTTATAGATGTGGCAAAATTCTAAAAGAAGCTTGTAAATATTTTTATAATTATAAAGGGAATGATTCTATACTTTAGTTAAAAATATTTAAAATGTGTGTAGAACAAATATATGTAACTGCTGCTAAATTGTTTTGACAAAATTAGCCCTGGATACGCTTTAAAAAAATACTCATTTCTTTCTCTGATAGTTAACTAATTCACATGGATATAGGAAAATTAAAAGAGAAAAACATACAGAAGAAAATAATGCAGCAATATGGTTAAAACGGTACTTTTTAAAAAAAATCCTTGAGTGTCAGCAGAAACTCCAAAGGCTAAGAATAATACAGTAGGTTTCAGGTACCCCACATTGAAAAGTGAGATGTGTATCACCTGTGCAGGATGTCTGAAGAGATGGACGGACTGGGCAGAGTGATCTCCCACCTGGAGAGCATTGAAGAGGTAAGAGCATTGAGAAGGTGAGTTGCTTCTTTCTCACCTTAGTCAAGTGAGACGAGGAATTTCAGAAAATCTGCTTGGAGGACTTGATATTCACCCCCTGGAGTCTGCTAAACTCAGAAATGGGGCCTGTTTCTTTCCAGGAGAAATCTTAAGGTAAGGACTGACCAGGGGATGCTGGGAGTGAACTGCGCTTCCTCTGAAGGTGAGACAAAGGTGTTTTTTTCTTGGGGACCAGATCCCATTGGAAGGAGCAGCCTTTCCGGAATACTATGTGAAAGGACAATAAGACCCCAGCCTGGATGTGGAGTGCTTGGAAGTCCAGGGGGCCAGGGAGTGTCAGAAGTGTATTAGAAGAGAGGAATTGAGGGTGTAAGAGGAAATGGTAATCAGGAGTATCCAGGGATGAATGTCTGAGGAATTTGCAGAAGATCCCTATGAAAGAAACAGTCAGCTCTGGGCTGCCATTTCCAGGGCACCAACACCAGATCATGAGTGAGTCATTCTGGAAAGCTCTTCCCTGCACCTTTACCTCTCCACACGCTTCACCCTCAACCAACCCCCAAGAAGCACACATTTCAGTTAGCAAGCTGTGGAGGATGCAAAGGGAGAGGCTGAGCTGTCATCCCTTTTCCCCTGTGCAATCTTTTGTTGAAAGAGGGCCCAAGCAGTGGGACTGCTCAGGATACGTAAAAAGAGATACACTGAACATGAATTTGGAGCTTTACTACTACACCTGACTGGAATTGCGTGATTCATAGATTGTACTGGACTTTGTATTATCCAGGAAAAGACTATTCCTTTATTATTCGAGTCACCATAAAAAAATATGGAAACTCTGTGAAATTTCATCCAACGGCAGGGCATAGCAAATTCGTAGAATGGATTCATAGAAGCAGCACTGAGAAAACATGGCTGTTTTCTGCTTGCTCTTAGAGTGCCAATCACCCGAGATAACAACCACCCACAGATAACCAGTGCATCTCAGTTTCTTTCTTTCCAGCTTCTTCTCTTTGCCTACATACATTTTGTAAAAACAAAATTGGGATTGTATTCTATTGGTTACAGTTACGTTTTCCATCTGTTTTCCTTAGTCCTTTACTAAAGTTTTTTTAAAAAGTTAAACAACAATAGCAAAATCCTTTAAAAAAAAATAAATTGGGGTGAATCTGGAAGAGGCAAGGCGCTTTAATGCCATCAATTTTCCGTAACGGTCAAGGCAATTGTGTAATTGTGGAATGATTATCATTAAGGACTATTACAGTGCTTTGCAAATCAGTTCGTTTTAGTGGCTGAATTTTGTTGGCAGAAGTGAGGAATCGCCATATCTTAGAGTTTTACACTCCATTTCTGTCCTGTGTCGAACCCGGAGTGTGTGTGTCCCTGGTCTGCCCCCTTCACCACGAGTCATCAGTCTCTGTTGAAGTATCAGAAACACCTGATAATTGCAGCAAGACAATAATTTTAGCACTATTTCATTAATTATGTTTCCTTCCCAGCTGGTGTTTTTATTGCCAGAATTTTTTTTTCTTTCCTGTGTAGACTTCACGCCCCTTGGGTAGGGGCCACATTTTCCATTTTGTCTTGTCTTCTGCTATTGCCTAACGAACACTGAAATATAATTTAAAAAATGGATTTGATTCACTTAGTTAGGATTCATCTACAGAGACTGGCAATGCCACAGGTGGTTTTCAGCCTTGTGTCTTATGCTCCAAAGTTTTAGCTTTTCCAGCACCTTATCTCGTCAGGAGCACATGCACAAAGGATTCATGACTTTTTTTGTAAATGAGGATTCCAGATATTAAAGGTATTCATAATCAGAAGGGACTACCCCTTTCAACTAAGGTGTGACATTGGTGAAGTTGCTGGGGTTTTTTCTCTATCACAGTTGTAAATTGACAGCCTAGGGTAGGCTTGTTTTATTTGCTTTACACATTTTTTGTATAAGTTGAATTAATTGATAATATATACAAATCAAGAGGCTCATGTAAATGTTTAAGATGAAACAGAACAAAATTGCTGGCAACTCAAGGTTTACTCCAGCTTGACAACAATCAACCGAGTAGCTGTTTTGCTTTTGGGTAGGGTGTGCACACTCCATAAGGCTATAGTCTCCGCTACTCTGTACCAACTCTGTGGCAATATGATATTTATCACTTAACATTGCTCGCATTTTTTTCTAGACACAGCCCACTTCAAGCATTCGGATAGCTTGCCTTGTCCCTGTATGCATTTTACCTTTTGACTGTGCAGCGCAGCATGTGGGGTCTCAGTTCCCCAACCAGGGATCGCACCTGTGCCCGCTGCAGGGGAAGCATGGAGTCTTAACCACCGGACCACCAGGGAAGTCCCCTTGTTAGCATTTTGATTTTCTAAGTACTGCTCCTTTCCTTGTCCAAGCCACCATCCTTTCTAGAAAACCCTCCTAACTTGTCTCCTTGAATGTCTCTTGACCTTCTCCAGGCAAGGCTTGGACAACAATGGCTTCCCATTATCTTCAGGACAAAATCCACCGTAATTAACACCTCTCCAAGACCCTCCACCTTCCATTCCACCCGGGATCTCTATCGTCTTTCTGGAATCCTTGTCTTTTTTCTGCCACCTCCAGACTCCCCCTCCTAAGGACATCATGCATGCTCTTTGCTCATCCTGGAATACTCTTACCCCCTCAATTTACTTTATGTTTACTTTTCATCTTAAACTTCCTTTCTCAGCCAGTGCCTCTTCATAATCGTGGGTACTCTCCTAGTATCCCATAATTTCCCTTTTGAAACAGCTTTCACATTTTAACTTCTTTTTCAATATCTTGATCTCCACTAGGCTGTAAGGTTTATGATTCTATTTGTCTTATTCACAGTTGTAACTCCAGTACTTAACTCAGGGTCTAGTACCTGCTTTTTGTGCTCAAATACATGAAAGGAACCAAACATGAAGCCGTGAGGCTCTGTCAACATAAGAAATATGTATGAGAGGTGAAAAACTTGAGTGAATTGGTTATTTAGCACTAGAAAATTGTGCAGTTTTGTTACAGGAGTCAAGTAGAAAAATCATATGATGCAGAAAAATAAACAATAAAAATCACTCCAAATCCTCCTTTCAAGATAAATGAGAAATATTTCTGTATAAATCATTCCTGTGTTTGATTCTATGCACATATAGATATAGGCATAGGTTGGTAATTTGATTTTTTCTTGAACATATTATGAAACTACTCCAATGCCATTAAATCTTCTTTAAAATGTCATTTAATGCCCATGGTATATATGTTTCACAATTGATACCCACATTCTTGCCTATTATAGGATTTTTAGATTGCTAATATTTTAATTTTTACTTTTGTTTATACCTTAAGCATTTGTTTATTGAATGTCACGTCATGGCTGTGCCCTCTGCTTTCGGAATACTGGGAAGGACAGTATATTTTTGAAAAGTCTTAATATTGAGAAATCCTATAGCAGAATGGTCAAGAGCATGGACTCTGGGACTACATTTCCCAGACTTGGATCGTGACTCCGTCATTAACCAGTTTGTGTGACTTTGAACATGTTACTCAACTTCTGGGTGCTTTTGTTTCCTTATCTATAAAATGTAACATAATACTGAATCAGGCTTTCACTAAATCTCACTTGGGCTCTTTCAATGGACTTTTTTCCTACTTTCCTTTGATCCTTCTTTCCATTCCAATTTATCGTCTGTTTTCTATTGATTCTTGAAGTACAGCTCTGATATTTTCATTCTCTTGTTCACAAATCACCAGTACCTTTCTATGTGGAAAAAAGCTGTAGACCCCTTTAGCTGAGTAGTCAAGGCTCTCCAAGTCTGTGCTCACCTTGGCTCTCGTCAGTGCCTTGGCTTGGCATGCTCTTTCTAGCCTCTACTCATCCCTTTTCTTATAACTGAGGACTCGGCTCAAACTTCTAGGAAGTTCAAAGTTCTTATTTCCTTCCTTTGAAGTGCGCTCTTCCCTCCTCCACATGCTCATTCCACTTTATCTTTACTTCTCCTCGGTCACTTATGTTTTTCTCCAGCTGCATATTGGTTATTTGTGATTTGGGGAGCTCAGCATGTGGTAACGTGCACCATCTGTCTCTGATCCGGTTTGATTTTTGCTAAGGACTATGTCTTTGTAGGCATGCAATAAATATGTGCTAAATTAATAAATGGATTCCAGGGTTTCCCTGGTGGCGCAGTGGTTGAGAGTCCGCCTGCCGATGCAGGGGACACGGGTTCGTGCCCCGGTTCGGGAGGATCCCACTTCCTGCGGAGCGGCTGGGCCCGTGAGCCATGGCTGCTGAGCCTGCGCGTCCGGAGCCTGTGCTCCGCAACGGGAGAGGCCACAAGAGTGAGAGGCCCGCGTATCGCAAAAAAAAAAAAAAAAAAAAGGATTCCAAAGTGTTTGGGGACTCAATCCCACTTTGCTTTAGGAAAAAAATTAATTTTTCCAGCCCATAGTGTTTAAATCATGTGGTTAAAACAAGAATTAAAGCAACAATACATGCAGAGCACTTTCATCTAATTTAGTTCTGCTTTATGCATCTTTTCCTATACCCCCTGTGTTTTTCTCAAATATTCTATACCCATGGATTAAAAAAGCAGTATTTTTCAGCCGGGATTGCTAGCAGGTTTTGCCCTTTCATCACCTTCACATATGGTATTTTTCTTGTAAACAGGTGCAATGACTATTTCTATGGCTCTCCTCTTTGCTCTTTCACTATCACATTTGCTGCTGCCTGGTTGCATTCTGGAATATACTATTTGTCAATTCATAGTAAAAGATGAAGGTGAGGATAGGGTCATGAGTATAGTGTTTTGTTTGTCTTGAAGAACAGTACTTTCATGCAGTTGAAGGGTGGCTGCCCAGGGTTTTGGTTGGCATAAACTATAGAACTCTCGTGTCAGGAAAGAGATAGTAAAGGAAATCAACATGTCTTCTTACCTTAATTCATGCTGCCTGTGATTCACGAGGCACAGCCTGGGTCAGTTTTCCTTAGCCCATCAGCAGCAGCAGCAGCAGTGTCTCAGTCCACCTGCCTCAGAGTTACGGCAGAAACCACCCAGATTCTGGCACTGGGCTCTCCAATAGTCTTCACTGTGTTACTTGTGAACACTGAATTTAACTGGAAAGTGGGAAGTGTGTACTTCAGGTGGTCCTTGGCAGGTGTCTTTGTCAATTGGAAATCATGCAAAATAATTTTTTTTTAAAGTTTAATTCTTTTTTGTAATTGAAAGTGTGTGTATGTAGCTGGTATGACTCATCACGCCACAAAGCAGCTTGTAACACCGTTTAAATGCCGAAGTCACAGCAACGGTCGGTGAAACTCCCTGTACAGATGGCATCCCACTTACTCCGTGGCATTTGGATATATATCCAAATACTTTCCACATGGTGTAGCTTTGATCAGGATGAAAATGAGCCTTGTCAGTTGCATTTGGGAGGGAGAGTTTCCCTTCAGTTTGACATCGGATATGAAAGCCAGAAGGAAATGGGAGGAAAGAGAAAAGTTTGGGCCCAGAAGCTTAGGTCAAGTTCACCAAGCTTTCAGTGGTTCTGCTGGTGGAAGCCTAAGGATTGATGCAGAAACCAGGATTTTTCCGAGAAGTGAAACACAGAACTCTAGGTATCTATGCCTATATTTTTATCAAGACCCCATTTGTCTACACAAAGAGAATGAAGGGAGGACACACATTGGTTTTAGAATTCAGGAGTCTGGATTTATTTTCTCTTAATTATTATAACCCCTGAAACTTGCTTATGGTGCACTTTGTAGGATCATAAGACATACATAAATTTCTCATGACATAAATATTTCTCAAATATTAGCATATTGACTAACTGATGGTACTGAGTTAAAATTTTTAAAATCAAGCAATCAAGAGAAACAAGGAAGTTGACATTATTGCTTCATAATGAGGGTTTGAAACTAGTAATTTAATCATTAGCTGGTTTGTGATTGCCAAGCAATCAGAAAGCATAAAGTTCCGTGAAAAGGCTTTGGAAGAAACATAGTGAGGTCAGACAGTGCCTTTTAAGTACATCATAAAGCAGATGCACAGATGTGGCTTGGAATTTTTCTTTAAATAAAGGAATAATTTTGGAAACACTTAAAATATTGCCTGTTTAGTTTAGAGCCTTATCTTCTTCCTTCCCTGGCTTCCCCGTCCAGGCATGTGATTTTGGAACTAGTGAACAGCGGTGGCTGGAAGCTGGCAGAAACAGCAGCGCCAGTCCACTTGAGGTGTGAGAGGCATCTACATGGTGCTGTGTCGCAAGGATCAGGAGGCCTTTCCTACCACACCGCCCAGGGCAAAGACACCCAGCTACTCCCGAGGCTGGGGCTTGCTCCTTTGGCCTCAGGCTGTTATTGGCAAATCCTGTTTGGCCACAATCTATGCCGGTATCTCTGGTTTGCATCTGGGTTTCCCTGGATTTGGTTAGCCTTCACCCAAGTTTGGTGTTGTGCCATCTGCCCCCTCATCCTCTGTGGAGCTAGTGAAAACGAAGATTCCTGGTCTCCATTCCAGACCCAAAGAATCAGGATCTCTGGATCCTGAAGTGAGGCCTAGGAATCAGCATTAGCAATTCCTTTGGAAAGATTTAAAAACCCAAGAAAGTAAAATTAATATTTATCAAATACACGTATACCCTCCACCAGAATTAACAGACTTAATTTTATCACTTTTGTCTCGAATTTTTCAGAAAAGAGATAGCACATTTCAGATACAATTTAAGCTTCTATTTCTCTCTCTCTACTCAACCCCCTGCCCCTTTTAGTTGTAATCACAGTTGTGAATATGGTTAATATTTCTTGCATCCAGGTTTTATATGTAGATTACGGTTTCCATGTGGGAATTCCTTCTTAGCATTTTTTGGGAAATTTATATATTTTTTTAAATCCCAAATCTTGAGAAGAATCAGTTGAGAAATTGGGAAAATGGGAAAATAGAATTCTCAGAGACATTGCTGATTGGAAGGAATTCATTCAAGTCGAAGGCAGAAGATACTGACAAGTGTTGCTGAAGGTTAAGGTTGACGCCTTCAGCAACGAGGACAGGAGTGTGTAGGAGAGAAGTGGTCACCATTTGACCAGATAGCCTTGCTTCTGACTGTGGCCATATTAAGAGTGTGTGAGTATGAGTTTTCTCCCCTTTCTTAGTATATCAGTTATACTTCTTTTTATTTTATTTTTTACATTTCTTTGGGGTGCCTGAGTTTACAATGTACATTTATAACTAATCAAAGTCCACTTTCAAATAACATTATACTAATTCATAGGTGTTGTGAGTACCTTACCATAACAAAATAATTCGAATTCCTCCCTTCCATTCTGAGTATCATTGCTGTCATTCCTTCCACTTATATAAATAAGCATATATAGCATGCATATATATATACATGTGCATATACATATATACACATATATATACACATAAGCATACATAATTGAATACATTATTGGTATTATTATTTTGAACAAACTGTTTCTGTTAGGTCAATTAAGAATTAGAAAAAAAAGTTTTGTTTTACTTTCACTTATTCCTTCTTCAGTGTTCTTTCTTACTTTCTGTCGATCTGACTCTTTCCTTCTAAGAACTTCTTTTAACATTTCTTGCAAAGCAAGTCTACTGGAAACAATTCCTTTAATTTTTGTCTGAGAAACTCTTTATTTCTCCTTCACTTTTGAAGGATAATTTCACAGGGTACAGAATTCTAGGTTGGGAGGGGTTTCTCTCAATACTTGAAAATTTCATCCAATTCTTTCCTGCTTGAATCATTTTTGAGGAGAACTTGGATGTAATTCTTTGTTCTTCTGTAGGTATTTTTTTCCTTCTGGCTTTTTGCAAGTTTTTTCTTTATTGTTGATCTTCTGTAGTTTGAAAATGATATGCCCAGGTATAGATTTTGTTTGTTTGTTTTTGTTTGCATTTATCCTACTTGTTCTCTGAGCTTCCTGGATCTGTGGTTTGGAGTCTGATATTAATTTGGGGAAATTCTCAGTCATTATTGTTTCAAATACTTCCACTGTTCCTTTCTGTCTTCTCCTGGTAGTCCCATGATGTGTATGTTACACCTTTTCTAACTGTGCCACAGTCATTGGATATTCTATTCAATTTTTTTGTAGTTTTTGTTGCCTTTGCTATTCAGTTTTCAAGGATTCTATTAATACATCCTCCAGCTCAGAGATTCTTTTCTTAGCTGTGTCCAGTCTACTAATAAGTCCATTAAGGCATTCTTCATTTTTGTTAGTGTTTTTTTTTATCTCTAACATTTCTTTTTGGTTCTTTCTTAGGAAAGAACATCTTACATTGTCCATCTGTTCTTGCTTTGCTGTCCATTTGATCCATTAGAGCCCTTTGCATATTAATGATGCTCTTTTAAATTCCTGGCCTGATAATTCCAACATCCCTGCAGTGCCTAGTCTTGATGCTTGCTGTATCTCTTTATGTTTTTTTTGCTTTTGGTATGCCTTGTAATTTCTTTCTGATAACTGGACATGATGTCCTGGGTAAGTAGGGCTTCAGTGATGTGGTGGTGAGGTGTTGGGGAGGAAGCATTCTATAGTTTTATAATTAGGTCTCAGGCTTTTAGTAAGCCTATACCTCTGGACTGTGTGTTTCACAAGTGTTTCTACTTTTTTCTATCTCCTTAGGTGGGAATGGATGCCTAGGACTCACTGCAGTTGGGTATTTCCCTTCCCCCAGGTTAGTTAGGCTCTTATATTATCCCAGCTGGTTAGGCTCTGTTAATTAGTTTCCGCTGAAGCCAGGCTTTATTAAGAAGAACCGCGGGGGCTGATGAATTTCAAAATGGTTCCCTTCTCTTCCCGTGCTGGAAGCTTGACGGGATTTTTCTCCAGTATTTACTGGCTCTGCTCGAGCTCCTGCAGGTAAATCTCACTATATTGTGGGAGACCCCGTGACTGGGCTCCCCTGTGACTTGTCTGCCCTGAGCCTCCAGGAATTCGTCAATTACAGCTCAGCGTTTCCTTCCTGGAGCGGGCTCCCCAGCGGTTTCCCCTCCTTGACAGTCTGTGCTCTGGTAAGTCACAATTCCCTGTGTTCCCCTGTTCGTCTCCTCAGTCTTGGGGGCTCGGGTTTGCCCTGTGTCCTCCCCTCTGTTATGAATGCAAGAAGAGTTGTTGATTTTTTCAGTCTGTTAAGCTTTTAACTTGTTGTTTGGCCGGACTGGGGACCTTGCAAGCTCCTTAAACGGGCAACTGGAAACCCACCATTCCTATTCCTCTGTTGATGGCCATCTGTTTCCAGTTTTCCACTTTAGGAAATAATGCTACCAAGACCGTATTCATATAAGTCTCCTGTAAGATACTTAGGTACGTATAACTAGAAGTAGTATTTCTGCTTTATAAGATGCTGTGCTGTCAAGTCTACTATACTTTACCAAACTGTTTTCAAAGGTTAAACCAAATTACCCTCCATGAGCGAGCAGTGCTTGAGTGTTCTTACTCTTCATTTCTCCGTAATACCTGTTATCCTCAGATTTTTATCTTTGCTGGTCTGATAGATGTGAAATGGTATCTTATTGTTGTTTTAGTATGTTGTTATTACATTATTCTTATTTTAAAAATAGAGACTTTAATGTACAACAGAATTCAATAACTTAAAGTCATAGACCTAGAAGAGATTCCTGGAGCAGAGAAAAGGAAAGTTTGGGCACTGAAATATTTCCCTGTTGATAATTCTTTCCAAGCTTGACTTGACTTCTATTCAACAAGTTATAGAAAAGAAAGCTGGCCAAAGGCCAAAAGTAATCTGACTTTTGGATCAAATGGACAGCAGTCTGGCCACAAAGTGGCCTCCTAAGAATATGTAAGTGTTGTTATTAAAAAAAAAAAAAAAGTACTGGGCTCTGTAAAAGGTTTGGGTAGTACATCTGATTTTACCATCAGATAATTGCAGAGTTGGGTAAACACTTAATCCATCTGGTACTTAGTTTCCTCACCTGTAAAATGAGGGAGAAGGACCAAATAATTTTATTTCAAAAATGAAATTGTGGGGCTTCCCTGGGGGCGCAGTGGTTGAGAGTCCGCCTGCCGATGCAGGGGACACGGGTACGTGCCCCGGTCCGGGAAGATCCCACATGCCGCAGAGCGGCGGCTGGGCCTGTGCGTCCGGAGCCTGTGCTCCGCAATGGGAGAGGCCACAACAGTGAGAGGCCCGTGTACCGCAAAAAAAAAAGAAAAAAAAAGGAAGAAATTTTGTGTTTTTCCCCCAACTTATAAAACAGATAAAAGCTGAGCAACTTTGGTTAAAAAGGTGGGGGAGGCCTGCTTAGGCTTCACCTCTTTCTCTATATCATTTATGCTATCTCTCTGGAAGTTTTCCAGGATGCTAGGAAATACAGTTTAAAAACCACTGGGCAAAATGGTCTCTGAAGCCTATTCCCAGCACTAATAACCAGCAAAAATGCATATAGGTATTCAGAAAAATGGCTCAATGTTGTCAAAAACAAATGTTCCCTCACCTTGTGACTGCTTTTATCTATGGTCTAGGCCATGAGTCAGTTTGCATCCTTTAAATGCATGATGGCGTTTAACAAAACTCATAATGCTGGTATTTGTCCCATTGTCAGTTTTTAATTTACACTGGTAAAAGCCTTGGGGCAGATGTTCTGAATTAACTGACCCATGAGAGATGTGTTTTCGTACACATGAGGTCATGCTCTGGATTTAAACATTGGTTACCACTTCTTTACCCAAATAGCTATAGCTATAATGTCTAACCCCAAAATGTAGTAGATGGAATTCCGGAAGCATTTTTAGTACCAAATATGACGGTTGGTTCTAGTCTTTTTGTGCTAACTACTTTAAATGGTTCCTTCTTCAACTCTTTATTAAGGAAAAAAAATGAATTTAAGGAAGCCAATTAGAATATATTTTGCTTTCTTTTGCCAATTTTCTTTCAGCTTTCATGCTACCTTTTCTTGTTAGAATAAATCAGTTTACATTTTGCATAGAGAGAGATATTTTGCATTTTTAACTTTCAATTCGCAGCAAAATGCTCCTCAGTGCAGTAGAAAATTTATAATAATTAGTCCCTTGGACTTGAAAAACATTCATGCGATTAAACCTAGTGATCAACGCGCAGGCACACATATTTATTAACTGGTATCTGAAGTATTATGGAACAGGAAAAAGTATATGTGGAACTGATAGAAAAATATTACCTCGGGATTTAAGGCTAAGCAACATGAAGAATAATTTATTGCCTTTGGATAATTTTATTTTTTTTTAAGTTCATGAAAAATTAAGCCCTGAACTATTTGCTTCCTGCTAAGGGAAAGAAAACAACTAAAGCCATTAATACCACATCACTTTAAGAGAATTGGACCTCAGGTGGAGGTGCTTGAATTTTCTAAACCAAAGCTTGGAATTTTATTGAGAGATGATGGTGGACTCTCAGACTAGGCAACTGAATGCAGAATGGTGCAGTGTAAATCTGTTTGTGTTAACTGGAAAAGAAGAGACAGTAAAATAATGAGAGAATAAGCGTTGCTTTTCTGAGAAATTAGATATTTCCTAGTCAGCTATTTTCAGTGTCGGAGGAGACCCTCACACAGGAAAAATAAATAACTGTAAAAAACAATATATTGAACAAGGAAGAGATTTAAAGAAGAACATAAAGTTGTTACTTCATACAAGGATACAAAGTAGAGAGAATAATATTTAGGCATAAAAAACATATTTTGGAGATGATCTTGGGATTCTAAGTATCAGAGAATCTCTTCTGTAAACTTTCATCCTTTTCTTGCCTTGAATAATTGAAAAAGCTGAAGTATTTTATTTTTGCTCTAGGACCTTCCTAAGGTTTATTAAAGATATTGTTTTATAATAGAAAAAAGTTAATAATATAAACATTAAGCAATTGGGGAATAATTAAACTATTTTATAGCTCAACCATATGCTAGAATGTGCTCATTAAAATTACATCCAAAGAGCTACTAAGAATATTTTAAAATAATATTTAATGATATGGGAAATGCTCATCTACAATGCTCTGTGAAAAAGGAGCAGACCACAGAATGAAATGGGAAGTATTTTCTCAGCTTTATAAGAAAATACATATTTACATATTATGTATATAGAAAAAGGACACGCAAGAAATAAACCACAATTCATTTTCCAATCAGTAAATATAAACGTTACAAAAGTAGACAAGCAGTTTCTTTTGATTATGGCTTTATTCTTTTACGATAAAATCCCTTAGACAAACATTTTTTTTTCCTTTTCTCTTTTTTTCCCCTTAATTCTTTGTCCCATAGCACAATGCCTGATATTTAGTAGATTCTTAATAATTACTTACTGAATATGGAAGTGTATTGTCATGAGTTTAAGACACTGGAAATTCAAATGAGAAATAAAATGTGATTAATTTCTTGGTCTTGCTACTGCGTTATCTTAATGAGGGGGTTATTAATTTTGTATGGAGTAGTGCTTAAGAGTGCAGGCTCTGGAATCCAAATGTCTGGGTTCAGATCCAGTGCAATACTTTGCTGTGTGACCTGGGACACGTGGCTTAACCTCTCTATTCAGATTCACTTTTTTTATGGGTGTATTGGAATTATTGAATGAGATGGCCCTTGTAAAAGTGCTTAACATAGTCTCACACACTGTAAATGTTTACTATATGTTAGCATTGCTTTTATTATGAGAACAAACATTATAAATTCAGAAATGATTTAATTTAAAATGAAACTGGAAAAAGGCTAGTTCACAAAGCATAATAATTTTTTTCTTTTTTTTTAATTGGAGTATAGTTGCTTTACACTGCTGTGTCAGTTTCTGCTGTACAGAAAAGTGAATCAGCCATATGTGTACATATATCCCCTCTTTTTTGGATTTCCTTCCCATTTAGGTCATCACACAGCACTGAGTAGAGTTCCCTGTGCTATACAGTAGGTTCTCTTTAGTTATCTATTTTGTACATAGTAGTGGATATATGTCAATCCCAATCTCTCAATTCATCTCACCCCCCACTTGTTATCCATACATTTGTTCTCTACGTCTGTGTCTCTACTTCTGCTTTGCAAATAAGATCAGCTGTACCGGTTTTCTAGATTCCACATATATGCATTAACATACGATATTTGTTTTTCTCTTTCTGACTTAACTTCACTCTGTATGACAGTCTCTATGTCCATCCATGTCTCTGCAAATGACACAGTTTTGTCCCTTTTTATGGCTGAGTAATATTCCATTGTATATATGTACTATATCTTCTTTATCCATTCCTCTGTTGATGGACATTTAGGTTGCTTCCATGTCCTGGCTATTGTAAATAGTCCTGCAATGAACACTGGGATGCATGACAAAGCACAGTAATTTTTTTTTTTTTAAGATGTTGGGGGTAGGAGTTTATTAATTAATTCATTTATTTTTGCTGTGTTGGGTCTTCGTTTCTGTGCGAGGGCTTTCTCTAGTTGTGGCAAGCAGGGGCCACTCTTCATCGCAGTGTGCGGGCCTCTCACTATCGCAGCCTCTCTTGTTGTGGAGCACAGGCTCCAGACGCGCAGGCTCAGTAGTTGTGGCTCACAGGCCTAGTTGCTCCGCGGCATGTGGGATCTTCCCAGACCAGGGCTTGAACCCGTGTCCCCTGCATTAGCAGGCAGATTCTCAACCACTGCGCCACCAGGGAAGCCCTGCAATAATTTTTAATGAGATGCTTTAAGGGGCCAGAAGATTATTGTCACAAATATTTTAAGAATTTGACACATAGTCATTACTCTCTTATAAATATAAGATTTGTAGTATGTACATGTAGTCCCATTTATATAAACTTTTAAAGTTATCTATCTTATCACCCTCCATCCACCCACCCATTCATCCATTCATCCTCCCATCCACTTATGCATCTGTACAGAGATATATCTAGAGTGATGTTAATACTGGTTATTTTTGAGTGGTGTGATTTAAGTGATTAATTGCCTTGTTCTTTATACTTTATGTAATTGTTGAACATTTTATGAATATGTATAATTTTTTTGTAAAAACTATAAAGGTATTATTTTAAAAATCATAGAATAAAAATGAATGTCAGGCTTCCCTGGTGGTGCAGTGGTTAAGAACCAGCCTGCCAGTGCAGGGGACACAGGTTCGAGCCCCGGTCCGGGAAGATCCCACATGCCATGGAGCAACTAATCCTGTGCGCCACAACTACTGAGCCTGTGCTCTAGAGCCCACAAGCCACAACTACTGAGCCTGTGTGCCACAACTACTGAAGCCCGTGCACCTAGAGCCCATGTTCCACAACAAGAGAAGCCACCGCAATGAGAAGCCCGCGCACTGCAACGAAGGGTAGCCCCCGCTCGCCACAACTAGAAAGTCCGCACGCAGCAACAAAGACCCAATGCAGCCAAAAATAAAATAATAAATAAATAAAAATTTAAAAAATCATATAAAAAGTGACTAAAAAATGAATGTCAATCCATCCTCTGTTACAATAATTATAAATCTAACTTAGTGGAACAGAATTAACAAAATTTTACTGTAGTTGTACCCTGTAGGCAAAGAAGTGGTGGAATTGCATATGTGCTATTATCTTTTCGTGGTGCAGAGTAGAAGTAGAATAAATTTAAGAGAATTTGTAGTAAGAAAAGATGTGACTTTCACACACACTTTTAAGGCTTCATTTTGCGTCAGAAAAGGAATATTCCTTATGTTCTGGAGGGGTTGAGCAAATATGTCCTAGTTAAACATGAATCTAGAGAGAGTCTATTACAAAAAGATACTCATGTTGGAAGGAATTATTTGAAATTATTTCTATGCCATTTGTAACACTAATAATATTTTTAATACAAATGAGAAAGAACCACCTCATAATTACTGAGTGACCTAGGAAATATCTACACGACAAAAATCCCAATTATTGAGTTCCATTTATATGAGCTCAGAGGTATGAAAGACAACTACAGCTGCTCACTGTAGTGGATGCTGTGGTGCCACACCCACATCCCCTCCAGGACTGAAGTTCTCAGTCCCCAGCTGCTTAGCAAGGGTTTGCCTTCAGCTCAAGAGCTGCTGTTCCAAAAAAGGGTCCTGCCCCTTCTTGGGGGGCAATAGGATGGATGTGTCTTGGCCTCCCTTCCCATTCCTACCTCCTCCAAAAGTTGGTTACTTCAGTAATGCTAAATGGCATACTTCTAAACTTATTTCTTGATTTGATGACTTTAACCTCTGTATATTTACCACTAGAAAAACTAAGGAATTTAGTATATATGTCCTATCCACTTCTCACTTCTGGATTTTTTGTTATTTTTAGTTCTTCTAATTATTACTCTAGAACTGTAAATTACCTAAACCTCTGGTTTTTGAGCCATTAATTTTAAGTGTTTAATTATGTAAAATTAGGAAATTAACATGACTACACTCTCTGCTGCTCTTTTTTTTTTTTTTTTTTTTTTTTGCGGGACGCGGGCCTCTCACTGCTGTGGCCTCTCCCATTGCGGAGCACAGGCTCCTGACGCGCAGGCTCAGCGGCCACGGCTCACGGGCCCAGCTGCTCCGCGGCATGTGGGATCCTCCTGGACCAGGGCACGAACCCGTGTCCCCTGCATCGGCAGGCGGACTCTCAACCACTGCGCCACCAGGGAAGCCCCTCTGCCACTATTTTTCACTCCTCTGGTCAGCTGTTCTATTGGGGTTTTTTTGTTTTTTGTTTTTTTGCTTGTTTGTTTTATAGAGGAGAGGTGTATAAGGATATAGACATACATAGTATATACAGGTACAGTATGTGTTTATGTGTCATTTGTGCATAGGTATATATATGGAAAAATGTACTTGTGTGTATATATATGTATATATATACACATGTATATATATAATTTGAGAGAGATTTATTCTAAGATTTTGAGATCTGCCATAGGTTAATTATAAAAATTAAAACAATGAACACTACATATTATTTTATGATTCTGTAAGTTGTATTCATCATAAAACTAAACCAAGAAGTTCATGTCTAGATCCAGAGAGAAGGAAATATAATACCAGATTTATCACCCTCTCTGGAGACTTCTAGAGCTTTCTCTTTAATTTCAGACCTCCAAAATTTCACCCAAGACCACGAAGTGTGAGCCTTTTGTCATTCAGTCTTCTTGACATTAGGTGACTTTTCCATCTGAAAATGCTATATATATATATTTTTTAGTAA
This sequence comes from Monodon monoceros, assembly GCF_005190385.1. Taxonomy (NCBI): domain Eukaryota; kingdom Metazoa; phylum Chordata; class Mammalia; order Artiodactyla; family Monodontidae; genus Monodon; species Monodon monoceros. The sequence continues at coordinate 22,655,191 of NW_021703772.1, forward strand.
CTTTTTCTTTTCTTTGCTCGCCTTTCCTTTTTAATTCTCTCTGTATTTTCCTTGTGGAATGCCTAGTAGACAGATGTTGTACCTTCTGGATTGATCTTCTCTGTGCTTTAATTTTTCTCTGCTTCATCATTTTGTCTTTTAGCTTTAAATTTCAAGTGATTTATTTTTTTGTTATCTTTCAGATGTCCAACTTGGTCTTCAGCCATATTCATTCTAAGATTCAATCTCTTTAGTGAATTTTGTATTTTGATAATTATATATAATTTCTGGGAATCCATTCTTGTTCTCAGAATCCTTTAAAAAAAAATAAAAAGTAACACTGTGCTTATTTTATCAATGTAATAATATTCTCTTTATTATCTTTGGGGGTAATTACAAATTAAGTAAAATAGAATTAAACTTAAGATGGAACCAAGTTATTTCAACTATTTGTATCAGTTCTGATTCCCTCACCATTATCTGGTTTGTTCATCTTCGTCATCTACTTTCCTGGTTGGTTTTCATCCAATGTCTGACAAGAAGACTAGGTTAATTTCTGTAGATGGCTAGCATAGGTTTCCTTTGCCATTGAATAAATCTATTAAAGAGGCCTTGAATGGGAAGGTGTGTTGGATTAAAAATGGCTGCAAATTCTTTGGTGTTCCCTTCCTCAAGAGGTGATGGTTGATGTCTCTGCCCCTTGATTCTGGATAAATTCTGTTACTGCTTCACTAACAGAATACAGTGGAAGTGATGTTGTGTCAGTTTCTGAGACTAGGCCTTAAAAGATCACCTACTTCTACTTCCTGTCTCTTAAAAAACTAGTTCTTGGAATCCAGCCACCATGCTGAGAGGAAGCCCGAGCAGCCCTGAGGAGAGGCCTATATGGTGAAGAACTGAGGCCCCTGACTGATAGCCCTGGGCAAGCTCTCAGCCAGAAGCCAGCACTAACTGGCCAGCTATATTAGTGAGTCATCTGGGAAGTGAATACCTCCAACCCCAGATGAACTGCCCCACTCATGCCATGTGGAGCATAGATGAGCTGTTCCCATCAAGTCCTGCCGTTTGGCTGACTCCTAAGGAGAATAAGTGCTTACTGCTATTTTAAATTTAGTTTTGGGGTGGTTTTGTTACACAGCAATAGATAACTGGAACAGAGACTGTGAAGGTGGGCAAGCTCTGTTAATGGAGGAGTTTCCTTTTGATGTACATGGCAGGGAACAGCAAGGCAAAATCAAGCTCAACAAACCGAGTGCGTTGAGCCAGACACAAAAGAATAAATACTCTATAACTCCATTTATATAAATTTGCAGAACAGACAAGGTGTATCTATAGTGATAGAAATCAAATCAGTAGTTGCCTGGGTAGGCAGTGGAGGGACTGACTGGGAAAAGTCATGAGGGAACTTTTGGGGTGATGGAAATGTTCTATATCTTGATCAGGATGGTGGTTACACAGTGTATACTTTTGCCAGAACTCATCAAACTCTTAAAAACACAGGTGCGTTTTATTGGACTTAAATCATACCTTTATTAGATTGATTTTTAACATATGATTACTTTTCTCCTGTACCATATATATTCAAGGGCTCCATGCTGCTTAAATATTGTAAATATATCCAAATTCCTTTCTCTGGGATTCCAGGCTTCCATGATCTGGCAAATGCATTCTCCGTGGCAATTCCTGATTCATCCCATGCTCACGCTTACCAATCTACTCACCATTCCCAAATATGAGTGTTCCTTCCTAGCATACACAACTTAGCTCTCCCTAGTCTCCCCGCATGAAAGGCTTTCCCACTGTCATTTCTTAATTTTCAAAATCCTATCTTTTAAGGCTAAAGTCTAATAAGTCTTTCTGGATTCTACAATCTGAATTGTCTTTCTCTTTTTGAACTACCACAAGTTACTTGCCCCATTCCATAGAATGTATATGAGGATGCCTTACACTATAATTAGATTGTCTATATGTTTGGCATATTCGTCATCTACCCCACCAGACCTAAGCTCCTGAACAACAAGGATGTTTTCTTGTTCAACATGTAACTTCAACAGTTCTCTGTCTATAGTAAATGCTCAATAGATGCTTGTTAAGTTGAATTATCTCACCAGTTCTAAAATATCTGGTTTTAGGATAGGTCTGACGGCTAACTATGACTATACTCTTCTTTTGTATAGCAATTGTTTTTCCTGGCATTTCAAGTTAGCTTTGTTTTCAGCTTGTCATATACACCTCTGTCTACCCTGCAAGCTGCCTCATTTCTCATTTTCTTTACTGTTATGAGTTTATATTGAATACTAATGTTTTAGTGGTATAAAGAAGAGATAAAAATGAGTGTTTAATCCATTATTTTAAACAGAAAATTCTGCTGTAATATTCTAGCTATCCCAATTCTGTACAGTTATATACTATGTTCTGTTACTGTGTTATCTCTGCAAACCTCTCTCTTTGGGGCTTCGCCTTCTCATCTATAAAATGATTGGGGTAAACAAAATGGACTTTCAAACATTTCAGGTTTAACGTTTTAGTGCATTGGGGTTCTAGGCAGACAGTTATTTTTCCAGTATTGAGAATTATTTGTGCACGCCTACCATAAGATACAATTATACGAGAGAAGAAAAGAGTGATGTAGATTTAAGTGAGTTTACAGTGATCATCATTCTAGCAATGATTCCTGTTAGCAGCTGTTGAATGCGATAGGAGGACATCCTGTCTTGTTACATAGAGAATCCTTGTGTCTGTTTTTGCACAAAGATCTGATCGTCCTTCAAAAAGCCAAAACAGACGCTAGGAAACTGACTCTGTCTCTCATAATCCCAAATGACCCTATGTGTACTGTGGCAGCTCTAATGTGTAGGAGTAGCTTTTTAGAGTGATTTATTTATGGTGTACAAGACGGGGTGATCTTAACTGTTGTTCATTGAAATGCTTTACAAATAAACACTAGTAGTAACACATAAAAATCTACCATCCTGAACAAGCTGTGTCATAGTATTTGCCAGTAATTATAACATTTACATTATTTTCTCCAGATTTCCAAAGATGTGTACCACTAGAACGAAGTGTGAGGTACAAAACTGCTCATGAGAGAGGAAATCTGATCACGGTGAGTAGAATACAGTTTGTTTTCTGGTGGGTTGTATTTTTCTGGGAACTTCATATGTGCACTTAGAAGATATTACTTTTCAGTTAACATTTAATTAATCCTGCTTCCCATAATTCAAGGATGTAGGACTGTTACTATTGGAAATGTTCCTATTGGAATTCAGCATAATACAAGGTTGGGGGAAATAGAAGGAAAATAACCCTTCATTGAGGGAGGGTGGAGGAAGGGAAATCACTGTGTAACTATGGAACGAAGTCTCTATTTCAGTTGAAGGCTGAGTTTGGGCTCCTTCTGACCTGTAAGGAAAGGGAGGAATCTGCAAGAAAATGCTAATATCCTGGTGCCTGAACTTCAAAGTCAGGAAACAGAATCAGAACCAGGGGGTATTGTCAGTGCTGTGAGAATACTCTGGGGAGAAGGGTTGCTTGCTAAGCAAGCACAGCAAACTCACTATTAATATTAATGCCTTGGTTATACAGAAACAAGGTCACATTTCTGCACCTTGGAATCCCCTTGAGGTGTGTTGTAGCTTGCCTTTCATTTTCCATAGAGACTCAAGTGATTAATTTAGTATGTAAACTACACTGATTGAGGGCCCCCAGCCTGGAACAGCTAAAAGGTAAAATGGTAGCCAGTTCCCCTTTTGGAAAAGAGAACCTTAGAAGCTATTGTTTGTTTTTTTCATTTTCTTCAAAATGACACAATAGCAAACAACAAGCTCAAAAGGAATCCATCAAACACATCCACATATGTAACTTACTGAGTGTACAGTAGCAACATGAGACACATGCATTCTAAAAACTCACCCTACAACTGGAGTTGCAGTGAAAATAAAAAATATGCCACAGCAGGCATCTGAAGTTCATGACAGATGCTCTTTCTTGAGCTTGGTGAAGTAAAACCAGCAATCACCATCCTCAGGATCATTTCACTCAGAATCCCTTATTTTTCTCAGATGCTACTCAAGTATAACATGACACATAAAGTCAATAAACAATGTATTCCCTAAATAGATCAAACACTTCATTTTCTCCTCAGGGAGGTCTAATGGGAACCATGTAGCAGTGGTTACCCTCTTTGTTCTTCCAAACCTCTAAATGTGAATTTTTGAATGCAGTATCGTTCAGTTTTCAGAGTTCAAAACCCACTTTCAAAATGTCGTTCAGTTCTTGGATTGGAAGAACCAACACTGTGAAAATGACTCTACTACCCAAAGCAATCTACAGATTCAGTGCAATCCGTATCAAACTACCAATGGCATTTTTCAGAGAACTAGAGAAAAGTTTCACAATTTGTATGGAAACACAAAAGACCCCGAATAGCCAAAGCAATCTTGAGAGAGAAAAACAGCTGGAGAAATCAGACTCCCTGACTTCAGACTACACTACAAAGCTACAGTAATCAAGACAGTATGGTACTGGCACAAAAACAGAAATATAGATCAATGGAGCAGGATAGAAAGCCCAGAGATAAATCCATGCACATATGGTCACCTTATCTTTGATAAAGCAGGCAAGAATATACAATGGAGAAAAGACAGTCTCTTCAATAAGTGGTTCTGGGATAACTGGACAGCTACATGTAAAAGAATGAAATTAGAACACTCCCTACAAAAATAAACTCAAAATGGATTAAAGACCTAAATGTAAGGCCAGATACTATAAAACTCTTAGAGGAAAACATAGGGAGAACACATTATGACTTAAATCACAGCAAGATCCTTTTTGACCCACCTCCTAGAGAAATGGAAATAAAAACAAAAATAAGCAAATGGGACCTAAAGAAACTTAAAAGCTTTTGCACAGCAAAGGAAACCATAAACAAGACAAAAAGACAGCCCTCAGAATGGGAGAAAATCTTTGCAAATGAAGCAACTGACAAAGGATTATCTCCAAAATTTATAAGCAGCTCATGTAGCTCAATATCAAAAAGACAAACAACCCAATCCGAAAATGGGCAGAAAACCTAAATAGACATTTCTCTAAAGAAGATTGCCAACAAACATATGAAAGGATGCTCAACATCACTAATCATTAGAGAAATGCAAATCAAAACTGCAGTGAGTTATCACCTCACACCTGTCAGAATGGCCATCATCAAAAAATCTACAAACAACAAATGCTGGAGAGGGTGTAGAGAAAAGGGAACTGTAGAGAAAAGGGAACCTCTTGCACTGTTGGTGGGAATGTAAACTGATACAGCCACTATGGAGAACAGTATGGAGGTTCCTTAAAAAACTAAATAGAACTACCATACGACCCAGCAATCCCACTACTTGGCATATACCCTGAGAAAACCACAATTCAAAAAGAGTCATGCACCACAGTGTTCATTGCAGCTCTACTCTATTTACAATAGCCAGGACATGGAAGCAACCTCGTCCAAGTGTCCATGGACAGATGAATGGATACAGAAGGTGTGGCACATATATACAATGGAATATTACTCAGCCAAGAAAGGAAATTGAGTTATTTGTAGTGAGGTGGATGGACCTAGAGTCTGTCATACAGAGTGAAGTAAGTCAGAAAGAGAAAAACAAATACCGTATGCTAACACACATATATGGAATCTAAAAAAAGAACAGCATGACAGGAATAAAGCTGCAGTTGTAGAGAATGGACTTGAGGACACAGGCAGGGGGAAGGTTAAGCTGGGACGAAGTGAGAGAGTGGCATGGACATATATACACTACCAAATGTAAAATAGACAGCTAGTGGGAAGCAGCTGCATAGCACAGGGAGATCAGCTCGGTGCTTTGTGATCACCTAGAGGGGTGGGGTAGGGAGGGTGGCAGGGAGACGCTAGAGGGAGGGGATGTGGGGATATATGTATATATACAGCTGATTCACTTTGTTTTACAGCAGAAACTAACACACCATTGTAAAGCAATTATACTCCAGTAAAGATGTTAAAAACAAAAAAAGTTCAAACCTCAGCAGTAAGACTCACTGTGTGGGTGACTAAGACATGTTTCCTAGGTCACATGGGTTTTATTTGTGAATGTCCTCATGAGATTCATGCTTTCCGAAGTAGAGGTGTTTTTTAGTGATTTTTAAAGAAATGAAGGCAACCCTGCTTTTCCATGTTGGTATCGTGATACTGCTGCTAATCACAGTTTCCAAGGCATACAATCACCTTCAGCTCTCCTACATATAAGAAGAGCACTCAGGACCCATTTACACACAGGTAAACAGAAAGGAGCAGCCTGGTGAGGATAACTTAATGGCAGAGGGCAAGCTGAGAGCTCTCTCAGTGCTTAGAGATCAATCGCCTTTCCACGTAAGATGCAGTGGTCATATTTCTAAGCATTTTCTCCACAGCTTCATTGCACCTTTATTTCCACCTTGACTGCACATGCCCTATTGGGTTTCATGGGAATGATAGCATAATTTCTAAAAGAGCCTTACAAGTCAAGGTGTAGGTGACTCAGGGTTTTATAGGAAATCTGCTTTCAAGAGGGATGAAATGACTATGAGGGCCTGTTTCCTTTCCAAATTTATCACTGCCTAGAGAGCTTACTGTATTAATTTTATGCATGAGTGCCTTATTTGTTTCATATGAGATATAGCATGAGGCTTCCGGAGCAAAATATCATTAGGCCTGGAAAAGGATTGGGTCACTAATGCTTTGTCATCAAGGATCATTGGACACAGATTTTGTGTAACTTTTCAAGTATTAAGTAATAAATACCAAATGAAGCATATTGGTATGGTGTACAAAGTAAAGTGATATCTCACTTAAAAGCAAGGCACAAGTGCAGCTGTGTTTGTTACCCGTCTACGCCAGGGCACCTGTAGCGATTGGTTTTCCTCTTCTAGTTTTGACTCTGGCATTGGTGGAAAAGATAATCTTAGTCCAATTTCACTGCTGAGGATATTTTCTCATGGGTCTAGGCCTAAAGGCCTACTTAATACTTTGAAGAAAAGGGAGGGGCAGGGTAGGGTGCGAGAGATAGTTACAGGTGCTTCTGGATGTCTCTGCCTATCTCTAGAGATAAGTTATTTTCATATATAACGTATATTGTTATAACTTTATGTAGTAGGTAATAGCAGATTCAGATTGCTTGGGTTTGGTACTCAGCCCTACAGCTTTAAGACCTTGGGTAGGTTAATCCGTCTCTCTGGTTCTCAGTTACCTAATCGTCTCGCAATTCTACCTTATCTCGATTTTATTAATGGAGACGCTCAGGTACAGAGGACTTAATAGTTTTCCTGACCTCACACATTTAATACGTGGTAAAGCTGAGGTTTCAACCCAGGTTGTCAGTTTCCAAGTCCATGTGTTTTACACTACATTCCGTTGCCTTCGATTTTTGTAAGCATTTAGAACAATTTCTGGGACTTAGAAAATGCTTATGATATGTGTATGAGAAAGTTAGCTGCTGCTATTAAAATTTTTGCAGAGCATTGTTATATGCCAGTCACTCTGTTAGATGTTGGGAGTATAAAAGTGAACTAAAGCTGACACTATCCCCGTGGAGATGATGGTGAATTTGCAGAGAATGATAATTAAAAAGGAGGCAAAAGTCTAATTATAAACTGTAAGAAAGGCTACAAAGTGAAGATACTTGAAATTCCAGGAGTATATAACAGGGGAATCTGACACAAACCAAGGGGAAGGGAAAACCTTCCCCAAAGAAATGATGTTTGAACTGAGATCGAAGAATGAATAGACATTAACTAGATAAAGCCAGTAGGTGGGGGAAAGAAGTGCGGTTGAAGGACTGGCCTTTCAATCAGAAAGAGAAATAGGAAGCATAGCCACTTTGGGGAAACTGAAGATGGCTGGTGTGTTTGGAGGGTCATGGTTGTGGGAGGTGGAGGCATAACATGGGACAGGAGATGTTGGCAGGGAACAGATATTGCCAGACGATGCAGGCAATGTTAGGGAGTTTGGATTTTTCCTAAGCGTAACGGAAGGTCATCGAAGTGTTTTAAACTGAGGAGTAACAGGCTTGACTTATAAAAAGATGGTTCTGACATCAAGATCTTCACCCATCCCAACCCCCCATAAGACTTAATCTTCCTCATCCCTTTCTGATAATAAACTTTAATACAAGTTATTATTTGCTCCAGGTTCTGCATGTATCCTATGTACAAATTCTTGCCTATCTTCCAGAGAACTCTAAGCTTATGAGTTATAACCTGCTTACTCTAAGTGTTGGAAATTTTTTTATATACTACACAGTAGTATTGCTGCTGCCTTCATATGGTTTTCTTCCTCTTGCAAAGTATAATTTGTAGGTGTTATTTAAGGTTCAGTGTTTGATCCATTTCCCTAATTTCTACATCATTATACTTTGCTATCCTAGTCTCTTCCATTGGTTCAGCTATAATCTTTATTCTTTTATCGAACAAATATTTGCCCCCAGCTTTACTGAGATATAGTTGACTTAAAACATTGTGTAAGTTTAAGGTGTACAGTGTGTTGATTTGATACACTTATGTAATGCAAAAAGATAACCACCATAGGTTACCTAACACCTGAATCACATGACATAATTACCATTTCTTTTTTGTGGTGTGAACATTTAAGATCTACTCTCTTAGTAACTTTCAAGAATATAATACAGTATTGTTATCTACAGTCAGTATGCTGTACATTAGATCCCTAGAACTTACTCAACTTGTAGCTGGAAGTTTGTACTCTTTGACCAACATCTCCCCTTTTCCCCACTGAAATATTTATTAAGTAAATACTCTTAGTAGTTACCAGATTATGTGTTGAGTATTCAAGAGTGAGGAAAACAGACACGGTTTCTGTCTTCACGGAACTTAGGTTTAGGTCTGCAGGTGACTTCCAAAATCCAGACCTGTTCATCCAGTGGTCTGCTGGCCCGGTCTCTAGGATCAAGACTTGGAAATTACGCAGCATATTCTCAGCAAGCTTTACTATGATGATTCCAAATTTCAAACTTCAGAGCGTTCTTGGCTGACTCCTTCCTGATGCCCTACTCTCCCATTGACCCCTGATCACAAATTCTCTCCCTTGAGACATTTGGCAAAAGCTTCCTCTCCCTTGTTCTTCAAATGCATTCCCTTATTTCCAGAGCTATCATCCTAGTGAAGGTTTGTTCCTTCGTACCTGGATCATTGCTTTAATAGACTAGCTGATCTTGTGGATCTGTGGTCATTCTCTTCTCTAGACCATGATACTCCTGTGATGGCAGAGTCATTTTCTAGATGTACAGTTCTGATATGTCACTCTCTTTGTCACAGCTTTCTGTGGTGCCCACATTCCTACCAAAAGAAACCCCAGCTGTCCAGATGGACCCTCCAGACCCAAAGGTTCAGTGCGATTTCCTCCTCTCCAGGCATCTTCCATTGCAGTTAAACCGTATTTACTGCTCTTCTCCAACACACCTCATGTTTTCTTGCTTTTGTGTCTTTTGCTAATGAGGTTCCATCTGGAATATCTTCCTGAAATATGTCACCTGTCATATTCTTTCAAGACCCATCCAAAATGCCACCCACTTCATTAAGCTGTTCTTGAGTTCCCCAACCAGATGTGTTCGCTTTTTTTTTTTTTTAGCTTGTCGGCAGACAAATACTAATAAAAGACAGCTTGTAAACGTGTTCATTTTAGCAGCTATTTATTAAACTATCAAATTAAAAGAAAAACACTGTACCAGGCACATTTTTTTGTTGTTGTTTCTCATGTATGTACTTATCACATTCTATCTTATAATCCTGTAAACTAGAAGCTAGCTCATCCATCCATTCATCTTACAAATATATGTCAGGCACCTGCTATGTTCTAGGTACTCTGCTCCTGAGTGGGCTGAAATGGAAAGCCCCCGAGTGCATAGAGCAGATGTGTGTAAGGAGAGATGTCTCAGTGCTGCCCTGGCAGGAATGTTAAGAACGGGAACTGGACATGTGTTCCTTTTAGTGGCAGAATTGTTTTTATATACTAAATAAGGTGTGTCTGGGTGCTAAAGTGGGCAGGGGTGTAAGAGACAGCAAGCCCATGCACCATTCGAGCTCCTCTTAAGTGGTGGTTAGTTCATTCTGCGTCTCAGCTGGTGGCACCCTGGGAGGTGATATAGGAAGCCATGCTATTCCTTTGTATCAGTGGTTGTATCTTTGTCCTCTGTCCATCTCATGTTCTGCTTATTTGACAGTAAACCCAAGTAAAAACCCATTTTGAACTGTGTCCTAGTGATAATTCTCATGCAGGAGGTATCTGATAAGGTCTTGAGTACTCTGGTTTTGAACAGTCACACCTTACAAAGTAGGAAGCAGGCTTTGGCTCTCAACACAGTATACATCTTGGCCTTACCTCATTATCTAAAAAAATTACACTAGACCCCATGGGGCCTTTCTAGCTTCAGATGCTATAGCATCACACTTTTTAGAGCAATAGAGGGAAGGGAGCCTGGCCATGTGACCTATGTAGACTGCACACATTTCTCCATATGTAGATAACCCCGAAGGCTGCCCTTCTTTTTCAGGGTAGCAAAGATTCTCCTCATTTAGTTTCCATCAGAAGGGATTTCTCCTAAAGTTTCTAGCTCCCTGTACCATCACCTTCTCCCACAGAAGTAGAATGAGTTACCTAGGTTATGGGTTGACTGGACAAGTTAATTTATCAAGTCTGTGCAAGGTGGATTTTGCAAGAAGTAAAAAAAAAAAGCCTTAGGCCCCTCCTTAGTACAGACCACTTCCAAGGCCCTGGTTAGGGCCTCTTCAACTCAAAGAGTGATTAAGATTAGTTGCTGCAATGAAATACTTAAAATGTCCTAAAATCCTACAGCTCATATGTGAATGAAACTTGACAGAAGTTTTTCCAAATTCAAGCTTGAAGACACCTTATCCTTATCTAACTCTCAGTTAAAAAAAATCATCATTCTAGAGAAAAGAATGAATTATCATTTTTATCTCTGTAGAGATATTATAAAATTTTTATCCTATGCAAAGGCACCCAGAGTACTCAGTGGGAAAAAAAATGGAGAAAAAGAGGGTTAGAGATGAGTCCTAGGAAATAAATTAATAAAACTTTTATGTTATCTGGTAGTTTCTGATACTTGTTAGGGTTAAATTTTTGTTAAATTTGTTTCTCTGATTCTAAATGAATATTTACTTGGTACCTAATTTTGTATTTTTTTTTCCTTAAAAAAGACCTTGAAATTGTGTTGACTTCGAGCTCCTCAAAGCCTGGATCTACCCCTGCTTTCTGCACTTTCCACTATAGACAAGTGAGAGGTGGCGACTCTAGGTAAGTGTGTCTGCCGTGCAGATCCACGCTTTCTCTGTTTGTGCTTCACATCAGTGGTTCCTAAACGACACCATTCATCAGAATCACCTGGATTGTGGGTTCCACTCTCATCTCCCCCAGGGGTTCTAATTCAGGAGGTCTGACCCTGATTTGCATTTGTAACAAGATCCTAGGTGATGCTGAGGTTGCTGTTCCAAGAACCCCACTTTGAGAATCACTGCTCTAATCCAGTGGTTCTCAACTTTGGCTGCACAGTGGAAGCACCTGGAGGGGGTTTTAAACTACTGATGCCTGGGGCAAGTCCTTAGTGAGTCTTCTGATTTCATTGGCCTAAGCATGGAATAGTTCACAAGTTTTCCAGGTATTTTTAAAGTGCAGTCAAGGTTGAGAACCAGTGGTCTAGACCAGCGGTCCCCAGCCTTTTTGGCACCAGGGACCGGTTTCGTGGAAGATGATTTTTCCATGGATTGGGGGGATGGTTCAGGTGGTAATGCGAGCGACGGGGAGCAATGGGGAGCGGCAGAAGAAACTTTGCTCACTTGCCCGCTGCTCACCTCCTGCTTTGCGGCTGGGTTCCTAACAGGCTGCGGACCAGCACCGGTCCGCGGCCCAGGGCTTGGGGACCCCTTGTCCAGACTGTGCGGCAGGAGTCAACCCACTTAGGTAGCAGATCTAAGCTATGCTCTCACGTTATCAGTAACAAGGGTGACATTTTACACATCGTTTATTGTGCCCATGGTAGTCCAATGATGATGACATTTGAAGTCTATTAACTAAGAAGACTTTGTTATATGAAACAAGTGTACATAGCATTGCACCACCTATAGCTTTTTATATTTTTAACATATAATGTCAGTATATATATGGAAAATCAACGATTAATATGTTGGGGAGATCATGATAGAATTCATTAAATGGAAGACTTTATAAGAACTCAGATGAACAGTCTTCATCTTGGACTAGAAATTGGATATTGTAGACTTTGGATTGGTGTACATATCACATGCATAATTTACCATGCTCTGGAAATCTGAACTAGCTTGAAGTTTCTCAGTAACAGTTTTTGAATTATACTTTTATCTTAACTAATTTCATGCCATTTCTCGATTTGATCTGACTTAGCAGCTCTAAGAAAACGTATTATAATAGTTTATTTAATGCTCAATTGATAATTTTTTCTCACTGGCAACGAAATCTCCTATGATGGTATCTCTAAAACATAGCTGTTAGCCTCATTCACTAAGAACCAAAAGGATTATGGCATCTCTAGATTTCTTTTTAGCAAGACCCTAAAACACCTGGCCGTTGATCCTCTAGTGAGCAGTGGCTTGAGAATGAAAGTAATTTCTTCCTCTGAATATCTGTGCCTCATGGAGATGGGAAGTCTTTAACTACATACTACATCTCTATACTTATTATCATTCCATTTGGAAAAACACGTCACACAGAGCCAAAGAGATCCAGTTAGGCTGTGGATTCTGCTTAAATGAATACCCGATGAAGTGATAAACCCGTTTTAAAATGAATTTACTGCTCTTTGTGACTCTGAAAAATGTATCAAATAATAAAACTTGATAATCTGACCCTGCTAAATGCTGCAAGCAATGTCCCAGGCTGCACATATGGTGAGCCCTTTATTTATTTAATTCCTAAAAGAAAAAAAAAAAAACCGCTGTAAAGGAGTGTTTTTTCCATCTTCCAGATAATGCATTAAATCTGGCTACACATGAAACTTAAACAAATTGTATTGGGTTATTTGGACAAACATGGAATTAATTTGCATTAAGTGCAGGGTGACACTGTCATTAATTATGATAGAACACAGTATTACAATGGGAGCAAAAAAATGCCTGATTCTTGTGGCCGACTTTACCACTGGACAGGTCGTGCAAGGAGGTCAAGTTTCCAACAGGGGAGTTATCCTCATTGACAGTGGAAAGAGCACACCTGGTGAGGTTAAGAGCATACCTAGTGAGGTTATCTTCTCTTTCACAGGCTTTTAAACTCCATGTGAATAGTCCTTTGGGGTGAGGGAATGTATCTTGATCCAAAAGCCATTATTAGGGCTGGAAATTCATGCATCCCAGAAGTACAACTTTTATCCAAGTGCCTCATTTTATCCCGGTGAGAGATTAGCGAGTCTCACAGGAGCACTGAAACTAATTATTACAACAAATTAATTAATGACATGTACAGAAGGAGTTATTCCCTTGCATGGAGAAGCCTAGAAAGGCAGCAGATATCATTTTTCTTAATAATTTAATTTTAACGGAATGACTATGATAGCACCTTGTTTCTGCGGGTCTTCAGAAATTGAAGGCTTAGGTGTGATTTTATGGCTGGCTGGGGATGTGTTAAAGGACCTTTCAGTGTCACTCTTCATTTGCTGCTTTCCCATACCTGCAGAGCACCTACCAAATGATAACTACTACTTAGCATAATTACTTGTCCATATGACAGTGTGGTGTTGACCCTCCTGCAGTAGAAAATGGATTTTTAATGAATTTTTTCCCAGTTATAATGATGAGTTCGTACTGGGCTTGCCATGCTTTTTGACTTCACCCTCTTTGTGATTAATAGTGTTTTTTTCTGGGATAACAACTTAAGCCTTTGATGACTATCTATTGGTTTTGCCTGTCATTTCCCCTTCTGATAATAACACTCCAGTGTTGGTGGGAGAACCAGCCCTCACCCATTTCAATCCATTTGGTTGAGGTGGCTGGTCCCTCTCCTAGACTCTGGGGGTGGGTACATGGACTAGACATGGGAGATGAGAGCCCAGCATGTGCTTAGATACACTGGTTCAGGGAGGATAGTCATGTGATCATGAAACCTGGGATACTTGCTGGAAATTTTAGAAAAGAGAAGTTTCATGTTTTGCTTCTGGTGTTGCTAAACTGGTAGTAAGTGATTTGAGAGCTCCCGTTGGACCTTTGTGTCATTATTTGAGGAGAGCCTATCTGAAGAAAGTAGACCTGAGAGCTGGAGGGGGTGGGGTACAAATGCCTGAAGTTTGAGCACCTGAATCCAGCTATGCCTGAAGCAGACACTTGAACTCTTGAATTGTGAGAGGTTAAAAATCCTTCTTTTTGTTGGGCTGAATTGGGTTTCTGTTACTTGCAACCAAAAGAGTACTCTTATACACATGTTCTGTGGTCATGATTCTGAGAATCCTAACACAGAGAAAAGTGCAAATAGAGTCCTCCCAAGTTATACCTGTGTAATGAAGAGTCTAAGCCATGGTGTTTCTAGCCAATTTCTCTGCATTATAATCCACATCAGTTCTAAGTCTCAAAGTTCCTGAGGCAGGAGGGAGCTAAGAGTTTCTCACTTTAAAGTGGACAAACTTGGAAATCTTGAATGCTTTCATGAGAAATCTGGAACGTTGTTACTGTCTTCTGCATCAGAATGTGAAAGCCCTTGTCTTTATTTACAACCAAGATTTGACCAAACCAAGTAAAAAACAAGAGAGAGAAGATACATTTCTTTTTTGTAAAGTTTAGAATAGCCTTTTCTGTAGAATTCCCAGTCTTTTACAGAAGGGAAAGCTAGAATGGTTGATAAGTGGGGGTAAAATATTTGTGAGTAATGATTATTCAGTTTAAATTTACCTGTAATTATTTCAGTAGGTGCAAAAGAAATAGTCACATGAGAACAGAGCTGTTAACCCCAGGCTATGATACATTCAGATAGTTTTATTTGAGTTTGTTGCGCCTATGCATCCGTTTGTGTAGACTGTTCTGTTCTGTGAAGATTTTGTGTTTTTTTTCTCTTTTTTTTTTTTGCGGTACGCGGGCCTCCCACTGTCGTGGCCTCTCCCGTTGCAGAGCACAGGCTCCGGACGCGCAGGCTCAGCGGCCATGGCTCACGGGCCCAGCCGCTCTGCGGCATGTGGGATCCTCCCGGACCGGGGCACGAACCCGTGTCCCCTGCATTGGCAGGCAGACTCTCGACCACTGCGCCACCAGGGAAGCCCTGGTTTTTTTTTTTTCCTCACAGTGTTAACCACATGGCCATGGAGGTCTGAAATAACATGGGAGAGTCCCATGTTTGAATTGGGATAAAGGTAGCCTCCCATTGCCTCTTTCCTGCTATTAGGCTACAGATTCTGGGACCCAGAAGTCAGGGCTTTGTGAACAGCCAGTGCCCTGTGTTTTATTGGCTTCATTTGTTCCGTGGGTCAGTCGGCAACAGCTAAGTGGCTAGTGATGTGGAGGGATGAGGGAACTAATGAGCTCTGATGGGAATCACACGTAGGATCTTGGCATTGCTAGCATTATCCTCGAAACCTCTGAGCACACTGGACATAGAGTGACAAATGAGAAGCTGGCAGGTCCAGCCTTTTGTTTGGCCACAGAGCTCACCAACACAGGTGTCATAGTGCATCTGAAAAGGAAGAAGCTGAATTTAGAAACCTTATTCTATCATTCCTCAGCCCCCCTCCTAATATATGACCGATGAATTACTATCCATAAAATAGTGACTTTAGTTGGGGATGAGCTTAAACTTCTTAAAGAAAAGTTTTTTCCTTTATATATTTGAAGTATTGACTATGGGCAGTAGGTGTTATGGGTTGAACTGTGTCCTCCCTAAATTCATTTGCTAAAGTCCTAATGCCCTGTATCTCCAGATGTGACGTTATTTGGAGGACAGGGTCTTCACAGAGATAATCAAGTTGAAATGAGGTAATTGGTGCAGGCCCTGATCCAATATGCCTGGCGTGCTTATAAAAAGGGGAAGTTTGGATACAGACGTGAACAGAGGGAAGACGCTGTGAAGAGATACAGGGAGAAGACAGCCATTTATAAACCAAGAAGAGAGGTCTGGACCGGCTCTTTCCCTCACAGCCCTCAGAAGGATCTAATCCTGCTGACACCTTGATTTTGAGCCTCTAGTCCCCAGAACTGGGAGACAATAAAAACCTGTTTTTGAAGCCAGGCAGTCCCAGCAAACTGATACAGTCAGCCAGTATCCAAGGCCCTATAACTCAGGATATCTCATTTAATCATCCCCTGTGACATAGTCATTACATTTCCATTTAAAACTCAGGAAACTTGTCCACGGGAACACAGCTATCTAGTAGAAGAGCTTGAATTATAAACCAGGCATTTGATTGCAAGTCCAGTGGGTTTTCCACTCCCAGAAAAACAACTTCAGGAAGCTAAGGGAAATATATTACTTTTCTTAAAAAGGGGAAAAAAAACACAAATTGAAAAGGGCACAAAGAATACTGCTTATAAACACCCGTTTAGATGCCATCCAAATTTAACAAATGTTAACATGTTATTATGTTTCCTTCAGACTTTTTTCTTCAGGACATAAATCATTATGAATATTTTTCTTGTGTTTCTCTTTATAGATCACTCCTTTTTCTCCTCCCTATAGGCAAACAGAGCCGTTAATTTAGTTTATATTCAGTCCATCTTTTAATATTCTCACTATATTTATTTTCTAGTAAAAACAATTCTGTGCAAAGTAATGCTTCCGTGGAGATCATTGAGCATGTCCCTTGTGTACGTTTGCAAGAGTTTTCTTTAGATTCGTATAGCTGGAAACCAAATTGATGGGTTACCAGGTAGGCACTTCTCCCTTTTTACTAAATATTGTCAAATTGATCTTCAGGTGGGTCATACCAAATCATACTCCCACTTACAGCATATGAGAAGTAGTTCTCCATAACCTTGGTATTATCAGACTTTAAGTTTTTATCAATCTGTTGTAATTTTAAACTGTCATATATATACACATATAATAGATGTATATATATATTCATAAATAACATAGTGTTGTTTCCATGTTTTAAAATTTATGCTAAATATATTATACTTTTATGTATTCTATTGCAACTTGCTTTTTTTCACTCAATGTATTTGTGAGATTTATCTAAGTTAATCTAAGTTGATGCTGTCCTTTTTACTGTTCCAGTTCATTCAGTTTCACTGCTATGTAATATGCCCCTGTGTAAACATATCCCAGTTCACTTATTCATTCTCCTCTTGACGGCTGTTGAGGATGTTTCTGACTTCCTGGCCATGGCAGTCAGCGTTGCTCTGAGTATAGTTATATATGCCTCCTTGTACATACATGTGAGGACCTCTCTGTACGCCCTAGGAAAGAAATTACTGAGTCATAGGATGAATGTTAATCAGTTTAATATTATTATCACCATCATTATTATTATACCTTGCCTTTTAAAAATAGTTCTCTGTGCTTTAGTCCAGGTGAATACTTTCATACCTGCCTTCAAATGGATTATTTCTCACTTTGTATCCAGTGAATCATTTATAACCTATATTGAAATTAGTATTTTTAATGTCTAGGAATTCTAACTGGCTCTTTTTTATTCTAGTCTACTTATTCTTTTTTTAAAAAAATTAATTTGTTTTTGGCTGCATTAGGTCTTTGTCGCTGTGCGCGAGCTTTCTCTAGCTGCGGCGAGTGGGGGCTACTCTTTGTTGCGGTGCGCGGGCTTCTTATTGCGGTGGCTTCTCTTGTTGCAGAGCACGGCCTCTAGGCCCGCGGGCTTCAGTAGTTGTGGTACGAGGTGTCAGTAGCTGTGGTGCACGGGCTTAATTGCTCCGCGGCATGTGGGATTTTCCCAGACCAGGGCTTGAACCTGTGTCTCCTGCATTGGCAGGCAGATTCTTATCCACTGCACCACTAGGGAGGTCCTAGTCTACCTATTCTTGATTCATACCTGACTGCTTTAGTCTCACAATTTTTGTTCTTATTTTACAAAAGTTATTTCTTTATTTCTTTGAAGATATAAAACATATCTACTTTAAGGTCATTTTTGACATTTCCTGTTTGGATTTTCTCCCCTTAGCTCTGTTATTTATCACATACTTGAAATTATAATTTGCAAGTTCATGTTGAGTGATTCACACTCTGTGTTCATTCCTTCTTGTCTCTGGTTTTGTAGAGGCTTCTACACTGACTCTGTTTTCTCATATCTCAAGCCAGGCTCCATAGTGGTGCCTCTGTGCTCTTGTCCCATGGTGATGCTGGAGAAAGTACAGACCCAATTGTGAACTTTTGGGCAGCCTGGCTGGGGTCCCACCTGCACGGCTGTCTCTGCTTCCTTTAGCCCCACTTCCCCCACCAAAGTATATTGCTTCACATGAACCAGTGTCCTGAGAATTTGCATAGCTTTCCCAAGCTATGCTTTTTAATGCTTCTGATGCCTTATTTCAGGTACCTGGTTTAATACAATTCGTGTGCTTCAGGCATTTCCCCACATTCTACAGGAATAAAAAAAATCTCAGCTGCTGTTTCTAGTTTTCAATTCCCCATTAATTTGTATATATATAT